>NC_135444.1:24091274-24447774 GCF_051991255.1 Vanacampus margaritifer
ACCCCCCCCCGCATCTTCCAAATAGTAGACACACACACAGATACCATTTCTTCATTTCTTCACAAAAGCTTCCACTCACAAAACGTGAATATTTAACATGCAAAAGTGTTTTGTGGGTTTGTATCTATTCTTCTGTGTGTATGCGCTCCCCCCTTGTTGGGTCTGTGTTTGTGAATGTCAGTGTGCGTTGTGGAGCTCGCTGAGGCTGTAGTGAGCCATGATGGATAGCAGGCAGTAATTATAGAAGTGAAAACTGCTGAGGTCGGCACAATGCAAGACAGCATCTCAGGGGTTAAAGCAGCTCCTCACTTCTCACACACACACACACACACACACACACACACAATCCCCTCTTACCTACATGACTCCTCATTTGGATTTTGTCTCCCCTCCACCGTGCTGCATCTTTCTGTAATTGTGCAGCCCTCCCTGACCCATGAGCAAAAATGTATTTATTTTCCCATCTTGAATGTATGTTTCAATCTTTCCTTTTGTCTCAAGGACCACAACAACGTTCAATCTTTAGACCACTCTTTCATGGAAGTGCTTTTCTTGAGTTTTCTGGAGTGACGAAGTCTGATCACAACTTCCAATTCTTCAGAATCACACTTTTTTTTATGATTACACGCTCTCACCATAATGATGTCATCCTGTACTCTTTGATTGTTTCATTCCGCGGAGTTGTAAATTCGTCGCCATGGTTTAATGTCTAAAATGTAAATGTATGTAGGTTTTTTTTATGCCTTCCATTTTCATCGGCACCCTTTCATGCTTTCATTCTTGCTTCTTTTGCTCCTTTTCGTGCTTTTTTTTTTTTTTTTTTTGGAAAGTGCTGACTCTTCCCAGCTGAAAGCTCTCTAATAGGCCCCAGAGACATCCCGGTCTTCCTTAAATCAAATTGTTAACTTAATGTGGGCTAAAGATGTTCTTTGTGTCCACTGCAGCATTTTGCCCCCATTTCCAATCCTTCCGGTGGGCTTTTCTCACTCTTTATGTTGCACTTGTACTTTTTCTCTTTGTTTTTATGCAAACAAGAAATGTATGGCGGGTGTAGTGAGGGCCGTTGACCGACCTATTTATAAACAACGCCATCGTGTCTCTGAAAACATGCGGTTTGAATGAAGCGTCTAAACGTCTTTAATTGACTACAAGAAACAAATAACGCTGCCGTCAGTGTGCAGTCGTGTGAGTTTGTGCCTGAGGAAAGCGTTGGTAAAATGCAGTTGACTTCACTCGCCGCCGCTGACATCCGCAGCCTGCAAGTCTGTTACATTGATGGGTGGTGCATTGTGATTTTCTAGGAATGTTGCAGAAGGGACCGTTTGAAAATATCAACACTGGCAGATATTTCTAGAAACAAATGGTTGCTTGTGATATTTGTCTGCTTCCAAAGTATTGTAGGAAATCATGAACACGATCTCCTGCTGGTTGTTCTTCGTTCGTGTCCAACGCAGTGAGCTCGGCTTCAAAATTTGGAAAACCGGAACGCGAGTCCAAGTTTCAGTCGACTCCTTTATTTTTCTTGTTTTTGTTGAGAGCTCAGTATTGTTCATTCGGTAATTTTACCGATTTGACATGTCATCATCATTGCGCTCTTGTTATTTTTTCCTTTTTTTTATTTGTGTTTACTGTGTGTGTGTGCGTGTGTACTCATTAGTTCACCTGAAACCTATTAAAAATCCCATACCGTTCACCTAAAGCGAGTACTTCAGAATCCAGCTCGAGTCGTGAGGTTGTCAGGAGACCCGAGGAAGGATCAAAGAAAGGAAAGTGAAATCCAGCACGGACCAGACATGACCTCCTACCCACCGGGTCACCAACCAGAGTCTTTCACCAAGCCCAGAAACATCTGAATTGCAACAAATTAGGGAGACCTCAAGAGACCGAAGGACCGACGAAGCCGAGTGAGATCCGCAGACGTCAGCCTCCACCGATTCAACCACCAGAGGAAGAAGCCGTTCCAGTCGCCTCCTGATGTCCAACCTTACTAACATGACAGCAACTTGTCTGATGAAGGCAAAGATGGAATGAATACGATTGTGACGTGCGTACTCAATAATGAAAGTTGACGTTGAATTTGTTTAGTCTGACGTTTCATTAAACACACACGACAGGAGCATCCGTCTTGCAGCAAATGTAAATGTGAGGCCGTGATTGTGACGCGCGTCAGGCCCGCTTTGTTGCGAGGTGTGTTGTGTCGAAGCCCGGCGGGCGTCCTTGGCACCCGAGCGCGCTGCGGGACGGGACCTCACAGCTGAGTGGCCGAGAGGAGCGCGACTCCTTCGTGTTCCTGGAAAATCAATCTCCACGCTGGCTCGCGCGCGTCAACGTGCGCCCCCCCGCATTCTATTCACGCTATTTCGGGACTATTCTGCTTCCCAGTGGCTCGCCGCTCGCCGCTCCGCACACAAGAACACACTCCTCGGAGCCCCCTCCCGCCACTGAAATATAATTAGCTCCTCTGACAGGTGGGAGGGATCGTATCTCGCAGAGAATGACGCTTCCAATTTACAGCGGCTTGCAAGCACGCACGCGAGAGCTCGCCGTCCGCCTCTCGCGCGACGCGCTGCAGACTTCATCGCTTTCGTGGCTCTCGAATCGGGCTCCTCTCACCGCTGGCGGTCGGCAAAATCATTTGCATTCAACCATCACGTTTGTCCAAAAATGTCTTCCTTACGTAGCTTGATGGGGACGATCATGTAAACTTGTCATCTGAAGTCAACAGTCGCCAATTTAAGTTTGCTGTCACTTTTAACCTTTCGTCCTTTAGGAACATCGCGTATGCACACCAAAAATAAAAAAGGAAGCCAAGAAATCGCAAAGTCTTTCTTCAGGCGTCGCCAACTTTTTAGAAGTTGAGCGCTACCGCTTTGATACACACACATTTGCTCCAATTAACTTATTATTTAAGAAGTTAATAATAATAACTTATTATTATTAGGGACCCAACGATTTAATTGGCCAATATTATCTGATTTAAAATAGTCCCAAATTGACATTTCACTCGTCATTAAAAAAAACACACGCACTTTAACACACTACAACTTAAAACAAAGGTACTGATGTTCAAACATCCTCTAAAAAAAAAAAAGAAGGTATTGGACGATTTTTTTTGCTATTTTTCCGGGCTACTGATCTGGTCCTTGGGGGCTGCGGACCCCCGTCTTACACCCGCCATGACGTAAGCGCCGTTGCGTTTCTCTGGTTATGATTTGAAATGAGACGAAACCATCAGGATGGCTGACCAAAGTGCCAAAGCGATTGAAAACGGATTTTGCTCACAGGCACATTGTGAGGAACCGGCAGACAGCAAAAAAGTCCCATTTCCAAAATGTCTTCCCATCTTGTGTTTCTCCGCCAGTGCAAGAAGAAACACACTCTGGTGTGTCCCGACTTCTCCTCGACGGGTTCGTGCCCGCACGGCGCTCGCTGCAAGTTGCAGCACCGCCAACGTGCCAAGCGCAGCGCGTCGGCCCACGGGAGCAAGGAAGCCTCCAAGAGGTCCGAAATGAAGACGCTTGCTTCTATGATCACGTCATTTGTGTCTTGGCCATGCGAAGTTAAGCGACGTTTGTTTTTGTCCAGGCCGCGTCCGTCTGTGGACGTTCCTCAAAGCTCTCAGGAAGCGCCACATACGCCGGCCAGCGGTTCTTTGGCGCTGCCATCCTTCATCTCCCTCTCCAGTTCTCCTGAGGAGGCCGACGCACCAGAACCGCTACGAGCCAAGACCACACCAGGTAAAGGTACGAAATCCCCGAAACGCGAGTCACTATTTGGAACAACACTGGAAAAAAAATGACTTTCACACTATGAAAAGTGGTGATTGTACATCTTGCGTCATAATAATGTCAAACGATCATTCACGCAAAATAACTCAAAATACAAACATTAACGCATTCATTGGCAGCCATTTTCACTGAAGCAACCCCTTTCGCTCCTGGCTGTCTTACAAGATTTTGACTGATTTTACATGGTCGACAGTATATTGTGTTCTATTGCTATAAAAACACGGAACCTACCAAAAGAAGGGGAAAAAAGTATATTTGTATCAGAACATAGCTACGTTTTGTCATTATTCGCCAATCTGTTGAAAACACTGGCAAAAAGAACTTGTTGCAACATGTTGATCTCTTATACTCTGTTGCCACCTGCTGGCCGTTTTTTTTTTGTTAATAGCTACCACTGCTTTAAGCGATCTCTTCGGGTCATAAGCTACATCAAAGCCATCTGTATGTTCTAGCGTAAAGGACAAAGTATTTAAAGGGGAAAAAACGTATAAACACGTTTTTGGGTTTGAATGAATTAATAGCGAAACTCCTGGCAACAAAAGTGTGTACACCCCTAAGTGCCTAAAGAGTAGGGATGTTTCATGATGCTGGGAGGAAAGTGGTGATCATGTTGAGGTTTTCGGTCGTCTGGCCGCGCAGCTAAGCTAGCTCTCCGTTGACAGACTTGACAGATTGAGGATTAGAAGGGGATTGGGACCCACTTGCAACTGGACTGCCCCACCTCGACCCCGACCCGACCCCCATCCTAGCCTGCCCATGGCAACTCGCCGCATGTGTGTTCCTCATATTCTGCATTGTAGTTTGAACCAAAGCAACTCCTTTCACTTTGTTTGAATTAGCGCCGACGTGATTGATTTGCGTAACTTGGAGCAGCTTCATAAACTCGCAACGTTTCATTCTTCGTCGTCGTCGCATCGTCATTCATATTCCTGTCATGAGCCGGCGCCATCGCTCTTGAGTTCACAAATTTCAGACATTGCAACCGTCATCGCTTTGTCATTTCGATTCTGCAAACACCGGTTTTTGAATCTTCACTTTTCTGACGTCCGTCCTTTCCTTCCTTTTGCAGAGAAAAAAATGCAGATAAAACCTCGTTTGTAGGACCACAAAGACGAGCGACACTCGTGGAGATAAAGGAAGCTTCTTTTATTTTTGGGCCTTTTATTTTTTTTATTTCCAAAACTTACAACTTGTACAAATCTTTTTCGAGTGGAAAAAGGTGCTGCGTGTGTCGTTTTTGAGTTGTTGTGTTTGCGTTGACCTGGCATGATGTGATCATGTGACCGTGAGCGTTTTCATGCGGAAGTTGGTGCGGCGTCACTTCCTTTCACGCCTTCAGATGACAAACTTGAGCATAAAGTGACGTCGACTGAACTGCAGCAAACGTTTGACACTTCTTTCGCGTTTGTCGCGATTCTTTGTTGCGTTTGTTCAACTGGAACTGCTAGAAATGCTTGAATTGAAGATTTACGCTTTCTACTGGAAGAAAATAACAAAAGCTCATCAAATTGAGCAGAAATCTTGAGCTATTTTGTGTCCCGCTTTTATGGAATTCATTGTTCTTAACTTGGTTTGTTGTATTTTGCGATATTATTACAATTATTTATCTTTCAAACTGGTGTGAATTTTCTCGTCTAAATAAATATGCGCTTTCCTACTCTTAACAATTTGCTGATCTTTGTGGTTATTTGTGGCTTTTTGCACTTCTTGTACACGGAGGGACGGACGGTGGTCAGCGAAAGAACTGCAAGTATTCATCCATGAGAAACACAAAAAACTCAAATCAAATCAAATGATGCAATAAAAATATTGGAATTGAGCGGTTCATATTCACGTGGTGCGAATGGAGCGCAGCCTCCCGGCTGAGGGGAAAGGTTCGAACGGGCTTCGTCCAGGCTGAGTAGGTCTAGCTGTAATCCGAGCTGCTCTCCTGGTCCGAAAGACGTCCAGGTCCCGAACGGACGGGACCTTCCAGCCGATCACCTTCTCAGTCGCATCCTCGGTGCGGTGTTTTTGGTGGATTCCCGCGGGATGGGAGTGAACTTGACCTTTAATCACGGGATTGGGTCGGGACAGAATAAAAACTTGACAGGAGCAGACGCGAGCGGGATTCATTAAATATCCGTTCCATGGAAGAATTGGAGAGATGCACACTTGCGCAGTCATTTTTTCTTTTTTTTTTATGATGCAGTTGACCAGTACGGGATGGAGATCGTTTTCACCGGGAATGGAACGGGACAGGATTGTTTTTTGGGGGGTTTTTACACTCTAAAAACAGTTGGATCAAAAGTAACCCAATTCCAGAGGTGGCAAATCCAGGTCCAGGAAGTCAAAACCCTGCCACAGTTTGACTTTAGCCCCAAGTGCTAGCTAGCTAGCTCCCGCGGTGCTCACTTACCTGCTAGGGAACTAGCTAGCTAGCATCAGGGGCAGGGTTTTGACTTTCTGGACCTGGATTTGCCACCTCTGCTCAATTATGGATCAAAAATGGACCGATCCACTTCATAGGTCAATTTGACCCAACTTTTTGGGTTGTTTTATACAAAATGACCCCATTTTTTGACCCAAGTAAAAGATCCGACCAATATTTATGAGTTGTTTTACACTAAAAGATTTTCTTCACTCAAAGTTGGGTCAAATCGACCCAAGTAGAGGATGGATCCATTTTTGACCCATAGTTGGGTTATTTTTGACCCAACGATTTTTCAAGTGTACTATTGTCCAGAACTGAGACGAGACAGGATTTTTGCAGTGGGAGTGCAAGTGAAAATCAACTCCCGTGTCCCGTGTGAAGAAGAGAAGGAAGATTGACGCACCCAACTTAAGCCTCTGGCGAGTATTTTTGTTGTTAACTCCACATTGGCACTTCCACGTTTGCGTGCTTCTTCTTCAAAAGTCATTTTTCATCTTCCTGCGTTCCGCCTTCTGCCGGGCTGACAACAGCCGCAGATGACGGAGCGCTCGACACGCTTGGCATTAAAGACGGCAGATCGGCGGCCATCGCTCTTCCCGTCTGCACTTGCCGCCTCCTCCTGGCCCATCGTTCTCCTCTCCCGCTGGAAAGACACGCGCACGTACGCGCGTGTGCGTGCACGCAACAGCAGCTGCTGAGCTTGGAAAACTGTAATTAAGATCAATACTGGATTTCAATTTTTTGATTATAAAAATGTGTAAGATGGAGTGAAGACACGAAGAGAAACATCATCAGTTCACGTAGACGCCAAGAGACGATATTGGAAAGGTCAAGTGTCAGGCTTTGTCTTGCGTGTGCGTGCGTGCGTGTGCGTGCCCCGTTGGCTCGCTTCTCTACACGACTTCCTTCCGGAAAGAGGAATCATCATTTTGAGTCAGGCATATTTTCCCAGAAAATCTTGCTTCAACGGCAAATGATCCGATTTTTAGGATCCTTTGACTTTTTCAAATGTATTAAAGGAGCCGAGCCGCAAGGCAGCTTTATTTCTATCAGGCATTTCCTACATGCGACAACTCAAAGTGCTTCGACACCTGAAAGTATTTCCAAACTTTACCAACGTGACTAAAAGAATTGACAACATTTCATGTCACGATTTGTTTTGATTCGATTCCAGTTTGTTTTTTTTGTTCTGCCTTCTTTTCTTGTGTTCAGTCTTGCTCGTTAGCTCTTTTGATTGCAGCTGTGCTCGTCAGCCCGGTCCCTTGTGGCATCCAATCAGCTTCCTTCGACCTGGCGCGTCGTGTCCAGGTGTTCCTCGTTGTCTCGTCAGCTGGCTTGTATTTAGTTTGACGGTTTTTCCGGTCCTTGTTGGGTTGCGGTTGCTGTCACGTTCACGTGTTTCGTTGTTGCTTCCGATTTTGTTTGTTTTCAGAGCTTTGTTTATTCTTATGATGTTTGCAGGATATGTCAGTGTAAACGCGTTCACAGAAGACGTTCAACAACATTGAAAAGTACAGAAATAAAAGTAGTTTTTTTGTTGAATTGATTTGAGAAACGTTTAAAGGAAAGGGCAAAGATTTGAACCTGCATTCACACTTGCGATCAACACGAGCAGCTCGCTCGCTTGCTTGTGTTGGTGACGTTGACACGATGCAACAGAACACTAAACCGACTCAGGCACTTTTTGCTTTAAAAACTCAAAACGTTGGGTCAAATTGCTATCAAAACATGGAACCCACCAAAAGAAAGATTAGAATCTCTTCTTTTATCAAGCAAAAAAAAGTGCATCTTTATCTGTTTCTGTCTTGCAGCAATTAGCATTAGAATGTAGCTAAGTTTCATCATTATTCACAAACATGTTGGAAACGTTGAGGAAAAGAGCTTTTTTCAACATGGTCCTGGTTGATCTCTTATACTCTGCTGCCACCTGCCGGCTGTTTTTGTAATAACTTAATTTCTTTAAGCGACCTGTATCAAAGCCTTAATTGCTTTAGTATTTAAAAAAACATCAAACATATTCACGGTGTGACGCACAAAACCTTTTTATACACTTTTGGGTTTGAATGGGTTGAAAACCAAAAATGTGTTCTTCTTTTGACCCACATTTTTCAGCTGTTTGTGAGCCAACTGTTTTTAGAGCGTGGACACGCGTTTTTCCCATTTTCTGCCTTCGCTGTGAGCCTCTGAAGGGAAAATGTCGCCACGTGCGCTGAATGCAGGACACGCGCGTTGTGCTTTCTGTTCCTGCATCCTGATGACGTCGATGAGTTTCGTGAGTGATTTGGAAATGCCGTCAACGTCATTTCATGCAGCTTGTGACCGAAGATCTGCTTGCAAGTTTGCCCGCTCCGGTTGTCCGGTTTCTGTTCACGTGCATTTTTATTCTCTTTAAGTCCATTTGAGTAGAGTTTGACGAATGTCAAGTTTGTATGAATGCGTCCTGCTTACATGCGCTAAAAAAAAAAAAAAGGGAAAAAGTGCTCAAACTCCTGATCTTTCACATCCCTGCACAATTAAAGCTGATTCCGGCGGTGCCGCATTAGTGACTTAGCCTCAGATAACCCAATCAGCTCGAACCCTTGGCGTGTCCACCTCCACTCCGAGCTCGCCGCCGCCGCCGATCCTTTACCTTGCTAATGTCCGTTTTGCTTCCGTGGCTGGAAAGTGCCCTGGCAATGTGAAGTAGCACAATGAAAAGCCTGACTTCCCCAAAAAAAGAAAAAAAACGTCTGAAGCCCTGCAAGCCGCCGTCTGCAGACACGAACTCGCTTTCCCCTCACAACAATGAGCGGACCGCGGCAGAGCTTCTTAAATGTGCCTTTCAATGCGGACTGCTTAGCTGGCCATCTGCAGGCCCGGATCCTGCTTATTTGAGCCCAAAAAAAAATCGACTAATGACCGAGTGCACCTCAACTTTAAATACCTTGATATGATTTGGGCTCAGCAGCAGATTTTGAAGGGAGGAGCTTCTCATTTGACGAGCTGCTGGGATTGGAAGTTAAGCTCGCCGGCAGTTTCTTCTTCCCATCGCAGCAACTTGCACATCCGTCCACCATCCGTCCACCATCCGTCCATTTGTTTTGCACACACATTTACTGGCTCACTTCATCAGGGATGGCGCTACGTCAAGGCTGAGGGTGCGGGGCACCCCGGGGCCCCCCCATCACAAATGTGTGGAGCCCCAGCTAAAACCACTTGAGTATTTTTGATTTGATATTCTGAGACCTTTTTGAGAGATGGTCTGCTTGTTGGCTACTGGTTGCTGTGAAGGGCCACCAGTTTGATACACACTTCTCAAATAACACATTTGCTCAACTAACATTAAATCATGCTATTATTTTTTATCAATTGTGGCTGTGAATAAAATCAGCTAAATCGACCGCAAAAATTGGTTGACACAAAATGTTCTGCCTGGAAACGGGGGCAAGGCATTTAATCAAGTAATCAATGAACTAATCAATGGGATAATACATTCTAAAAACATTTGTTGACAGCTCTACTTATTTTTAATTAATGACATTTATTTCTAAAGTCATGTAAAGGATTTTTCACAATAAGGAAACGGATAAATATAGCTGATACAAAAACATATTGCATTCACTTGGGAAAAAACAAGTCTTTTATTTATTATTTTTGCTTGGATGGATGAATTTGCTGTTCTTGTGGGTTTTCTTTTCCCCTTTTTTTTGTTTTATGGAATTTTTTTCTGGTTTTGCGGATTTTTTTGTTTTTTGGAATATTTTCTTCTGATTTTTTGTTTTCATTTTTCTGGAATATTCTTTATTTGGGGAGATGGGGTTTTTTTCAAACATTTTTTCTGAATATTTTTTTTCTGTTTTTCTGAATATTTTTTTTTTATAGCTATTTTTGGCACAAGCCTGCAGGGCTACTCATGAAGTCCTTGGGGGCTATAGGTGCCCTTGGGCACCATGTTGGTGACCCTGTTTCTCACCCCCATGTCTGCCAAGTCGCCCCCCCCTTAAGCCTCGGAAGACGACAAAAAAGTCCTGAAGCCGTCGTCCCTGCACTTTGTTGGTGTCGCTGCGGACTGATGGAACTCCGGGGGGGGGGGGGCTGCTGAAAAGACCAAAGAGGTCAGGTGCAGCCGCGTCGCAGTTGAAGTGGCGCCCCCCCGGTGCTTATCACCGGTATCGACCCCCGCCCACCCCATCGCGTCCACGGTGGAGGCGCAGGCACGCGGCGCGGCTTAACGACACGTCGATCCTTGCAGATGCAATTTGTGCTTAATTGCGAATGAAAATCCTGCCGACCACCGCCGGGACCATCCAATCATACTTAACCCGCGCGCAGCCGCCTCACCGACTGGCGGAAATGCGAATTGATTTTTGGCAGAGGGGAGCGCGGCCTTAAATCGATCAGTGATTGATAGATGGGCTGCTGTCACATGCGGCGCTCGTCGGGGGAGGCCCGATGAGCCTGTCCGGGTCCCGATCAAGCTAATCAACGGCAGCTGTTTGTCCGCCATATTTTCATCTCCTCCTTCAATTAACACCTTACGTTCCAATTCTGCCTGATATTTCTTTCCAGCGGTTTTCCAATTGATGGTTCCGCCGCCGCCGTGCCTCTTAAACGAATTGGGCTTGACACCGAGCCATTAGCGGCCTGCATGACACGCCCTCCCAAATGTCCATTAAAAGAATTAAAACACCTTTCATTTGCACATTCAACAAAAAATTCCAACATTATCAGCCATGCAATTTATGACAAGGCCGTTAGCTACACATTCTTTATGCGGTCCGTCTGCCGGCATTTCTTTCTCTTTCCAACTCGCGCGTGCCGTTATCGTGAGCTTTTGCCAATTGTGCCAGAACAATCGACTTTTGGGAAGAAAATGCAGCAACGACCCAATGTGACTTACACACTCTAAAAACAGTTGGTCATGAATAACAAACACAGTTATGGACCGATACACTTTATGGGTCAATTTGACCCAACTTTTTGGGTTGTTTGATACAAAATGACCCCATTTTTTGACCCAAGTCAAGGATCTGACCAATACTTATGAGTAAAAGAACCATTTCTTGACTCAAATTTGGTCAAATAGACCCAAGTAGAGCTTTGACCCATAGTTGGGTCATTTTTGACCCAACTGTGCTTAGAGTGCACCCTTAAAACTGATGGGTCAAGAATAACCTCATTTGCATCAAAAACCCTCCACTTAGATCAAATTGGCCCAACATTGGGTTATTTTGTACCCCAAAAAATGGTGTCACCCGAGGAGTGGAATTAGGACCCAAGTGAAGACAAGACGCGAGCTTGAGTACAGACAGTCTTTATATACAAAAAAATACAAAGTAACAACAAAGAGCAATACCCTAAAAAAATTGCTCAAATAAATAACCCACAAAACAAACCATTTTCTGTGTTGTTTTGTACAATCTAGCCCAATTTTTGTGGCTGTTTTGTTGGTTGTTCATTTGACTGAACTTTTTGGGTTAAATAGCCCAAAATGTTTGGACGGTCCCTTTTTGACCTACTTTGAGTTTATTTTTTGTTTTTACCAAACTGTTTTTAGAGCTAGAGGCCAGTTTTAAAAGAAAATCTTTGTGCAAATATGATGACGTGTTTTTTAAGTGAAGGATTTGAAACCAAAAAGTCTTGCACATCATTTGCTTTGGCGGGCCAAATAACATGATGTGGCGGTCCAGATCTGGCCCCTGGGCTGCGAGTTTGACACCTGTCATACAAGTGAGCGGGCTACTTGGAAACGGAACCACACGACTGTCGTCACAATGTGCAAATACGATGTGTCACATTTGGACTCGTGCGATAATGTTCTGGAGTCCCTTTTTTGTTTGTTGTTCTTTGACTCGCCACGTGGCTTTGAAAGTGTTTTTGTCCCTCCCCAGCCAACGTTTGGAACTCTCCTCCTTTTCACGGTCTGGGCTTGGCGTGCAGTTGCACCTGCTCGGTCACTAGAGGGGGGGGGGGGGGGTGCAGCCTGATCCCCCCCCCCTCCCCAGTCCCTTGTGGAGACTCTCGGCGGTGTTCGGCTGCGCTCGGACTGAACTCTTCGTGATAGGCCAACGCGAAGCAACGTGTGCGCCCCCCGCCGATTGGCCCGTCGCACCTCCCGCCTGGGAGGACCCGAGTGCCTTTATAAGTGCACGTTTGTCTTTCAGCGCCTCAGTGTGTCCGTGCGTGCGTGTTGGCACCGCGAAACGCAGAAGCAATTTA
Organism: Vanacampus margaritifer; assembly: GCF_051991255.1. Taxonomy (NCBI): domain Eukaryota; kingdom Metazoa; phylum Chordata; class Actinopteri; order Syngnathiformes; family Syngnathidae; genus Vanacampus; species Vanacampus margaritifer. The sequence goes on from NC_135444.1 coordinate 24,103,674, forward strand.
CGGACCGCAAAGGAGCAACAAAACAAAAAGTGGAATTAAAAACGCCTCGCATTCATTAAGCGTCCGCCGGCGGGACCGAACCTGTAAGTAGAACTTCAACGCTGCATGCATGAGCACAAGCGCACAACGCGGGACCGGACCGGCAGGAAAAATCCCGAACGTCAGATTGAAGCCAGATTCTGCACAGTGGACTCTTGGGGACTTTTTTACGCATGCACGTGAGCGCGGCCCGCGCAGTCATTGGACTGTCGGAAAGTTTCTGAGCACGACCAAAGACTTGCATTTGTCGAAGGAGGGGGATCCAAATCAAGTGCGAGGACTGTGAATGGGGCTGGCGAGGTGAAGCAAGGACAGGACGGGTTGCTGGCTCCAAATTCATCGGCTTCGAGTTTCAGCCACCGGGGGGGAGGGGGTGGGGCTTTGGGGCGGGGGGCTCCTGGTATTAAAGCGCGCATTTGACCCGGGATAAGTTGTCAACAAGAAGAGCGAGCAGACGCAAGCTGGCAGCTGGACAAGTTCATTTCAATGCAGGCGGCTGAAAATAGAAGGCGGGCGAGTGGCGAGCACTTTTAAGAAGTTTGCCCGACGGTCGGCGGGCCCCTCAACAGCGGCTCGGCCCCGCGCAGCGAGCGTGCGCCTTTCAGCCTCTGCCCTCCCCTCCCCTCCCCTCCTCACCCCTCCCCGCCTCCCTCGCTATATTTAGGCCCATCCGGCGCATCGCTTGTTGCGGACCATCTGCATCCGAGGGGGCCGCCCAGCGTCGCTTTGGCTGCGAGGGGGGGCGCCGTCGCATGGACTGACATGGCCACCGACCTCGCCATGAGCGCGGAGCTGCCCAACAGCCCGCTGGCCATCGAGTACGTCAACGACTTTGACCTGATGAAGTTCGAGGTGAAGAAGGAGCCGCCGGAAGCCGAGCGCTACTGCCACCGCCTGCCGTCGGGCTCGCTGTCGTCCACGCCCATCAGCACGCCCTGCTCGTCGGTGCCGTCCTCGCCCAGCTTCGGCGCGCCCAGTCCCGGCGCGCAGCCCCACCAGAGCCTGTCCAGCGGGGTGGCCAGCACCGGCGGCGGCAGCAGCAGCAATGGCGGCGGCGGCGGGGGCGGCGGCGGCGGCGGCGGCGGTCACAGCAACGGGGGCAGCAATAAGCCCCCCCAGCTGGAGGACTTGTACTGGATCCCCAGCTACCAGCACCACATCAACCCCGAGGCGCTCAACCTGACCCCCGAGGACGCGGTGGAGGCCCTGATCGGCAACGCGCACCACCACCATCACCACCACCAGGCCTACGAGGGCTTCCGGGGCCAGCAGTACGCGGGCGAAGACCTGTCGGCGGCGGCGGCGGCGGCGGCCCACCAGCACCACCACCACCACCACCAGGCCCACCACCACCACCACCACCACCACGCGCGCCTGGAGGAGCGCTTCTCGGACGAGCAGCTGGTCAGCATGACGGTGCGGGAGCTGAACCGGCAGCTGCGCGGCTTCAGCAAGGAGGACGTGATCCGCCTGAAGCAGAAGCGACGCACGCTGAAGAATCGCGGCTACGCGCAGTCGTGCCGCTTCAAGCGCGTGCAGCAGCGGCACATGCTGGAGACGGAGAAGTGCACGCTGCAGAACCAGGTGGAGCAGCTCAAGCAGGACGTGGCGCGCCTGGCCAAGGAGCGGGACCTGTACAAGGACAAGTACGAGAAGCTGGCCGGCCGGACCTACGGGGCCGCCGGCGGAGCCCCGAACTCCAGAGATGCGGCCGGCAAGCGGGCCGACTTCTTCATGTGACGACAGACACGCTCGCTCTTCGATTTTCCATTTTCCATTTTCGGATTTCGCTTGACGGGGCGATCGCGCCGCCGCGAGATGCTCTCCGTTTTCAGTCTTAAAACTTCATCGCGTCCATCCTGCTCTACGAGTCTTAAGTGACATTTGGCAACTGTGAATAAATACATGACGAGACATTTCACCTTTGAATCTTTTTGCAACCCAGCATGCGGGACATGTATGGTTATGACCTTCCTGACGACTTCCACGTGTACGGACCGCATGCAGGTTCTGTCTTCTTCTTCTTCTTCTTCTTCTTCCCCCTCCTGCGTCACGCCTGCCAGATGTTCCGCAACATTTACAAGCCGACCGATGGACTCCAACGCAACACAATCCCGCTAATAACGAAAGATTAAAAATGAACGGCTGTTTTCAATCAATTTTTCTAAAGACATTTGCTGAGCCAGATTTTAGACTATTTATTTGCAAGTGTACATAAAATGTAGAGAAAACTGACCTGTTTATTTTACATGCTCCTTAAAAAAAACACACACACACACAAAAAGAATTTCGGTTTGTTGCTTGGATGGTTCTAACTTGTCTTAATGATTACAAAAAGATGTTTGTATGTTGCAGCATGCAAATCGTCTCGTGTGTCCTTTCAAACATGCAAAAACGTGTCAAAGGCCGACGAAACTGCACCGAGAACGATTTTTTTTTTAAGGCGAAGCTCGTGTTTTGTAGGATCCCTGATAAATATTTTACTTTTATATTTGTGTGATGTAATCGCTGCTAAAACTATGCATCAACTGACAATTCAATTCAGCCATTCTTTTTCTTTTTTTTCCACCTTAATTTTTGGGCAAACGGGAAAAAAAAGTGCATTCTACTTTTTGAACCTGCAGCCTGCTTGCATTCAGAATATTTCGTGTCCGCTCATCTTTTTCTTTTTCATCTTCTTGGACTTTTGCTCATCTGGGAATTGAAGGCAACAAATTGTTGAGCTACTAAAATCAGCGGTTGGTGACTTTCCGCTGCCTTGACGTGTGTGCAATATTTTTGCGGAAGTGTCCGATGCTCAGACTGGCATGTTGGAAAATCGTTTCAAAAAGAAAAACCCAATTAATGTGACGTTAATACATTTCAAATGTTTCCTTATTTCATTTATCCGACCAACCTCAGCAAAAACGTTTCAGTCAGCAGTCTTAAAAAAAATTCCTGACTTGATCAGAAAACGTCGCAAGCGAGCAAAGTTGTGCAGAGTGCTGTTTATGTATATGTGTAAATAGTTTGTATATTTATTCAATAAACGTGTCAACAGGCAACAAACGTTGTTGGGAATCTTGTTTTCATAATGTTTAATAAAAAGACGTCTTCCAATTCTGTCGTGCTGCTGCGGTCCTCATTCTTATCAAACAAAATAAGACATTTTCAATCGCAATCGTTCAATTGTTTAGTCCAACTTAAAAAAATAAATAAACAGACATTAAATATTGTTATACTTTTTCGACTATAAATTGCTCCGCGCGTGACGCCAAGAAAAGGATTAAATGTTCTTTAATTGAATTTAAATATGGCGCGTGATAGTGAAATTGATGCAATGATAATAAAAAAAAAAGTGTTGATATTGTTTTGCCTCTTTCGGACGAGTTTCTTATTCGTATATTCATTTCTTATTCTTTATTTATTATCATATTTGGAAATGCTCAGCGTTGAAATATTTCTACTGCATCTTGAGTGCAGTTCAGGCCGCAACATTTCACTTCATTCTACTTGCATGTGTTAAAAAGCAGGCCTGATGACGATGATGATGATGATGATGATGATGATGATGATGATGATGATGATGATGATGATGATGATGATGATGATGATGATGATGATGTCCTTCTTTGGGCTCCATCTCGTCGTCGGCCTCGCGGCGGGCCTGCAAGCAGTTTGCTTGTTGCGCTTTCCTGACATTCTGTCGCCTTTCAAAGGTTGAATTTGAAATCGTGAGCGAGTCGAGAATGTCGCAAACACTCGCAGGGCCTCGTGCACGTCCAGACACGCGCGCACACCTGCGCGGTGGCGGGGCGGCCCGTCGGCCGTGAACGCATCACGAGGCGGCGGTTGCGACTGTTTCTCGTGCCGCGGAAAAGAAAACGCGTTGTTGTTTGCGGACGTTTTTGTGTTCTGCGCAACTTTCACGTTCAAATACTTTGACACGAACGCGTGTTAACGAATATTGCATCTTTTTTTTGTGTGCAGCGTCTCAATCTAAAAGGAAATTTCTCTCGTCATTGTTGGCCAACATAAAGTGTGAAGAAAGTCTCAACCGTTTTCGGGTATTTTATGTCCCTACAATTTTATTTATGATACAATTTTTGTGTGTGCTTTTTTGAAGCGCTAATAAGTGATGACATTATTAGTGTTCTTTTTATCTGCAACTTTGATGAGTCTGCATCTCTTTTTTCAAGAGTTCGGAGTCAGTTCAAAAAAACGACTTCAGCAGCCATAGAATGATCCAGAAAGCATTCAAAAAATTGGGTTTATACGGGCAGTGTATTTTTTCCAGTTAAATGTCACCGTATAATATACATGAGTACATTCAATTTGTGCACATTTATTACTAATTCATAGACTACTCCTATTAAAAAGAAAATTAAACCATCAGCTTACTGATGAATATTCTCGGAATTTCTCCTTTTCCTTTTTTTTTTTTTTTTTTAACTATGCGGCTGAAATTGAAGTTACATTTTCTCTTGCCATTTTCCCGCCTGTCAACTTGTTCGTGACTTTTTCATTTGACTTTCTGCTGACGGTCCAAATTGTGGGCTTGTGCACGTGACAGACTTCAGCCCGGCGAAGGGAAAATACACGCACGCGGCTCAGTCAACATCGGGCGATGCTGCTGACAAACTCGAAACACTCCATGATGATGATGATGATGATGATGATGATGATGATGATGATGACGATGATGAATGTGTGTGTATTGGGAGACAAACTAGCCCTAAATCAGCTAATAAGTCTCTCACACCAGCTGTACGGGAAGGAGAAAAAGAGCAAGTGTGTGTGTGTGTGTGTGTGTGTGTGCAGTCTGGAGGATTCCCGACCGTCAGCATCTCTTCCACTCTGCATGAAGAGACACGCACACGCGCGCACACACACGCACACACGCATGTACTGAGCAGTTAAATGGACATCATGTTGAAGCCCAAACATAAAGACCCACCGTGAGACCCGAGTGTAATATTTTGCTACACTTTTCAGGTCAATCAGCTGCGGCGCGTTTCCAATTGACTTTCAGCAGCAACAGGATCAGTGGTGCGTTTTCCTGATTCTGTGTGTGGTGTAGATGAGCGGATGGCGATGGAAGGGTGGCTCGCGCACGCTAACAACATTCTTCGTTCATCCTTCTTCATCACTGCCTACTTTTTCATTGCACGGTTGACCTCGCATACGTTGCTGCGCTCAATTCATCTTTTCTATCATCTACTTTATAGTTTTGTCATCAACTTCTTCTCCTTTTTATCGCAATGAACATGTCACATTCTTTATATTGACACATAGAGGAGAGAAAAATCCAAAACAAAGAATTAGGAAAGCAGCAATCATTGGAATGATGATTGTTGGAATTCATCATCGTGTGTGCGTGCGTGCGTGTGTGTGTGTGTGTGTGTGTGTGTGTGCGTGGCTGGTGCCTTTTGAATGACAAGCGAGTCAAAGCACAAGAGGCACCAACATGTTTCACATCAGTGACCAGGGGTGTCAAAATCCGGCCCTGGAGGGTCCCTATCCTGAATGTTTTAGATGACCGGGATCGTTATCCGGCTTCTTCGGCTTGCTGATGAGCGGATCATTTGAATCAGGGGTGTTGGAGGAGGGAACCACCTCCAACATGCAGGATATTGATTGGCCCCACGAGGACCGGATTTGGACACCCCTGCTGTAGACCAAATAAGATGAGTGTGGGGATGAGCCACATTGTCTCAATTGGAATTTCTTGGAAATGTAAGGAAAACTGCTGGATTTTGGCGGCTTTCTCTATAGGACGAGAAGCAAATAGCGGATCCTGTCATGTCACCGGTGCAAGGACAAGAACAATATTTTAGCGCAAAGGGCAGTCTGCGTCGTCTTCACATGGTCTTCACGTTTGTCCACGTTTGCATCTTCGCCCCGAACCTGCGTGGGTTTTCACCGGGTCTTCTGGTTCTCGAGCAATTCTCTGAATTGTCCCCAGGTGTGACGGTTGTTGGTCTCTGTGTGGCCTGCGATTGGCTGGCAGCCCGTTCAGGGTGCGCCCCGCCTACTGCCCAAAGCCAGCTGGGATAGGCTCCAGCAACCCTTTTTGAGGATTGAGTGCTTAAGAAAACGGATGGATGGATTTTGCAATGGCGTCCTGTGTTGCGTATTTACAGGAATTTACTGGCAAATACAAAGAAGAAGAATACAGGAAATGCTTGCAAACTCGATTACAGTGAATTGCAGTAAGTGCACGAAGTAACTGAAATTTGTATACAGTAAATAAATAAATAATATAATAGAGTGACGTACTGAGACTTTACAAGAATTAGCTGGCAATTCATTCTTGTCAATTTGTCACAGTGTGAGTGATCTCCGTTGAACAGAACTTGAACTTTGGTTTGCGTTCTGCGTATGCGCGAGTCGCGGCGGCCATCTTGGGTTGCCACTCACTACAACACATTGATTTCTCTGCTGCGTTTTCACGTTATTTTCTGTCTCGTTGGTGAAAATGCCGCAGCGTCTCGCGATAGAAAAATAATATCACATTGGCGAGCAACACACGGCAAATACGGCGAAGCAGCACAGATGCGCACGTTTAGAACAAGGAGGAAAACAACAATTGCATTGGTTTTGTGAGTGACATGACTATGGCGTCTTTTTTTTTTTTGACCGAAGGATGTTAAAAGTGGAAATGAGGTCTCTTTGCGTCCTGACGTTTTCCGTGCATCGCGGTTTAGATCCTCATTTGCATTCCAGAGGAACTTTGTCCGCTCGTGCATGTAAACGCCGGCTCATCCTGAACCTTTCCAAAAGCAGAATTTTGATCTTAACCCAGATTAAAAAATCGATATAATGTTGGCACGAATGGGTGACCCGTGATGCTGACATTTCAGACTTCACGTCCCAAAAAAAATGATCCGGCCGCAGTTCTGCCGGCCAACCGCAAATATGTTGAGCTGTAAAAAGTGCTCAAAACATAATTGACATTTTTGATAAATCACCTGCTTGCTGTTAATGCTCACGGGGCGTTAATAATTATTATGCCTCCTCCGATGATTGAGTTAGTGACCCAGGGCAAGAAACCTCCGTAGCGCGTAAGGACCGGAGGGGGCGGGGTGGTATCGGGGCGGGGGTCTCGGTTCCCACCCGATACGCCCAGAAAAAGCAATTTGGCACAGGTGGTGAGCCGCCGTGACCCCCGCCAGCGCGAGCTTCGCTTTCAGCGGCTCCACACTGTCACACACAAGGAGACGTGCGCACGCACGCGCGCACGCACGCGCGCACGCACACGCGCACACACGCACGCTGACACGCCGCATGCTGAGTAGGCAAATTCAAACATGCCATCGCAGGAGAAAATTTGCCCAAAGCAGCAAAAATAGTAATAAATAAATAAAAAGAACGGCTTCTCATTTTTGAAGCGCGAGCGGAGCAACAAACAAAGCTAAGCGCAAACAAACAAACGTACAAATGAGACGGCGAGCGTCGATCATCTGCTGATCGCGCGCAACAGACGCGTGCGGCGTGCGGCAAAGAGTGAAATCAGGGTTTGCAGGGAAAGTGGAAATGATTTGCCGATCACGATGGAGCGCTCATTGTCATCATTGCACAATCTTACCATAGGCGCGGACAAATGGGGGGGGGGGGGTGCAAATTCTGAGACCAGAGGGGGCAGAGTGTGAGACTTCAGGGATTTAAAAAAAAATAAAAATAAAACATTTTGAATAAAGTGCAATTGCACATCCACTACAGTAGGTGGCAGTGGCGCTTTCATTGTCAGAGTGCGCAAGGAGAATTTGTGCCACTGCAGAGGTGCATTTTCTTATTTCTTCAAAATAAGAGTTGAAAAGCACTGCTCATTTTTTTCCTTTTGCTGATAAACTAATTCATCACAAAAAAATATAAATAACTAATTGCGATTAATCCTGATTTTTGTACTTCTGCTTCCACTGTTGACTTCAAAGCTTGTGACCGATATTTTCATGAGTAAACTCTTGCAAATCATCACATGGAAAGTAAATTTAGAATATAGCTTTCTTTGATCATTGATTCCAATTATTTTCCTGTAAAATACAAACTGTTCATCAAAACCTTCAAAATGTTTTGTTTTTTTTGCTGGTAGAAACAATTGTCAAAGCGTTTTTCTTCCAAGTTCGATTGTGCCCGCAAGCGTCACATTTCCCAAGCGTTGATTTGTGAACTTGACTGCGAGACGATACGCCGGACGTTCAACTCTTACGTTATTTGCATTTGGCTGTGTAATGTGTGAAAACCACTTGAGAGCGTCAAGCAAGTCAAACCTGAAAATAAATCGACTTATAGTCGACGTTTGTTCATCTTTGCACGCGTTTGGCTGCCGTTATAATCCGGAACAGCAAATAAATCAAAAGCTGACTTCATCTACTGCACTAAAAACGTGACTCCTTATTTACCTTTTTTTTTCTTTTCTTCACGGAGCAGCGCATGTGCGCGTGACACTTGACCCCGGAGCACTTCGGCAGCACTTCCCGTTGTAGCGGAAGCGGAACCTTTCTCTCACACGCCAGCCAGCGCGCACACACATGACGACGACGTGCACGTTTGTGATGCCGCCCGATGTGAGTGGCGAGCACACCAGCTTTTCTCGATGGCTCCCCGCGACGTGGCCGCGCCAAACGGACTTTCCCGGATGACGGCGGCGCGCCGGCGGCGCACTGTCTGCCGTCGCACGCCTGCAAAACGCGCTCGCACGCACGCACGCACGCGCTCGCTCGCTCGGGGTGGCGAGCTCGCTCAAGCCGTCAAGTCAAAGCGACTGCGCGTGTCACTGAGCCTGACACGCGCACTCAAGACTTGAACCCGCAGGCGTCCGCGCGCCGTCCGGGCTGATGCTCATCTCAAAGGTGCCGTTTCCACTCACACGGTGTAACGAGTGGCTTTTTTCCCCCCTTTTTTTTTTCTGTCCGTTGGCGCTGATGCAGAACCCGAAAACAGGCAGAACACAAGAGAAGCGCTTTCATCTTCAAGGGTGCCGTCATGGGTCACCTCGGGTCAGTGGCACGACAGCCATGCACATTTTTTAGACTCGTCACTTAACCTAAGATGGAGAAACAAGCGGAAGCTCAGCCGCCACGCCGCATCTTCACCCGGAGATTGCGCAATTGCGTTTGTCATCAACTGTCCTTGGGGACAATTGATTGATTTTCAGTTTAATTTGGGTATCCTGCTTTTTTAATTTTGAAAATCTGGTCACTTTTCCTGCGCATTAATTGAAAACAGCACACAGAATGCCGATTGAAATGCGGACAAAGATGGCCGTCAACTTCGCCACAATATTTTATTCAATGAAAAATGTGTTTGGCCAACGTTTGCCCGTTTCCATCCGTTCTTCTTTTGCGAATATTGAGATGGGACTCCGCTGCTGTAGGTGGCGCTAGACGCCATAGAGATGTGATCCACCAGGCATTTAAAAGAAGAAGAAGAAGAAGACCAGGAAGCGACGGCATCGTCTGAGTTTGCTTTTGTCGTTCTTGATTAATCGGAGCGTTTCTTTGCTGTTTTCCATCCAAAGTTGCATCAACATTCGCTTCTTTAATGAATTCCAAAAAGATTTCTGTTTGGTCGTCCCCCCCAAACGGAACTTACTTTATGGTCCGACATTGCTTTGGGACTACAAACGTACGTGTGATGTGAAATCCCGTCGAAAAAAAAACGGTTCCCATCGGCAAAATTCTCATTTGACTTTTTTCGATGCGCTTCAAAATGCAGCCCTTCCAAGCGTAAAAAAAATTCAGCTTAACTCTTTGACTGCCAAAAACGTTAAATAACGTTTAGTAAAATCCTATGGAGGAGTGCCAAAGACGTTAAAAGACGTTTGTTTCAAAACAGAGGCGAAACTAACCATTTTCTATTGTTGATTACTGAAAAACGGAATAAGGTAGAAACAAACTTTTTTTTCTGATGAAAGATGAGAGTCCAATCTTTCATTTGGTAGTATGTGTGTTTCCATAGTCCAAACACATCATTTTCTGTGGACCTTGAAAGATCAGTCAAAATGCTTAAATCGGCTGGCACCCACGGCATCCCTTTTCTGAAAACGTCTGGCAGTCAAAGAGTTAATTGATGTATTTCTTGAACATGTAAATCAAAACTCATGTTTTAAAGTAAGCGTCAGTCCGCCAGCAAATACGAGAGTGCGTCTGTACCGGGCCTACGGACCTTCCTTCAATTACTTTTGACATTTTTTCCCTTCCTCCGATTCCTGATGGCCGAGCAGTTGAAATGCCGCCCGATTGCTTTCGTTGTGCGGCAAATCACAAAAGTTGCAATTTGAGGACGAAAGCGGAAGCAGCCGCGCAACATTCTTCTCCATTTTGACTTCAAGTGCGGCACTTTGGCGGCGCGCGGCTCGGAAGCGCACGTCCTCCTTCTTCATCCTGCACGTGACGCCGGCTGGAGAAATAAACAAAGACAAAGAAGTGCTTGCGGTGAAGGTTTGCAGAATCGGCGCTTCCGCCGCCGTGAAAGTGCGACGGCGGGAACGTGTGACGGCGGGAAACTGTGACGGCGGGAACGTGTGACGGCGGCCCCGGTTCTGCCGCAGATGAGATGCGAGAAGAAGAAGCTGCAAACCAAAGAGAAGTTGGTGGCAAAGCGGAGCTGCTTGTCGAACACGCCGCCGTTTCATTTGCCGCTCTTCTTTTTTTTTTGCGGCTGACGTGTTGGCAGTTTGGGGCCGTCAGTTCGTCTCTTTTTGCGGTCTCGTCTCCAAAAAGGCAAAACTCTTGCTCGTCTTGATGTTTTGTTCCGAGTAGAACACTCATGAAAGAGTTTGCGTCTACTTTTAAAAGCATATAAATATAAAATATCTGGCGGTGCGTTTCGTGCCTGGTGATTTCATGCATTTCGCTTTTGCACTCAATATTGTCTGACGTGATTTGCTTTGTAGCAGTTTTGGAAATATACTAACAAAAATTCCAGGTTTGTTTGATGTTCGTTTTAAAACATGCCACGGACCGCACCAAAAAATGGACATGGGGAGGCAAACGGTCGGCAGACAATAGTTCGGACCCCCCTGTTGGAACCAGGACCAAACGCGCACGTGGCACAAAAACACGTCTTCCACTTTTGGGCGAAAGCAGAAAAATCAACTCGCCAATTCAAAGGCTCATCGCAGACGCTCATTTACCGTCTTTATTAATGATGAAATGATATCCAAAATCTGAAAATGCCGTGAAAGTTGATCGGCCACGTGTTGACATTTTACAGCAAAATTGCGTTTTTTTCTGTGCTTGCTTGTGACACGTCGTCGCTTTCATCAAATGCTTTCACCCGCAATTCTCGCCGGACTGGATCGGCACTTGAGCATGTCGATATTCGCACGCAATCAGTGTGGCAAGCTGTTGGGCACACGTGTGCCCCCCCCCCAACAGCCCCCCCTCCCGCACTCCCTCTAAGTCTCGGGTCAGATAGGCCCCATGAATAAGTCATTGTCCGCCGTCCACTCACTTGGCCCTCTTTCATCTACAGTATTAAATTTGCATGGACTTTATTGTTTTGAGAGCAACATTTGCTTTCAAATATTCGACATCTCTTCGACAACTCAAAGCAATCAAATATCCCACGTTTTTGACATGCATCTCCTTCCACGTATTTCACATCATTCCAAAAATCATATCATCAAGTTTCAAAAATTCACGCCATGTTGGCTCGTATTTTCACCCCGAAATTCTCCATTCATTTCTAACGAGGCGTCGTTTGCCCCAAAGGTTTTTTTTCCCATTCATTCTAACACATTTACATTCTTGCCGTTTGAAATCGAAATCATTCCGTTCAGACAATTCACATTGGGAACGATTTCATCATTACAACACCCACAACAACAAAAAGTATTTATTGACATTGGCACCTTCAACCAAACAGTTTCCCCATTTGAGATTTGGATTGACCAAAAGTCTACATTTTCCCAAATAAAGTTCACATTTAAAAAAACAATATTTTATATATATTATTATTATATTAATATTTTGCATGCCACAAAAAAAAAATCCAAATTCACTCCCAATGACACATTTGGAAAGAATAAAAAAACACTCATTACATTGAAAATCGCTTCACATCAATCCAAATTTTTCGATTCCATTCCGCATGGTTCAAAATCAAATCATTTCACGTCAATATTTTTTCATTCCGCATTTTAGCCCTCACACGCAATTTTCTCCAGGAATGTCTGGTTGCTGCGTTTGAGCAATTTGTCTGAAGGCGACCGTTTCCAGACAAGCTGCAAGTGTGGCTAAAAGATTGAAGACGTCGTGAAAACCTGAGCAAGTCCTGGCGAGTTCTGCCGCCGATTGCATCTGGACTTGCTTTTCCTTTGGACGTTTACCTTCCATTGGCTTTCATCTTCCACGACTCGTTTGAAGGACCGCGAAAGCTAAGTTCTGCCTGAGCAACTTCGTCCGTGACGTCATTTTGTCATCATCTTGCTGACAAACAAATGAAGCGGGATCCAAAGAAAGAAGCTCTCGTCACACGAGCGGCGCTTTGCAGATGCAAACAAAGTTGCCGCCGTCAGCGGGATCGTCCTCGTTATTGCTTTCTGTCTCGGGGCGATATCGGACCGCGTGCGTCTCATATCGCACCTCATTACGGCTTTGGAGATCCAATATTTATTAGGCGTGTATGAGCACAATAGAACCTTGGGCTGTAGAGGTTTTGACTTCACGTCGGAGCAAAGGAGTCTTTATATTTTTTAGTGTGGGGGGTTCGAGTTGTGGCGTTGTGGAAGCTACTAATGAATTTGTACCCATTTTGGATTGGGTTGCAATGTGACTGACTCGACGGGGACGGACGGACGGACGGATGGACGGATGACCCTAATGGGCAACGTCACCTTCCTCCATCTTCCATTTTGCTGAATTATTGAAGGAGGGGCCACTTTAACATGCTAGCAATGAGTGACAGGTGCGCACGCACGCATTTAGAAGGAACTCAACCAACACTTCGGGAGCATCTTTATGAAATCACTGCAAGCTTCTTAACAGAGAAAAAAAAAGATTTCCGATACACCGTGTACAGTAAATATTGTGTTGCTGTGTCGCAAAGAGAAGTGAAAGAAGTGGAATTGAGTTGCTCGCATCACAAAACATTTGCACACACAAATAAAAAGGTTTGCTGTGTCTGTTGGTCAGAGTTCAACACACCATTGAAGGGCCGGAATGTTTTCCTTTTTTCCAATCTTGCAGATTTCAGATCATTCACCGACTTCGGGGACATTTTCACAATTCTGCGCAGACCGCCGAGGTCGTCGGCTGCGCAGACGACGACCTCGGCGGTCTGCGCAGCCGACGACCTCGGCGGTCTGCGCAGATGACTTCGGCGGTCTGCGCAGACGACGACCTCGGCGGTCTGCGCAGCCGGCGACCTCGGCGGTCTGCGCAGCCGACGACCTCGGCGGTCTGCGCAGACGACGACCTCGGCGGTCTGCGCAGTCTTGCATTAGCCTGTTAGCGTCATTACTAGCATCCGGTGTCTTGCAAATTCATTCCAATTGGATTATTTTCATACTCAACCCGACCCCCGCCCCCCCCTCACCCTAAATAAAATCTGACAATTTGGCACTTCCACATCATTGCATACAGTTTTTATTCACAATTTTTGTAATTGTCTGTATTTTGTGTTGCTTTTCGTCGTGTATTTGTAGACTTTTGTATTATTTTCCAAACTTTTAGTTTCATGTTTATGTCTTGTTTTCTTGTGACTGTTTTGTTTTTTGTTTCTGTGCTCATCAAGCCGCTCCCTTGCGTCCACCAATCGGCTGTTTCTTGTCCAGGTGCTTCTCGTCGCCTCGTCAGTGACTTCGTATTTATTTGCATGCTTTCTTGCTGAGTTTGTGGCGACCGTTCAGTCTCACTTTCAATCTTGTGTTTGTTGTTGGACTTTGTTGACGTGACTTTCTTTCTTTCTTTTTGTTCTTTTGAGAATCAATCGTTTTTGGCGTTCAGCATTTGGTTCCTAATGAAGTCCACCACGCAAACGATCACAACTTGCACCAATTGCGTGTTTGTGGGACGTCGTCCGTCGGCTTCTGGTCACGAAGAACAGGATTCCAAACGATTTGTGGGCGGGGCTTAACGCAGCGGATTTGCGGGGCGGTCGCAGGGCACAACGTTTATTCACAAGCATTCATTAACACCCATGAAAAAAAAAGAGTCTTTAATGAACCGAACGTGTGTTTTGGATTGTGGGAGGAGTCTTGCAAGTGTGAGGAGAAAATGCAAATTTCATAACAGGAAGATGAGATTTGAATGCTCAACTTGAGAAATGCAAAGCTGACATATTAACCACAAATTCACTATGTTTCATGTGTTAATTAATTATTTGCATAATAATGACTGTAATGAAATAAAAGGAAACGCCCTCGATAGTGTTACGGTTGCACTTTAGTTTATTTTTCTTAACTTTGAAATTTGAGAAAAAGCTTAAATCAACTATCAGGCCTCTAATATGAAAGTTTTAGGGTTCGTAGATGGACGTTTGTGTTTTTTTCATATTGTCAATCACAAGTAAACAAGACCGTAACCAGTTGTACTTTCAAGCCTTTCTGTATAAGTTTGCAGTCCGCCTGCAGCCTGCAGCTCCAAGATGGCGGCCGGCGAGGCCTGCACGAGGAAGCAAATGTGGATGTTCAACGCCAGCGCTTCCTTCCGTCCGTCCGAAGGCTCCGGAAAGGAGTCGTCGCGCCGACCTCGCGTCAGCAGGCCGCTTTCAGAGATGCACACAAACAACAAGACGAGCACAAACAGCGGCTGAGCAAACATCTCGTGCGCATCAGCAGGTGCAATCAAAGGCGCAAATTGCTGAATTGATGGCGGCCGCCATAAAAGGAAACTCTGAGCAGCCAAACTGAAAAAAGCCGACGTTGAGGACGACAAAAGACGGAAGCGAAGGATGATGAAAAGATGTTGGCCTGCGGCGGACGACGGCGTGTTTGTTTCAACCTCGGCGGGGCTTGTTTTCTCCTTGACAGCCTCTCCTTCATCACCTGGCAGGCTCAAGGGGGGGGGGCGGGGCCTCGTTGAGGTGAGGCGGGACCCAAAAACCGGACAAGGCCTTCAAAGTGCTGACCGTTATTTTGCGGTTGCTTTCTTGAATCTGGAAAACGCTGCGTTTGCCTCGCACTCAAAAGCAAAATCACGCAGGCACGCACGCACGCACGCACGCACGCACGCACGCACGCGCGCACGCGCGCACACGCACACACGCACACACGCGACCCTATAACAAGACTTTCAAATGTTGTTCTTTGCTGTCCTGCGTTGTGTATTGACAGGAATGTCTTTTTGTTTTCATGTCTTTCTATTTGTAGCACATCCGATTTCTGTCTCTGTCGTTCAAACACAAACAGTAGGTGAGGCAAGGCCATCCGGGTCACGGCACCAACTGAAAAGTGGTGGGGAAATTCCAGCGCACCTTTTAATCTTTAATGTTCACAATAATATACAAACAGTAACTAGCAGAAGATTGTATGATGGCTGAATTATTAAAAACTTGAATATTGATCAGATTCATGCATGACTTTGCACCTTCAACCTCTGATTTCATTTCTAACCAGCAATAAAATGAATTTAATTGTCTAAGATGCACGTTAATAATCCGAGGCAAGCAAAGTCGCCGTGCTCAATAAAACCTTGTTTTCATCATGTCCATTTTCATGCGTTTAATGTTTTGGTGTTGACGTCACGTGATGATGTTTTTTTTTTCTTTTTCCGACGACCTTTAAATAACCTTTGGCATAACAATGGCGAGCGTTGTCCAATGCGTGATGGAAATAATTTGCTGACACACGATTGATTTAGCGACTGCAAAGTCAGTGACAATCTTGTCAAGGTTTTCAATGGATATTTTCATCCGCATGCCGCTATATTAGAAACATTATTTTGCTAACTACAAACGCTGCTCAATCTCGGCAGGCGTGTGACGAGTCTTACACACAAACACTAAATAACAGAAATCGAAGTTGCCGTAATTATCATATTTCGCATTTCCTTTATTTGCATGTGTGCGAGCGTGCAATAAGGTTTAACGTCTGTGCTGTAAATTGTGGCCGACGCCCACATTAGTGCAAGAGCGTTAACGTTGCGTCCTGCGTTGGAGCGTGAGATTAGTCATTAATGAGGAGCCTAACGAAGGGAGAGAAAAAAAAAACAGCTCGGCAAAGTCCGACCATCCGGCAGCCGAGACGCGCTGACGGAGAGAAAGACGTCCACTCGCTCACCGCAACAAAATTCTGCTGCCAGAAAATCCAGGAGCTTCTCGTTGTCCGCTCGTGATCGTGCGTCTTAAATGCAACTTGTTGGATTTGCTGCCCTGATTTTTTTTTTACAGCGTGCTAATAAGCAACATTTGTGATTGTGGAATTCTGGTGTGGGGACGTCTGCTTGCAGTTCCTAATATAATTACACGGTGACACAAGATAGTTGTGTTCACGCCCACAACGGTGCGGAATTTGCATTTTTTCCTGTGTGGTGCTGCGTGCAAAATACCAAAACTTGACTCGATAGAAAATCGAGTCGCACACTGTTTCTCTATTGACCAATTTATAGCAGGGGCCACTTTCACACCTTTTTTTGACCTGATGGGCTGGACTAGCATGTTGGTGGCCTACTAAGCAAAAAAAAAAACATTTTTGGGGGCGGGATAATACATTACATTTTATTGCTTTAATATTGCCATTTCTACAATTTCTTGAAAAAGAGAGCGTTTTTTTTTGTTTGTTTTTTATCAATTCCTGAGCAATAGCTACACAGTATTTCAGAATGGTTGTCAGCGCCCCCAAGTGGACAAAATAAGCAACAACTGTTGGTTTTGGCCAAAAACAAACAAACCAAAGCAGTTGGCAGGCTGGTTCTGGCCCACGGGTCGTACGTTTGACACCCTGGATTTGACCAAATGGAGCAAATGAAGCACATTTGGAGTAAAATGTATTTGTGTCATCAATACACGTCATCTCTTGCAACGTGCGAAGTCGGAGACAGCAGAAGGAATTCCCGCAAGCAATTCCTGGCGAGCGCTCGACTCGGAGAAATCCCCGAAATCCGAGCGAGCGGACGGAAGCTCCCCGTGGTTAATGATGTCATCGGCTGATCCGTTGCCGTGTCCGCCTCAAATCCTCGGCCGGTCCCGCATGTGCTCGCCGCTAAGTCCCATCGCGCCTTTCACTTGACCCGCCTCGGCCCCGCTATTCATTTTGCTCGCGCTCTCGCTGAAGATGGATTTGGACACGTTCGGGAGGGTTAATAGGAAGCAAAGACAGAGAGAGAAAAAAAATGGCGACGATCCGCTCACCTTGGAAAACAATTACCCAAGCGTGAGAAAGAACAGGACGGCCCGCCTTCAACTAAGTACACGTCGTGGTTTTCTTTTCCGAGCCAGCTGGGATGTCATGCGAGGAGAAGCACAATTTCCTTTTGAAATTCTAAACAAAATGGCCGAATTGAATAGAATCATCTTTAACGTTTCATTTGACTGCCAACAGGATCGCAACCAACTTGTTCTTTCTTCTGCTTTATTGCAAACAAAAGCCAACAAATCTGCCCGAGCTGATTGAAAATCAATTTCTCTTCATGTTGGGAAAATACGACTCGGGTCTCTAATCTGCAGTTGCTGATCTTGCGTGTCAAAAGATTTCTTTGACTCTTTTTAAATGAGGTGCCAAAAAAGCAAAGTCACAATTTGTAACATTGCTTATAGAAACAAAGAATTTAAAAAAATGTGTGTCAGGTTTCAAATTAGGGTTTGTTGGATTTGACTTTGCTTTATCTTTCCTTCCTTTGATCCTTCCTCTGGTCTCCTGACAACACACACACAGAGCGATGATGACGATGACGTCGATTCAGGAAGGCCGCCGGATGAATATTACTGACCTCTAGAATATACAGTATATTTTTTTTTTAATAAATAATAAAAGATCTCAATGTATGAATTTTAAATTAGGGTTTCATCGTGTTTCAGAAGAGGAGTTTCAAAGCAGGGTCACGAAATGATTGATTGAAAAATGGCAAAATGTGTGACCTCAGTTTTCAAAGGGGTTTTTAAATGAGGATTTTAGAAAGTAGAGCTTTAAATTACAGTCAAAATCTCATCTAAAGTCTCATTTTGGCGGGAAATGGATTTAAATGCTGTACATTGATGAGTTCTGTAAGAGCAAATGTCTTAGAATTTGTGTTGTGTTGTGTTTTTGAGTGCTGGGAGTGCGAAGGAGAGAAAGTGCGGCGCGTGATGTGAATAATTGATCATCGGGAGAGTTGAAGGTTCCGAACGTGTCCTTCCTGATGAGCGATCTGCCAATCATTGCGCGCTGGCGGCGGCGAGCTTCCGAAGTGGCCGGCGGCCGCCGAGCCCTCGCTTACGTTTTGGCGAAGGCTGCCCCGGCCGCCGATTCTCAGAACTCGGGTCCATCAAAGCCGAACCCGCGTCCGAGCGGGAGAGCGCAAAGTCGCTAAAAGCTCGGCGGAAAGTCGCCGACGGTGCAAATCCGTCGATGCTCTCTCAGGTGGGCTCGCCACTTATCGGCTTTCTAACCCGATGAAGTTGCGTTGGACTCGAAGCCGCGGAGTTGATGGATGGAAGCGGCGGGGCCGATAATGGCGCCGGCGCGCGCTGGTCTCGGAGACCAAATGGACCTGGGCTGTCAAAGGCACTTTCGGCGACGCTAACGCGAACTGTCGTCGCGGATGCGTCACGTCATCCTGATCCGATCGGATGTCGTCGCATGTTGGCCGCACAAAAAGCTTTTGTTTTACAAAAACACAATTCACTCATTATTTAAAGCGGCTTCTTCGACTTCCGGGACAAATTCTGGATTCTTTTTTTTTATGTTGTGACGTGTCGGACTTCTCTGCTGCTTTCTCTGCCTTCAGCGTCCTCCAAGGTGACAAACACTCCTAAATGTTACACACACACACAAAATGTTCGTACGAACGTGTGTGTGTTTTTTTTTGTTCATTCTCACCTTTTCCTCGAGCAGCAAATAAATTCTCACATTTCATTTTCCCAGCGCAATCTTATCTTTACGGCACATTTGTGGGCCGCACGTGCGGCAGAATTATTCTTTTTTTGGTGGAGGAGATCCAAGCGTGCTTGCCGTGCGTGCCCTTGACAGCTCTCTTGAAAAATTCAAAAGTGTCTCCACCTGTCCCCTTGCCGCTTCTGCCCTCGCTTCATGCGCACATCATATCTCTTGACAGAGGTCAAAGGTCATTTGAAGGAAATTCTTCTGCATCTCTTGAGCTTTTTCAAATATGATGTTGACAAAAACCAGGTATTGAATTGTAATCATTTCGTATTTATTTTGTACACGCATCGGTGGTGTAAATGTGATTTTGATTTTTTTTTTTTTATAATAATTGCAATTAAAATGTTCCTCGTGCAACTGACATCAACATAGCGCAACGTTCCGTTTGATCTGTGGACTCGATCGGGTGAATTGCATTCAACTTCCGACCATATTTAATCCCGAATGTATGAGAGGTGCGAGCATGTGTGAGAGTCATGTGATTTTATTGACATGATTTATTGATGGGCCTCCATTTTCACACTGCTTGACTTAAGAAGGTTTGTCACTTCACACACTTTGTTGGGATGTCAGAAAGACGGAATCGAGCGCGTCGCGTCTCGTCGTCGTTGCGTGTTGCATCTGTGCTGCAAACACGCATTTGCCGTGGAAAGTTCATTGAATTTCCCGGAGAAGGACGACCTTTCCCGACTTGCTCTTCATGGCCAGCGAATCCCGATTGTTTGTCTCCAAGACACGTTGGCTTGCGTCAAATCCGGCTCCCCGACAGCCTCTTTCTTCCGTTAAGCCCCAAAGACGACTTTCCTTGATCCCGCCCGAGCCGTTTGAAGACTTTCCGTCGGTGTCGGAGCGCCGACAGATCGCCTCGCTCCGCTTGCCGGCGGCTGGCCCGAATCCGCCGGCTTTGGGCCCGAGTCAACGTCTCTCATCCGGACCTGATCCCAGCGGGGACGAGGCGCGGCGCCGTCAGGACGGATTTGCCGCTCGCGCCGTCAACCCGCCGACGTCCAAAGCGCTTTCGCCGCCTTCCGCTTTGGCTGCGTGCGACCCGTGCCAACTGGACGCGCTCGCTTTCACGCGTGGAGTTCGTCCTTCATTTTGATCATCGCAAATGTTTTGGACTGACGTTTTGGAAGGAGATTGAAACAGTCCAATCAAATTCAAATGAGTTTGCGGTTGTTGTTTGCGCTTTAGCTTCCAATGACTGCAATTTTGTATTTGGAGAAGAAAATGTCCTTTGTGACAGCACGAGACAGCACATTTTTGTGGGCTTCTTTGCATCACTTTGGCGATTGTTTGTGCGGCCCAATTGGAGACAGACGGCGCATTGACCGGTTGAGGAAGTGGTTCGAGTCTGCAGACGGCTCAACTTCATTGATAAATTTCCTTCCCTGCCAGACAGAGAAGGAAGCGTTTGCAGGCCGGCGCAGGAAGGAGACGGTGCGCGTCCAAGTATTGGGACGGGAGTCGAGGCATTGATCAGGATGGCCATCGATCAGGAAAGCATTGAGCAGGCGGGTCAAAAATAGAGCACCCCGTTGTGTCCGGTGAAAAGAAGGCTTCGACGAATGCGGGCCGTCTGGCTGGAAACAAACGACAGCCGCCGCCAGAGGGAGGAAGAACGTCCGAGACGAGCTCCACTGAAGGCAGACTCCAAAAAACGATTTGGGGTCAAAAATGGACGGATCCTCCACTTGGGTTGTTTTGAGCCCACTTTGAGTCCAAATGGGTCATTTTGTATAAAACAAGCCATCAATTTGGGTCAGATGTTCTGTTTGGGTTCATTTTACCCAACGTTCTTGGTTTTGCAGCAAGAAAAAGAGGATCATTTCATACATCAAATCCCATAAAGTCGGATCGCTTCCTCTACTTAAGTGAATTTCGCTCAACTTTGGCTGAAAAATGCGCTCATTTTGTACAAAACAATCGAGGAAATGGGATCAAATGGACCCATAAAGTGTTTTGCCAGTTTTTCACGTTTGGATTCAATTATTTTCAAATGACAGAATCATTTTTGTAAAAGCACGTTCAGCCACGAGAAAGTCGATTATTCCTTTTTTCAGGTGTTCCTGCAAACTCCGAGACTGAACGAAGTCTAAAATCGGCAACGATTTTGCAAGCAAACTGAGGCGGAAGAAGGTTAATGAAGTCCAGCGGCGGCCGGGATGCGCCCTCAACCTCGGGTTTGACGCCCGCAATGTGTCGTGTGTGTCCATGATGCCAACGCTCGCACACACGTTCAGGTTGTCCTCACATCTCGAGCTGGACTCGCGCACGCACGCACGCACGGAAACATATTTCAGCACATAAATGCATCCGGAGACGGCGATTTTTTTTAATGTATGAGTGCAAAATAGGCCTGACTAAGCTGGGAATTTACATGCCTAAGCAAAGTTGTTAACCCGGAGAGGTTGTGGGGCCTGAGCGGGAGCTAATGGCATTTCTGTGTTAATGAAATGTATAAAAAAAAAAGCGTGACAGAATCAGCGAGGCAAAGCGAGAGCGAGGAACGGACGCAAAGATTTCCTCGCCGCGCGCGACCGCGCTTTGTTTATGGTAGCGGGAGTTAAGGGGGCCGTTTTTCAACAGCTTTTAATTGAATGAAGAAACCAGAAACGCACGAAGGAACGTCATGCTCGTCCCCTCCGTGTCGTTAAAGCGGGCGAAAAGATCAGCTGCCGTCAAACGCATCCTGTGGGAACTTTTATTACAAGCCGTAACGTGGTCGAGTTACTGTAAAGCCGTTAAAGACGTCAACTTGTCGCTGCCTCTCGAATGCATTAGCATGAACGCGGCTGCAAACAGCTGCATGCCGTCGGGGTTGAGCGTCTCGCTCAAGGACGCGGTCGCGAGGGCCGAGGATGGAAGCCACCGGCGCTCTGCCACGGAGCCATGCCGCTTTGTTGGCAGTAATATGCAGATTATCCGTCCGACTGAAGACGACGCTTGTTGAAAGATACACAAAGAGAAGAAAAGCTTGGCATGTTTTCTTTGAGGCTTCGACGTTGACGTTCGCCCTCCGGATGTTTGCGCTGGATCGCGGCCTCGCAACACAAACGCTGCTTCGGCCCCGAGTCCGACAAGATTGTGATGAGCCAGGAAACAAGAAGAAGAAGAAGAGAAGAGAAAAGGTGGGAAAAATAGCCGGTGCTGATTAGGGAGGAAATTACTTCCGAGTCGGCACATTCTCTTGCACGTCTTTTTGGGTATGCTTTGCTGTTTTTGTTTGGTGCTGAGGCAGAATTATTGAGGACCCCCCCCCCACATCACGCCCCCCCCGTACACAAGCAGCGTCCGCCTCGCCCCGCTCGCCCTCCCAAGCAGGCGCAGTCAGCATCGGCGCGGCGACGCCAATCGATGGTCCGCGCCCCGCCGAGCGTGTCGGCGCCGGGCCCAGTCAAGGGTCCCTCAGCGGGGGATTGTGGGAAATCTGATTTATGACGCCCGCCGTCCTGCTGACCGCTAACTTTTGCTCCATCGTCTTCTATCCCTTCGTCTCGCCATCAGCTGTTTTTTCTCTCTTTCCGACCTCACGAACGGACCGCGTCGATGAAGAACAATCCGGAAGTCTCGACACAAGCAAGAAGCGACGACCTTGTGGAGCACCGCGAGGGCGAGTCGGCCATCTCGGGACGGTGGAGACGACGAGAAGCCGCTTGGCGGCGGGAGATTGAAGACAAATTCAGAGGATCTGAAAGTGACGCATTGAGAGAAGCCGGCAAAACCTTCAGCACGTGATCGCGCGTTTCCGTGTGATGAGTTCTTCGTGAACTGAGAAGTGGTTTTAGGGATCAATCGTGACTCGGGTAACGAGACGCTCATCAAGATGGCCTCGATCGACTCTTGTCGCTTCTGTAGTCGATAAAAAGTAGCCGATTTCAAATTGAAACGCTGCATTCGCTTGACTTGCTCCCGATTGGCTGAATGTGAGAAACAGGAAGTAGAAGATTCAAAAGGCCGCTCTTGATATTGTCTGTAGCCGTCGACAAAAGTCATCCGAACAATGGATGGATGATGGATGGATGATGGATGGATGTTGGATGGATGATGAATGGATGATGGATGGATGATGGATGGATGTTGGATGGATGATGGATGGATGATGGATGGATGATGGATGGATGATGGATGGATGATGGATGGATGATGGATGGATGATGGATGGATGTTGGATGGATGATGGATGGATGATGGATCAACTGGCATAATGATATGAATTGAATGCTTAACATTATTGTAGTCGTTTCCACGCATTTCCTTTTGGTGATGCAAATCGCTTTAGGAGGGAAATCTGGCCTTCCCTCCGAAAGCCGCTGACCCCGCGACCCCGCGACCCCACCATGGATAAGCGGTCGTAAATGGATGGATGCATTGATGTCAACATTGCGCTCGTTTGTGACGCCGTGGCTGCCGAACGCGACAACCCGTCAGCCCTTTTTTCTTTCCGGTGTTTTGTCCGAAAGGGAAAATGAACAAATCAAAAAATGGAAAAGCGACCAAATCCGTGCGTTTTGTGGAGGTTTGCGGAGGCAAGATTGTTACTTGACTTGCGTGTCTTGCAAAAAGTAAATGAATACTTAAAGTAAAGGTAAATGAAAAAAGCAGCTCCGTAATCCGCCCTGTGGCAGATTACGGCGCTCGTTGTTATTTTGTATCTGATTTTGCCGTCCTGATGATGCGGCATCTTTTGAATTGTCGTTTTCATAACTTCATCAATAGTTGATGTCTTTATGACGCCATTGATGTCCGTCTCGCTCTTCCGTAGCGACGTCCGCCTGTGAGGCAAACAAAAGCTCCGACTCAGCTCCTTTTTTTTCCAACACCTGATTGGAAGCGGCCGCTTTCTTTTCAAAAGAACAACTGTTGTGGAGGACGATATTTAACGAGACGTTAAGTTGATAACCGCAAAGAAATTGATGATGTGAAGCATTTGCCGCCACGTTGATTGCACACTTAACCCGCTCGCTTGTTATTTTGTCGGCGCCGATGGAAAAGTTTCTTCTGGGTTGAGAAGGAGTCGTCGTGACACGTCTCTTACCCACAATTCCCTGCGGGCGGCGCAAGCTGTTAACAATATTTCCCCGGTGACAGTTTGGGCTTTACACCGCGTTGCAGCAATTACATCTCAATTAGCGGCGGAGTAAACAAAGCGTGCGGGTTGGAACGCAGATGTAAAAAAAAAAAAAAAAAGACTCTCTGGGGTCTTGTTTGCCGCATCGGGTCCGATGTTTATTTCCAGCAGGATTCAATCTGCGGCAAGCGCTCATTGATGACACCAGAGACGACTTTCACATTGTCAACAAACACCTTTTCAATTGTTCAAAGCATTTTGGGACTGCAACCGCCGATCGTTTCGATGGCGAGGTGAGATTGTGTCCAAGCGCAATAACGGGACGAGCGGTTCCGGACCTTCTGGGCTCGACCCACATTTTTGGCTACAAGGAAGAGGAAAGCATTCGCAGAAATTTGAAGTGGTTTGAAAATGAGCTCGCCGCCAGACGACTGACGTGAAGTTGACGAACGCAGCTGGTGGTCGTCCTTTTGTCAAACGAAACGTTCGGCGGCCTCAGGAAATCGAATCGATGCCTTAAAGTGTTGCCCTTTGAATTAGTCTGCAAGGTTTGGTCGCTTGTCAACAATTGAGTCTTCTTCATAAATTGTAAATCGCTTACAAGGAATCTGCTCACTTTCAGGGACAAAGACCGCAACATTTGGAGTGGACTGATGATTCAAATCAACTTTATTGACACCGTTTGGGACATGCTGTACATTGTTGGACGTGGAAAGAACA
Source organism: Vanacampus margaritifer (assembly GCF_051991255.1). Taxonomy (NCBI): domain Eukaryota; kingdom Metazoa; phylum Chordata; class Actinopteri; order Syngnathiformes; family Syngnathidae; genus Vanacampus; species Vanacampus margaritifer. The sequence goes on from NC_135444.1 coordinate 24,128,507, forward strand.
CAGATATCGTGAAATCCAAAGTCAAGTTCTAATCATGAGTTTGTATCGAGATTTTTGGTATTTTCTTGATCTCTAACATTCGTGTCCTTTGACATTTCTCCCTCTCCACTTTGGGCTTGTCTTTCCATGACAGTCCATCTGGCTCCTTCTCCTTACTGTAAAGCGCTATCTATTATTATCACTTTGCTTGTTACGATTCCTCACACTCTTTTCTGATTTCTGATTGTGTGTCCTCACTCTCTTCCCGTTCCATTGTGTTATTATTCATGATTGATCTTTTTGTCCTCTTCGTCCGTCCATCCATCCGGTGCGCTTGTCTTCCCTCGGGTCATTGGTGGGCTACAGACCAATCCTGGAGGACGACCATTCGCATTCACGCACACACATTTGAAACTTTTCAATTAACCTACGATGCATAATTTGGATTTAAGAAAAGCCGGAGTCCTGACGTGAGCCCGCAACCTCAGAACGGCGAGGCCGACGTGCCAACAAGTGCCACCACTTTTTTTTTTCCTCCTTCTCTTAACTCCGCCCAGCCATCATTCGATCTTCGGTTTTCTGTTCCTTTTTATCATTCCTCTCATCTGAATGGTCGCCGCTCCTTCTCAACACCTCGCCCGTCTCCTTTTCCCGTCCGTCTCCTCTCCCCTCTCTGGTCGCAGTGCTTGTCGCAGGTGATAATCCGTGTCACGGCGGCTGATTGGGGATTAGGACTAGCAGTTTATTCACGGCAGGGAGAATGATACAGCGCTTAGCGGCAGCGGCTCCCGCGGCAGCCGCTCTCTGCTGAATTAGCAACATGTTTGAATGAGATAAAAGCGGGAGCTTACCCCAGCGCACTCCTCCACCTAATCCCTACACAGCTGTGAAATGAGCCGGCCGGCCGCTGCGCGCCGAGACCCACGCTGGCGTTCGCCGCTCGTCTTCTGCACGCGCACGCTCGCACGCTCGCACCTGGCTGGCAAATACCACCTGACACAAACACACATCGAGTCATAATTCCAAACTACAATTCAGAGATCTTCGCCACTAGCACAATACGTGTACTGCCGGGATAAGCAGTACAGAGAATGTGCGTGTGTGTGGGTGTGTATATATATATATATATATACAATATGAAATATTTTTTTCTAAGTTTTCATACTCTCATCAACATAAAAGTAAAGAAGAAATATGGTTGCATGTTTTATTCATTGATGCAGTCATTTCATTATTCATAAAATTGTACTGTAAAAAACGAGTGTGATATTGATTTGTGTTGAGGTCTTTTTTCTGCCACTAGATGGCACCATTGCATTTGTAAGACGTTGGCATTTTCTTTTCATATTAAGAGCTATCGCATCTTTAACATGAAGTACCTTGTGACATTGTTCACATTTTGAAAATTGTAACGTACAACTTGACCCCGGGTTCCAAAAATATGTGCATTATTACAAAATGTATTACTGCTAAATTTTGAGCCTGTTGCGTTGCGACGGGAATTCTGCCAGTAAAGGGGGCTCATTCATCGTGCGTGGAAGAAATTAGTGGCGTTAAAGGAGCTTTCAATTAACTCAAAATTAACATACACATTTTAACACCCCTAATATATATATATATATATATTAGGGGTGTTGACTTGATTTGAGTTGCAAATTTTCTACGTGATTTGAGGTTTCCTGTGAGTTTCCTCTTATTAAAAATACATTTTGAAAAATCTCAGGAGGGACGTCTGAGATCTTCTTTCTTTATTGTTTGCGTTTTCTACACGAGACGAAGCTCTTGAAAGAAATCAAATAAGCAGGAGGGACAGCACCGGCAATGTTTTGCATTTCCTTAATGCTTTTGGTCACAAGGGATTGGTCATCTCCACCAATAAAGCCCGCCGTATATCTCACTTCATTTGGCAACGGTTGTGTCAGCAAAAAAAAAAAAAAGCCAAGGAAATAATCATGCGCGGCGATCTACATACTGGCAAATAATGAAGCGCAGACGGACGGCGAAAAACGGGAGACGAGCAGCACAGGAGTGGCGAGTCGCTCGCAATATCTTGATCGAATATTCCGCTTCCGCCGTTGATTTGTGCCTGCCGGTAAAAGGCCGCGTCACGATCACCTCCACGTCGTCAGCGCCGTCATTTGCGGTTAGCAAGAGACCAGCACTTCCCCCCTGATCGCTTTCGCCGCTTAATATGATATTAATGATCATTTCTGGCCATTTGCACTAATTGTGATGCAGGGAGTGCGTAACGACATGTGACTGAAGCCCCTCCCCCGCCGCCCCTCAACACTTAATGGGCTGATTGTCCCGGAGAGACGAGACGTGACCGCAGCGCCGTAAAGAAGACGCGCGGGTGCGTGCGTGCGTGCGTCGTACACACGCGGACTCCTTCACCTTCGCCGCATGGACGACATGAAGAGCCTGTTCTAAAAATAGCTCAGCAGTGATGAGGCATTAGGAATGTTGTCCAAATTTGAAAATGTCAACAGTTTTGTGTTGGGTCGTGAGGTCATCGTGTTGTTTGGGTCTTCGCACACCACCAGGATGTCACACCTTTTTTTTTGTAGTTGTCGTCAGTTGCTTTCCAAAAGCTCGGTCTTGCAATCGTCACCCTTATTTGGCCAATTGTGTCGTTTGGAGTTTCTGGGTGACATTTTTGTCAGTAATTCAAGATGGAGGTTTTCTTGCATCCTGCCCGTTCAAGACGTATTCGCGAAGGTTTCTCTGTCAAATGTTTTCTTCCAGGCAATCTGCGTCCAGGAAGCTCTCTGTTGTTACTTTGTATTTTTGTCTATAAAGATCCTGTTTTTCAACTCACGTGTCTTGTCTGCGCTCAAGCGCGAACTCCGCAGCTCACGTGACACTGACAGAGATTTGTAGAAATGAAAGTGTTGTCGATCACATTGATCGGGTTGTAACAATAAAAACTTGGAATGTAACGTAAACCGATTTGAATCTCGATATAGTTTGAGGCGGTTCAAAACGGATGAAAATGTTCAAAGTTGCTTTCAATCAGCCTGATGTTGTTATCTTGAAGTTAATTAACCTGAAGGGCTCTGATGATCTTTTACATGTTTTGACCTGTAGGAAATGTCCCATTATATCAAGTTGGAATCAGTTAAAACCGTAGCGTCACGCATGAGGTACGGCGAGGCCAAGAGAATAGAAAGAATAGGAACCATTTTGGACAGATTAGACCTTCTTCCGCATCCCGCAGAGAAGGACTCCACGGCCACGTCTCAAACTTCCTGGCATTCATTAAATAGTCCAAATGAGAATATGCCGTCTTCTGCTAGTCACTATTAGCATAGCTAGCATTTAAGATAAAAGAACCGGGCAAAAGGTCCTGCGAAGTTTCTCATTTCATGTTTCAACATTTTCGACCTGAAATTTTCTTGGGACAAAAACAAACAATTGAAGGATGTTAAAAACGTTATTGTTGTGGCACTTTGAGTGTGCGTGCGTGCGAGAGTCCGTGTGTCTAATTGGATTGATGTCTTTGTTGTTGACTGCCTCAGCAGCACACGAACGCGCGTCTCAATGTCTCAATTGTCTGCCAAGTATTTCCACTTGTGAGTTTGACTTGAAGCCCCCAAGATGAATTGTGTCATTTTGTTTTCTTTTTCCCGGGAAAAAACGTATTATAAAAGTGGATCAACTTGGAGACGATAAGTTCCTTAAGAAGAGTGTGAGAAGATTGATATGAGCTTGTTGGGCTTGCGATCGCAGTTTGCCAGCATCCAACTAATATCGCGGGCCGGCGAGAAGGTTGTGTTGCGTTAATCTGCTCCGAGTGAGCCGAGGGGATCAGACTCCCGATGACGGGGGGAGTCAGAGGTTAATGTATGTGTCTGGGAGGCAGCCTTTTCATCTCCAGCCTTTCCTCACTCTTTTTCTCCCCCCTACGGGTGCGCATTGCACTCATTTTATACACACTATTACATATATACACAGTATTTTTTTTTCTTTTTTATTTTGCACGGTTGCTCTCTCTCTCTCCGCCTCTCGCGCTCTCTTGCACCCGAGCACAGCCAGCACGGCGCGTTAGAGTTCTTATTTCTCCTCCTTCATGCCTGTGCCACGGGCCTTATTTGTCATAATTGATGATTTCAGCATAGCCGCTCCCCTCGCTATTGAGCAGGGCATTATCATATTGTGGCGCGGCTGCCGGCGATGTTGCACAAGGGAGTGTGCAAGGCTTGCGCCGCACTCGAACGTTCATCCCTTTAAGTGGCCTTTGCCAAAAAAAAAAAACTCTTTATAGGCTTTACAACGGAATGTTTTGTTGGCTAAATGTGACTGCAAAGTAGCAAGAAATAAAAGCAGGTTGAAGTTTATGATCTCTTTGAACGCGCCTTTGACGCTATTCGTGACAAATACATTTCAAAGTCCTGCTTGCGTGTTTTGTGTGTTTTTAAGCTTTGGCTTTTTGAATGCAAGCAACGATAGCAGCATTCACAAAAAATCGAGTTGTCTTATCGAGATCTTTGATTTATGTTTTGCAGTACCGCGAGTTGTCAAATGCAAAAAATGCGACTCTGATGGGATTACATTGAACATTATTAACTTATTATCTCTTTGACTGCCAGACGTTTTCAGAAAAGGGATGCCGTGGGTGCCAGCCGATTTTAAGCATTTTGACTGATCTTTCAAGGTCCACAGAAAATGATGTGTTTGGACTATGGAAACACACATGAAAACAAACTACAAATGAAAAGATTGGACTCTCATCTTTCATCAGAAAAAAAAGTTTGTTTCTACCTTATTCCGTTTTTCAGTAATCAACAATAGAAAATGGTTAGTTTCACCTCTGTTTTGAAAAAAACGTCTTTTAACGTCTTTGGCACTCCTCCATAGGATTTTACTAAACGTTATTTAACGTTTTTGGCAGTCAAAGAGTTATTATATATATATATATATATATATATATATATTATTATTATTATCTTTCTTCATCAATATAATATATATAGAGAGAGAGTTTATCTTCACTGGGGCCACCAAGAGGCGCGTTGCACCCTGAACTCGTCGCCATCCAATCGCAGGCCACGAATAGTCAAACAATCTTTTGACTCACGTTTGCGATCCATAGTTGGCAATCGCGGGAAGGAGTCGGAATTCCTGGAGAAAAGTCCCGCGAGCGCATCCTGAACGTTGAGCATGGAGCGACCAGCCGGCCGCTAGCATCACATTGCCCAACTCGAACCCTAATCCTAATCCTAACCCTTTTGGATAATTGAGTGAGATCCAAGCAAGAGACGAGACACACGTTCTGCCTGCGCACACGCTCGCTTTCCTTCAAGCGCGCTCGGCTCCGGAGATCCTAATGAGAGGAGAAAAACCTAATTTGATCCATCACGGTCCGTCACTGAAGCCACCCGCCTTTCTCGGTCCCGGCCTATTCCCACCGCCCTGATTATTGCTAATCTCATCATATGTCTCTTTGCGCTCAATAAAGCCCCCCCCACCCCCGCGTGCGCCCCATTTTCACTCAAATCAAATTGCTAGCGAACATAACCCGCCCGAGTCCTGGCGTGCGGCTGCGCTAATGCAGTTTGTCATAATGAAGTGCCAAGTGGAATTCATGAACTGGTCAGAGGGCGAATCGCCAGCCGGCCGCGAATGGGGACGGAAAGAAATCACTTTTGACGCTTCGGTCCGAGCAACGACGACAAAATCAAGTCGAGGCTCGTCTTGCTTGCGCGAATGCGGCTTTGGGGAAGACGTGAGAGGACATCGTTCATTCGATGAATTGATTTCTGCAACCGTTCAAAAGCAAAAGCATCACGTTGATGTCATATTTATGTATAATACCGTATATAATAAATCGGGATGCAACGATATCCAAACGATTATATACGATTACGATATTGAAGTCAAAACATGAAATCAGTCCCAAAAAGCCCAAGCTGTGCTGCTGCTTATCGTTCATCTTGCATAATGATACGTTGCGCTGCTTTTGTCAGCGTTCTTAAATCGTTTCTGCTTTTTTGTCTTATCGGCATTCCGAGGCGAGTCCTTGACCGAGACGAGGAGAATGGAAAGTGCTTGGTGGACTCAAAAGTTTGCAAAGTTTCCAGCCATCCTGCTCGCCTTCATCTCTCTCCAACTATCTCTCTTATTTGGTCTTCTTGAAATTTCTCTTAGGAGATTATCCGCAGGTAAGCTTGTTACCTCTGCCAGCTTGCGTCAGCAGCTCCTTTTCCCCCTGCACTGACCACACGCGGATGAAGACACTTGCAGAGAGAAAAGGGGAGGGAGGGGAGGGGGGGGATTGAGGGAGCGTCGGGGGTGGGGGCTGGCGGTGGCTCTAAGACGTGACAAATGGTACGAGGGTGAAGGATGGGAGGGGGGGGGGAGGGGCGTTGGGAGAGGGGCTCGCTAGTGGCCACTAACAAACCATGACAACATCATAAGGCTGAGCAGATGACTCCAGTGGCTCGACACGGGGGGGGGTTGTGGGGGGGGCCGGAGATGCTCAAAGCTGTTATCTGGCAACGGCGACCCGCGTGCCTCCTCTCATCCTCACCAGCTGCGGTCACCGGCGAGTCAGACACGCTGCAAGCGAGCCCAAATTGATTGCAGACACTCAGCGAAAAAAAGCTAATGAATGCAGGATGCATTTTCTCTCTGCGTTTATGACTTCTTGCATAATGTATTCAACATTTATCTCTTGAACAATTTTATATATATTACATTCGATTTTTATTATTTTTTTTAGTTTTGTTTCTTATTTTATTATCTTATATTTTTCTTTATTTATTACATTTATATTTATGATATTTTATATTTTCCTATTTTCATAAAAGTAAAGCAAAAACAGCTTGTCAAGGGCCAAGCCAACAAACCTCAACTTTGTCTATTTCAAGTGTTTAGAAGAAAAATATTGTCTTTCTGATTTCAGAATCCGATTTATTGTCCGTCTTGCAGCCACTGAACAGGAAATAAGAAAGAAGAAAAAAAGAAGGAAAAAAAGAGGACTGATAGGAAAAAAAGAAGGAAAAAAAGAGGACTGAAAGGAAAAAAAGAAGAAGAAAAAAGAGGACTGAAAGGAAAAAAAGAAGGAAAAAAAGAGGACTGAAAGGAAAAAAGAAGGAAAAAAAGAGGACTGAAAGGAAAAAAAGAAGAAGAAAAAAGAGGACTGAAAGGAAAAAAAGAAGAAGAAAAAAGAGGACTGAAAGGAAAAAAAGAAGGAAAAAAAGAGGACTGAAAGGAAAAAAGAAGGAAAAAAAGAGGACTGAAAGGAAAAAAAGAAGAAGAAAAAAGAGGACTGAAAGGAAAAAAAGAAGAAGAAAAAAGAGGACTGAAAGGAAAAAAAGAAGGAAAAAAAGAGGACTGAAAGGAAAAAAGAAGGAAAAAAAGAGGACTGAAAGGAAAAAAAGAAGAAGAAAAAAGAGGACTGAAAGGAAAAAAAGAAGAAGAAAAAAGAGGACTGAAAGGAAAAAAAGAAGGAAAAAAAGAGGACTGAAAGGAAAAAAAGAAGAAAAAAGAGGACTGAAAGGAAAAAGAAGGAAAAAAAGAGGACTGAAAGGAAAAAAAGAAGGAAAAAGAGGACTGAAAGGAAAAAAAGAAGGAAAAAGAGGACTGAAAGGAAAAAAAGAAGAAGGAAAAAGAGGACTGAAAGGAATGTGCGCTTTGAGAGATTCTGGGAAAATCTGCTGAAATCTTTCCTGGTTGGCGGGATCAACGTTGAAGTCCCTTCAGCGCACTCGGACCGACGCTGCAGCTTCCTTTCTTTGACATTTCATTTTTTCTGGTCTGGGGGAGGAAAGATCGGTTGAGATTTGCTAATATTTCTCTTTTTTTTGTTTTCTTTAATTGGCCGTGACGTTCATTGCACTTGTTAGGTGCCGTTTTTGGTTACAAATGAAACGTCAGCTGGATTTGACAATGCGAAGGCGAAGGTACGACTGCGACTCGGAGGATCCTGATGAGAGAGAAAAAAACAATTGATTCTCCGAAGCATTAATGAAGCCTCCTCGTCCCTTTGCGCTTTTCATCAGGCAGCGCGAAGGCGACCTCGTCAACAAAGAGGCGCCGGCCGAGGCCGCCTGGGAGCCGCGGGTTCGCCCGCCTCACCTGACGTCTCACTCAGGTGAATTCATTAGCAGCCGCACGTCGGCAATCCTCACCTGAGTCGCACTCTTCGCTTCCAAAGGTGCGAAGGAGATCCAAAATAAACCGCACAGCTGCAGGCCACGTTTGGTCTCAACCGTCATTAATATTCTCAGCTGGCATCCGATTGGAAGTACAATTGAAATGTTGGAAGAAATTGTTAAGCAAATGCTTTCAAATCAAACTAAATAACTGAAAATGCGCCTCACGTCTATAAAACGGACTCTAATAATTCCTTCATTTTCCACTTTGTCATTTTGCATGCATGAGCTCGCTTTCCGGTTCATTTTAAAGGTATTTATTTTGGTTTTGAAGAAAGAAGGTCAAACAATCATTTGAGAATTGTATTATTATTATTCTTTTTATTATATTGTGATTTTGTTTTTCAACTTCAACTCACGAGACTCGTGAAAACATGAGCTGTTTTTATAGTGCACTTCCGATCGAGTTGAATTGAGTGTCCCGACTGTTGCCGATTGACGACGGCGCCAAATTGAAGCCACGCCCACCTCCAGTTTAGGCTCAGCGGACTTTACACCTCCGACATCTCATTGAAGATCCATTTTTATTCCACTTTCTCTCTAAAAGCAAGCGAGCTTCAGTTCTTTTGTTGCGAATTTGAATCTTCCTGAATGTCAAGCAGAAATTCTCCGTCCCCGTAATGACGGCAAATTTCATCTTTGATGGATTAGCACATAAAGTGAAGCGTTGCCGCTAATGTAGCATTTGATGCATCTGCTGCGGAAGCTCAAGCATTCTAATCTCTAATGTGCAATTAAATGTGGAATGAAAATGGCAGCGGAATAAACGTGCGACGCTCGTAACCGCCGTCCCGTATCAGCACGGCCAGGCCGGAGCCCGAAAGGTCTTGTTTGTCTTCCGACCATCATTTTTCTCTTCGGCCTCGAACCCGCGCGGCATCTTAACGAGGGCGGTAATGAGACAGCAGCTGCGGAAGATGATTGAAGCGTCGGCCACTGATGAATTGGAAGAAGGCGCAAAAAATCAAAATGGACGACAGCATCAAGCGCAGCCAAATGAGGAGGCCGATTGATCCGCGGCTCGTAAACGGCAGCGGCGGGTTCGAATTATGAGCTTCCTTTCGGAGTTGCTTAATACAATTAGTCTGACGTTGCGCCCGCCTATAAATAGTCCCCGTGGCCAACTATTATTATCACACCAGGGGATAAGCGAGGAATAAACACAGACTCGTGCGTGTGCGTGCGTAAACAAGCAGGCGGAGAAACGATTCGATTTCCTTCCGCAAAAGGGATCATTAATGCCGTGCGCGCATGGGAACATTCGTGCACGTGCGTGTGCGTGCGCGTGTCGTAAGAAGCGCATTAAAAGCACGTTGTGGCAGCTCATGTCATCGCATGAGGTTGACGGCGGCCGTTGGTCCGCTGCAGAATGTTTGAACGTGTTTGCAAGCATTTCAACATACTTGAAAATACGTTGGAATGTCCTGGTGGGCGAAATGCTAAAAACGGATCTTTTTTTTTTCCTCATGATGTCACTGACTTGCGCCGATGTCATATCGAAAACCAGCGTTTCCGACGCCATCTACTGCTGCTTGTGCGTCATTGAAGTTGTTTGAAATTTGTAGCGGAACCGCATCTGATGCTCCTCCACTCAACCCCGTTCAAAAAAAAAACGCAATGTTTATTAAGGGCAGAGAATGCGTTGACTTTCTGACTGCAAATTGCGTCTGTGTGTATTTGCAGGGAAGGTTGTCACACAAGTACGTACGTTCCAAACCGCTTGTTACGCATCAAAGTCGGCAAGCGTTACTAAGGTGAGACTTTTGGGTCCCCCCGCAGCGGCGCAGACGTGAGCCACGTCACCGTCGAGCGCTCCAGTCACAACAAACGGACGCTCACAAACGAGACGGCGAGCGCAAGTCGTCACGATGCGCCGGCGAGCGCATGTCGTCACGATGCGCCGGCGTCCCGAGACGTCCGCGCTGGAGGTCACGGCTCGTTGCGGCGGAGCATGTTCGCCAGTCAGCGGCTGTCTGCCGGAACCGACAGGTGCAGCGGAAGACCAGCTTCGCGGGGGGCGGGGGGCGGGGGGACGGGGGGCGGGGGGGGGGGGGGTGGTGGGGCGTTGCTGGCAGGCCACGTCTCCATTCGCTTTGCTTGACAACATGCGGGAAAACTGCGATGGGATTTGGTGTCAACTGGAGCAAGACGGAAGAAGTTGATGTTTTTTGTGTGAATCCTTGAAATGTTGCGGAACCGTTTTGTGACGGTGTGGCGGGTCTGCACAACCGCCATCGAAAGCCCGGGTCTCACTGGGCGGCGAATGCTTGCCAATGGAGCAAATTGTTTTTGTCGTGGTTCGTAAAAGGTTGCAAACATTTTCACCAAAAGTCGCACTCGGCACAAACATTTGTTCTTGTCGGATTGGCAAGGAAATGTTGAGCGTGTTTGAGATTTCCCGGTTTCGTCGCAGGCTATTTCTTTAAGTCATTACCCTATTGCATTATGGGAGGAAAATGCCAAAGCCAAATCATGCACTGTAGACAAACCAGGAAGTTGCAAGTAAACAATCTTTTGTACTTAATTCTCAAACCTTTTTCTTTTCACTCACGTATGTTTGTCGCATTTAGCTCATGCGTACGTTCACGCGCTTTTGGAAATATGTTTAAAGACGTACAAATATACTCACAAATGCTTACTCCACGTTGGCAACTAGTTCCATGCTTCTTCATGCTTATTTGTCCTTGTTTTAGTTCAAATAATTGCAAAGCCTGAAACAAAAAAAAAATGCTTTTTAAGCTATCAGTAGAAAGATTTCCATCCAAATATTTCAAAATTTGGAAGCGAATTTACTGAAAATGCGCAAAACGAACGTGCGACTTCTGCCCGTTTGCTTTTGTTTTTCTTTTGCGAATATTGAGAGCTGACTCCGCCGCTGTAGGTGGCGCTATACACCATAGAGATGTGATCCATTAGTCATTTCAAAGAAGAAGACCAGGAAGCGACTGCTTGCTTGAATATTCGCTTCTTTAATTCATTCCAAAAAGATTTCTGTTTTGTTGTCCACCCAAACAGACCTTATTTTAGCTTTGTGACGTTTTCCTTTTTTTCGATACGCTTCAAAATGCCTGCCCTCGAAGCGGAAAAACGATTGATTTTCACATTTGCTGAACATTTGACCAAAACTGGCTGGCTGGAAACCCAACTAAAAAAATCCATTGCTTGGACAAGTCTTTAGGTAAGAACGACGATCGACTGAGTTTAATCTAAGCATCAATTTCTCCAATATTTCGCCGTTGTTTCAATTTCCTAACGTGTGCTGAAGCGTCGTCTTGTGGGCTTTTTGGCCTCCAAGCGTGTTCAGACGCTCGCTCGTCTGCGCGACTTGCTCAGAATGCTTCGTAAGCACTTCATCACAAATGCGTCTTCCTTTGCGCCCCCCCCCCCTTTCTTGTTGTTTTGTTCCCCCCCCCCTTCTTCATTTAAAGGGCAACCTGTATTCTGACAGCCATTAAAAGAGAGAAGAAGGAAAACATCAAGCCAGAGAAGCTCGGCGCTCTCACGCTGGCAAACCTGCGGTCATGACGCGCGCGCGCGCGCACGCACGCACGCACGCACGCACGCACGCGGAAGGTGCGCTTGTTATCCGCATCGGTCTCGTTTGTGTTTCCTCCTCGGCAGCCATCTCGTATCAAGACAATCAATTATGGATCAAATGCCGGCTTCCTTTTCATTCATTGCAGCTGTTTTTTTATTCATGCGTGTTGTCCTCCCGCGCTCCAAAAGAGGAAAATGTCTCACAGTGACTTTCGTAAGGTTTGAGTTGATTTGCACCACAAAATTATAACCAAATCCAATTCAATGTTATTCAACAATTGGTGATCTCGGCGACGAGTTTGAGCAGATGTGACCGTCGATGTGCGTTTGTGAAAGAACCAGATTGACTTTGTGTTCGTCTGCAGCTGTTTGTCAAACGTTCCCTGCGTCCACTCTTCTCCCGTCCGTCCGCCCGTCCGTCCGTCCGTCCGTCAGTCCGTCCGTCACTCTCATTCATAATTGATGCACTTGGGTTAGCCTGCTGCTGCGTGGCCGCTTCCTCTTGCAATAGGAAGCAGGTGTCGATAAGGACAGGAAGTGAAAAGTGCCAGCAACCTCAGGTGAGGCGCACACTTCGGTGTCACATATCCCTTACACACATTTGTTTCTCACACACACACACACACACACACAGGCAGGACGTAAACATTGGCATGCGTGAACTTCTGCTGACGCTGTGAAGAAGTCACGCACCTGAGGTGCATTGTTACATTCGTGACGATGCTTTTTATCTCTCAAGACGTCAACGCCGGCCAAATAGCACCTGCTGGCAAATCAAATGATATCAAACATAGTCACGCTTATTTTGCATGTGGCCAATTCCGATCTGGTGTTTACATGTGCCACCATGTTTGATCAGAACAGCTGTTTTGCAAACAATGTGCAGATCGATGCAACGTTCACGGACACTTGGAGAAAAAAAATATGGATTTGGTCAAGATACAGCAAACAAAAGTGGTCGATCGTATCATGCGATGAAATTCTGGAATTTGCAAGATCAAATTGTGGAAATGGATTTTAAATTTTAAATGTCTCCCTCTTTAAGTCTCACAAGCTGATGTGAGATCAAGTTTTGGGAATTTGCTAGCGGGACGTGATGGACGAAAGGCGCAATCCGTCGATGCCAAAGGATTTTTGTTTTCGACACTTACGTCGTTAAGAGCCCTGAAATCCACGCACGGATTTTCAAAGCGACATTTGCAGGTGCCTTCAAAAAGGCCAAAAACATCTGCTTTTCGTCCTCTTGAAAGTCTTCCAGGCAGCGACTTTTCCCGAGCGTGATGAGATCAACTGTTGGTCTCGCACCCGCGACGCGCTGGAGTTGAAAAGCGTCTGCCTCAGCAGCCGCCGCCGCCGCTTTGCGCTCAACATCAAAATATCAATAAGCTCTTACGGCATTGAAGAAAAGGCCTCAATGTGACACTTTGCCTCCCCTTTTTGTTTGCCGATATCACTCAAGCACTTAAAGTTGCCGTCCGCCCGCTCCGATACTTTCAAACGGCCATTAGCGGAGGCTTTTCGCCTCGATTTGCCTGCCGCTTTTCTTCGCCGTTTGCTGCGCCGATTAGCGCTCAATATAAAGTGGCCGGACGGTGACACGGAGTCCGTCCTCATTCTTTTTTGAGCTCGTGATTGACGGGGCTTGACTTATGGCCGCGGTTAAATAAGAAGCCGACACCAGTTGTTCATGTTTTATGAGGGAAACGGAATATCAAAGCACACAGAATGATTTGCAATCTGAAAGAAAGTTCAAAACCTCAACTTTCATGTAACTGGATAACAAGCGCAACTTGAAATAACAACTTCCAAATCCCTTGATTTCAAATGCGCCGAAGTCAGAGTGAGACTTGTTGTCGGTTTTGTTGGTGACTGCTAGTGTCTAAATTCCTTGGGAACTGTTCGATGGTCTTGGAGCCACAAACACACCAACCCAGACCAACACATTATCCAGACTACACAGTATTGAGACCGAGACCAAACCAAGACTTTTGGCGATCCAGACCCAGACAGAACCAAGACTTTTGAGGGTCCAGGCCGAGACAAGACCAAGACTTTTGGGGGTCCAAACCGAGACGAGACCAAGACTTTTAAGGGTCCAGACTGAGGCGAGGCCAAGACTTTTGGGAATTCCAGACTGAGATGAAATCGAGACTTTTGGCAGTCCAGACCAAGACAGAACCAAGACTTTTGAAGGTCCAGGCCGAGGCAAGACCAAGACTTTTGGGGGTCCAGGCTGAGACAGGACCAAGACTTTTGGGGGTCCAAACCGAGACGAGACCAAGACTTTTAAGGGTCCAGACCGAGGCGAGGCCAAGACTTTTGGGAATTCCAGACTGAGACGAAATTGAGACTTTTGGCAGTCCAGACCAAGACAGAACCAAGACTTTTGGGAATTCCAGACGGAGACGAAACCGAGACTTTTGGCAGTCCAGACCAAGACAGAACCAAGACTTTTGAAGGTCCAGGCCGAGGCAAGACCAAGACTTTTGGGGATCCAGGCCGAGACAGGACCAAGACTTTTGGGGGTCCAAACCGAGACGAGACCAAGACTTTTAAGGGTCCAGACCGAGGCGAGGCCAAGACTTTTGGGAATTCCAGACTGAGACGAAATTGAGACTTTTGGCAGTCCAGACCAAGACAGAACCAAGACTTTTGGGAATTCCAGACGGAGACGAAACCGAGACTTTTGGCAGTCCAGACCAAGACAGAACCAAGACTTTTGAAGGTCCAGGCCGAGGCAAGACCAAGACTTTTGGGGATCCAGGCCGAGACAGGACCAAGACTTTTGGGGGTCCAAACCGAGACGAGACCAAGACTTTTAAGGGTCCAGACCGAGGCGAGGCCAAGACTTTTGGGAATTCCAGACTGAGACGAAATCGAGACTTTTGGCAGTCCAGACCAAGACAGAACCAAGACTTTTGGCGATCAAGACCAAACAGAACCAAGAATTTTGAGGGTTCAGACCGAGACGTGACCAAGACTTTTGAGGGTCCAGACCGAGACGTGACCAAGACTTTTGGGAATTCCAGACGGAGACGAAACCGAGACTTTTGGGGGTCCAGACTGAGACAAGACCAAGATTATTGGCAGTCCAGACCAAGACAGAACCAAGAATTTGGGGGCCCAGACTGAGACGAGACCAAGACTGCATACCAAAGAAAAATCACAAAAACAACAGAACCAAATGACCACGATGTTGTTTTTGATCATGTTTGCAACAAAAACAAATTCTCCGTTTTTTTTAACGTTACAATGAAAGGAATGTCAAACGTAGGCGGCGCGTCAATCAAGACCAACGCAAGACTGTGCATTGATGCCTTCCCTTCCATATATTTATGGAGGAAATTAGTTTTGGACTGGACAGACAGACCAGGATATGATGAGGGACAAAATGTGACGGTGAATGATTGCTCTGTGAGAATTATTATTGATGATTCAGCCCGTCAATTATTCATGCGGCGTGAAAGGCTCCGACATTCGATCCCGGCCGAGATCAATGAGCCGGCATGCGAGCCGAGCCAAGGCGGAGGCGCGCAGAGAAGGGAAGGAAGGAGAGTCCACTTTGACCACAGCAGTTCTCGGGATGCCAGTTTGTCGCAAAAGCGTACGAAGGGCGACGCTTCGGCCATCGCGATGCCGAGTGGCGACGCTCAAAACCGTTGGCCGTCACTTCGGGCCGACACAAAAAGTGGCCGTTCTGCAGTCAACGCCACAATTGGTGAAGCGGATTAGGATCACCTGGAACAAAAATAGCACAAATGACGGCAATGAGCTGCGGGTTCGACAAACAAATGCGGACTCGTCAGACCGCAGCACGCTTTGATGCATGGCTTTGGTTTTACATTTGTGGCAACGCTTTTCTGAAGTTGCTTGAAATTGAAATTGAGATTTTTATGCCTGAGGAATTGAAAGTCACGCGCATTCAATGTTGGCTTTTTTTGGCCTCGGAAAAGATTTCTGCAGATTCTCCAAATCTTTTGACGATATTTTGGACCAGAGATGAACAAACCTCTCAATTGACTGCAATTCTTTTTAAACGGTGAAAATATTTCAGCAACTAGTGAACTTGGTTGCATCCCCGATTGTCAACAATTTCAGGGATGCTCCTTTCATACAAAATCAGGACACGCACGTTTTCACCCGTGCAATGTCCTGTGCAGGTGCTTTTGTTTTCTTGACATTCCTTCTTTTGTTGCCCCTCCGCCATCTTTGTTTGGCGCGTGTTGCAGGCATCAAACTAAAAAGAAAAGAATATTTAACAAAACAATAACCTTCATCTCTTTTTCTGTCGTGTATTCGATTGTTTGAGAACGATTTTCCAATCATGTATTTTGGCTTTTATTTACATTCTCCTCCCAATTTGATGGCATGCGTGCGCGCCGAAGGAAAACGTGATCCTAAGCGACAGACTGCCAAGGCCACTCGCCTCCCGAAATACCCAACACGCACGCCCGCGCGCGCACACGCACACGCACACACGCGTCACGCGCGTTTGCCGTTGTCAGCGTGAGCATCGTTACGTGTTTGTGGCACTAAAAGGGGACACGTCTCATGTCCGGTTGTCACCCGGCAGAGACAGACTTGACGCAGACTTGACGCAGCCTTGACGCAGACTTGACGCAGACTTGACGCAGCCGCCACACCTGATGAAGACTTCGCCCAAAGAACAGCAATCAAAGCCACGTTGACTTTTGTAGGGTGAGTCGTCCGTTGGCGTGGTTTTTGTTTTTGTTTTTTTGTCGGCACTTCACATGCCGCAAGTAGTCAGGCGGCGTCGCATACGATCAACGTGCACGCACGCGCGCACGTCTCAGCGGGTTCGAGGCAGTCCACACGATCAAGCAAGGTTCATGCCTGTGCAGCGTTTCTCGACAAGTGACACGCACGCACACGCACACGCACACGCACACGTCACCTCGTTGGGCATTTCTTCACACTTTTTGTTTGCGTCATCATTTTACGCCACTCATGAACCAAACACACATTAAACTGTAGATGATCTGAGAAACATAAATATGATTAAAAAAAATATTACGTTTGCCTATGATGACAGAGAATTTAAACTAACTAACTAAAAAAAATTTTAAAAAAACACTCGTTAACCAAATCAAATCAATACGAAAACTAACTGAAACTACATTTTATGTTTACAAAGCTAAGTCAAACTCTGATTATAGCGAAAATGTCCTGCCCTCATTTGCACCCCTAAAAACTAAAAAAAAAAAAAAAAATGACCATGCTCCCAAAAACGTAGTCATACATTTTTTTATATATTTTTCTTTTTATGCAAGAGCATCTTGAAGGCTTTTGATGCAGCGTCTGAACGGAATGCTTGAAGCGATGGTAGTTATTACAAAAACGGCCAACAGGTGGCAGCAGAGTGTAAGAGATCAACAAGGGCCATGTTGCAAAAAGCTGATTTTGTCTGTGTTTTCAACAGGAATAAGGATGAAAGTAAGAAATGTGTTTTTTCATTTGACCAGGGTGCTTATTAAATATTGTGCGCAAGTAATACACTTTCAAAATAATAATAATACTGAAAGTAACTAAAGTTCAAATTAGGCATTTTTTAAATAACTAAAACGAATGAAAACTAACCGAAGCAGCCTGAAAGCTAATTGAATGAAATAAAAAAGGATGAAAACCTCGTTGGTAACACACTCCAAATGGATGCCACCCACTTTGAGCACAATTACTTCCACAAGACTTATTGTACTGTCACATATTCCTGTCCATAAATTTCAGCGAGAGAAAATTCAAGCTATCATGTTCAAATGTGAAGCAACTTTCTGATTGCCAACGTGGAAAAAAGAAAAGTCTTTGCCGCCATTTGTAGCATTTGAGCTGCTGGTTCTGTATTAAGCTCAAAATGAAGAAAGCAGCAAACCTGCAAAAGATCTTTCGTCCAGTGGCGGCCATTTTCTTCATCCGGTCAAGCTCAAGATCAATTTGAACATCACTCGAGCGGGAAATGTTTTGTACTTGAACTATTTGTTCTTTCTTTTCTTCTTCTTTTGTGCTTCTTCCTACGCTTCTTTTGTTTCCGTCTGTGAAGTGTTGGTTGCATTTGCGAGGGTCGTTTGCATGTTAAAATGAGATTATGAGTTATAAGGGACGCGCTGGGGATGCTGAGACAAGGAGAAATTGCCCCCCCCCCCCCCCCCTCGGCCCCCTCCCGTGCCCCATGCAGATGGGGTTTGATGTTTAGTCGATAGCTTTTCTCCTTGGGAGCGGCAGAAGGTGCCGATGAGCGTCCGCGGACCGACCTTGGATATTACGTTGGATGGAAAAGGCATTATTTGGGAAGATTAAGCTACCCGAAATGGTCGCCGGAAATCATTTGGGCGTGAACTCACCTTGAACATCCCCATTCTTATGTAGATGATCGCCATCAGTGGTAATCAATGAACGGACCCGGAGGCCTTGGGCTCTGGAATGTTACTGCATGCGGGCGTTTTCCATTTCAAGCGCGTTTGCGTGCGTCGGCTTGCTTGCCGGCAAAGAAAAAGGCTCGTGCTGACCGTCAATCTCTTTTCTTTCATATCTTGCTTGTAAAATGCTTGAATACCAAAAGCTTTTCAGTCTGCGACATCCAATATTGCGCACCTGAAGACACGGACGGCCCATATTTGGCTTAAGGTCACATTTCTGGTTTTGGGACAATTGGGGATCTCTCGTTTACACGCGTGCATTCCTTTATGGCGTTCGAAGAAACAACGACCTTTCAAACAAATATGAGAAGCGAGATTTCAAAATAGGATCCAACGTCTCATTTGATGGCGTCCGTTGGAAACGACATTTTTCAAACGTATCAAATGACTTTCAAGCAACAGAAATTCTCCAAATGATTTCCTTGACTGCAGTAAAGCCGTCAACGTCACGCACAAAGGAAGAGAGCAACGAAGCGACCTTGGACGCGGTGTAAGCGGTCCGTGCTCAGGCCGTTTTTTTTGCCTTTTGTGTGTCGTGCGTGCAAAGCGACGGTTGAAATCCAATGCGAGAACGTGTGAAATGTGCCTAAACGTGTGCAGCGAGCTGCGTCGACATGCTTGGCCGCACCTCAACGAGATCCACCACCACTCATTCATATTTATCTGCAGCAGATCCGTGCGCAGATGTTCGGCCACGTCCAATCAAATGCTCAGCGGAGGCACGGCAGAGCAAGCGCCGGTTGTTTCGTCGACGTTGACGTTGTGATTTCGTGTCCTTTATCGCGTTTACGCTTCAAATCAAACGTAAGAGGCACTGCAGGGATTGTTTAGCCTGGAGCTTTATATATAAAACTCTACGATGAGATCATTGTAGCTAAATATTCCAAATACTATTCATCTTAAACTACTATTAAATGATGTTCCATGTGAATGTGCTTCCGCCCTCCTGCCACTAGGCGGAGTCCAGCCGGCCTGCGAGCCGCCGTGTGTACGTTTGCCTTAAACAGACTTGACGTGGAGTTGACAAACAATCTGTCAGTGTTACGGCTCCGCTTTTATGCTTCTCCCCCCCACACGCAAACATAAGCTAACATTAGCCACCCCGCCCCCCCCCCCCCCCCCCGCCCCACCCCCGCCCCCCTCCCTGGCCATTGCCTGCGTCTGACAGCCTGATCAATTCCCCATCAAATGCTAATGCTGCGCTTTAACTCAAGTGTGGCATCTTAATTAGAACGATAACTGCACACTGTCAGGGTCATCGACTGTGGCGGCCGCCGACCCGCGCCGCGCATTGACAGACTGCCAGCGCTCAAGTCGGCTCGGGGAGAGAAAACAAAACAAAAAAAAAAAGCAGCAAGAACCACAAGACGCAGACGTGCGGTGTCGAGAGGAACTTTGGCAACAAAACGTCTCCAAAATGTCCTCGGCGTCACATGACTTGAGGTGAAGGCAGAACTCGGAGAAAAAGATCCAGTACAGGAAGTTTAAGAGATGTTTATTTGGGAATTGATGACGCTTTAACATTTTAGTGCCAAAGATTTTGCCATCAAAACAACTGCCTGTCAAAAAAAAAAACACTGTCGATGCAAGTATCTTTAACTCATTGACTGGCAGCCATTTTCAACCCGCTTCACTCCCGGCTGTTTTACTGGATTTTGCAAGGCCCACAGAATATTGTGTTCTAGCGTTATACAAACATGGAAGCTACCAAAAGAAAGATTAGAGTCTCTTCTTTCTTTGGGAAAAAAAAGTATATTTCTATCCGTTTCCGTTTTGCAGCAATTAGCATTAGAAGTTTCATCATTATTCACAAAACACTTTCAAACAAGGGGGGGAAACAGCTGGTTTGCAACATGGCCCTGGTTGATCTCTTACACTCTGCTGCCACCTGCTGGCCGTTTTTTTGGTGATAACTACCGTTGCTTTAAGCCACCTCTTCAGGTCGGAGGCTGCATCAAAGCCTTCTGTCTGCTCTAGCATAAAAAAAAACATATCAATGTTTTTAGGACCATGGCAATATTTCAAATTGAACGTTTTTAAACATTTTTGGGAGCAAACGAGTTCATTTTGATTTTCACAGTGAACTGATGGATGAATTTCTTCCTATTAGTTCCCGTTTCCATTTACAACATTAATGACCACACTGTAAAAAGCACAACTTTTTGAGCAAATCATTTTAGTTAACTCTTTTTTGTTGCCAAAAACGTTAAATAACGTTTAGTAAAATCCTATGGCGGAGTGCCAAAGACGTTAAAAGACGTTTGTTTCAAAACAGAGGTGAAACTAACCATTTTCTATTGTTGATTACTGAAAAACGGAATAAGGTAGAAACAAACTTTTTTTTCTGATGAAAGATGAGAGTCCAATCTTTCATTTGGTAGTATGTGTGTTAGTCCAAACACATAATTTTCTGTGGACCTTGAAAGATCAGTCAAAATGCTTAAAATTGGCTGGCACCCATGGCATCCCTTTTCTGAAAACGTCTGGCAGTCAAAGAGTTAAGTTCTTCATTTTTTTCTTGTGAAATGCGGGAAACCAATTTTCCAATATTTCATTGACTTGCCCAACTTCAAATTTGACCTTTGATCATTGTGGAAATGGTCGCGTTTTTGTGATCCACGTCAAATCTTGCATGAGTTTTGCAACATGAGCACACAAAGTCTTCAATTCCATTTGTGACAAGCGCCGCTCATTTTCGTTCGCTTCCGCGTCGCAGACGGAAAGAGAAAATTAGGAGCAAATGTGGAGTGCAAACAAACCTGACTTTTGTTTTCATGTGAGAAAAAACATCCAAAGAATCAACCATTGCCGGCGTTTGTCGGCTTGCTCTTCGGAGGGGACTTTCTTTCCTCATGGCGTATTCATGAAGCTGCGGCGGGCCGTGTGTGTGCGTGCGCGCGTGTGTGCGTGCGTGCGCGCGCGCGAGCAAGAGAAGCGTCTGAAATATTGACACGTTTGCGTGCAGTTCACACTCGACAGCAAAGTCGTTACACAAAGGTGAGACTCGAACCCGCTGAAAAGTCCACCTTGTCTAATTGTCACCATCGACCATCCAAAGAAAAAAAGATGTGATGAGTTGGTTTGGTGAGACGTGCGGTTGAATGGACACTTCCGAGTTGATTCCTCAATTTACAGTGGGTTCAAAGGTCGTCCTTAAACTTCTGTAATCGTATTAGCGACTCCAACGACCTTGAATGTTTGCTTGTTGAGTGAGTTTTAAGTTGGGATCATCCCCAATTGAGTCTCATTATCACTTCAAAGTCTTTGGGAAAATGAAGGGCATTAAGGCGCTTAGCGCCGAGCGAAGCCGACCGTTAGCATCGCCGTCGCTAATGAATTCAAGTATGCTGACTTAAGTCCGTTCTTTGGAACGCCATCTTGCAAGAAGCAAGTTTGATGAGAAACCGGGTGGGATTCCACAACGCTGCCTTCGTCCCGCTGACGATCAGGCATGATTGCAAAGAGGAGGCTCAAGTCGCATCTTTTTGGTGTGACTCTTTTCATTGATTGTTTTTAGCTCCTTTTGTCGTATTGTCCTTAAGCTTTGCTTTTAGCTCTTATTATTTCGTTGTCTTTTAGCTTTTAGCGCCAGTGTGGGGCCGGAGGATGTCATCCCTCTCAGCGTGGATGAGCTCACCTTGGGTGCTTTTCCTCACATGGTTTCTCTGTGCCTCGCCGTTACTTTTTACAGGCAGGACTTTTCCTTTCCTTTTTTACACTTTGAGTTGAATTTTTATGTATGAAAAGGGCTGGATACATAAAGTTTCATTTGATTCGATTTTTTTTTTTAATGTGAAAAAGTTCTTTATTGGTAGAATATAAATTGAGCAATGTAATTACTTATCTCTTGGCTGAAATAAATGGAGGAAAAAATATCAGCAGGGACACGTGCAGAAAGTGCCAACTGTCAATTTTAACCATCCAGCTCAGGGGTTAAAAAAAATAATAATAATAGTCGTGTTTGCAGTTTAGTAGTACAACATTGAATTTCAACCATGTTGGGTATTTGTTGACAAAGTTCGCTCAAAATAAGAAAAACTCAACAATTTGTGACGAAGGTTTTAGGAAAAGCAAAATCTGTCAATTTGTGTGTGCGTGTGAAGCACGAAAGCTTGCGGCAATTCCGAGATTTAAACTCATTCTGTCGACGGCGCCGTCAGATAACAAGCTGAATCAGCACACGTGGCTACGCGCGCGCACGCACACACACGCGCGCGCACGCACTCACCTGCAAATGCAAAGAGTGACAGCCGGCGGTTTTCTAATGAGCAGCAGTTCCAACTGACAGCTCACTTTAATGCCTTGCTCGTTCTTTCTTCGCCGGACGCCGGCTTGGAAACGTGACGATGGAGAGCCGGCAAACGCGATTGGCCGCAAGATGCTCCTCATCAAGCAAGTCTTCTTCATTTGCTGCTTCATGAGCTGCAGAGGTTGCCACGTCCTTTTGAGAAAGGAAAAAAAATGGAAACCTCGGCTTTGTTGTTTTGTTTGTGAGATGAGAGCAGACGTTTTTGAAATTGTGGACCACATCAGTCGTGGCCAGAAATTCTGCAGCACCTTCAGTGTGACTGTTGGCCTCCGTGGGTGCTTTTCTTCTCGTCTTTTCATCCATTTGTATGATCTGTGAGCCGGATTGCATAAAAGCGCTCACGTGAGGTGAGAAATTTGGACCCAAAAGCATAAAAGACAGGAAAGCTAAAAAAAAAACCTGACAAATCGCTAAAGACAAAAATACAAAGTAACAACAGTGAGCAGGGCTGGATTTGGATGGCCTGGAAGAAAAATCCTGACCAAGAAATCTCAAAGGTGTCCCTCAACAATCTTTCTTTCTCACTCTTCCTCGTCCGGCTTTGTTGCCTTTTCTTTCTGCAATGTTGCAGCTGGACGTCTTTCCTGTTGGCGCTAACCGCAGCGCGACCCCGCTGACCTTTCTCCTTATCTTTCCGGTCCCACTTCAGCCGCCGGCCGCTGAGCTGCTCCCTTTCCCCCACGGAGGAAGCAGAAGACGAGCTGCACGTCCGTCCGTCCGTCCGTCCGTCTCTCTCCATTTCACTTGACGGGGTCTGCATTAGCGCCGGCCAACGTGACGCCGGCCAACGTGACGGCGGCCAACGTGACGGCGGCCAACGTGACGGCGGCCAACGTGACAGCTGTCAGCGCCGCTGAGCGCACTCCAAATGCTCGCCTTCCCTTTGACCTTGAAGAGAGGCAAGGATGCCGTCGCAAGGAAGTCAAAAGTGATGGAAGACATTGCGGGAAAACCAGGAGGAAAACGTGGTTGTGATTCTCAGCTTTGATTGTCATTCATTGCAGAGATTTCTTTCGAACCCAAACTACGAGATGTCCTCAATGCCAGCGCATCAGCAAACACGCTAAAAATTGATGGGTCAAAAATAACCCAATTTGGCTCAAGAATAGACTGACCCAACTTTTTGGGCTAAATAACTCAAATGAATAAAAATTGGGTTGCTTTGGGTCGGTTATTGATTTAATTTGACCCAATTTTTGGGGTTAATTGAAGAACCCAATTGAATATGGCTAAAAATTGAACCAAATTAAACTTTTTTAATTATTTAACCAAACTTTGAGTTTATCTAACCCAAAATGTTGGGTCCAATTCAATTAAAAACAAACCAGTGGTACAGATTATTTTGTTTATAATTTGGGGGATTATTAGTTTAACCAAAAAGTTGGGCCAATGAATAATCCCAACAATTTGCTCTGTGCCTTTTTGACCCGGGCTTTTTTCTTCTTTTTTTTTTCACTCAGCTGTTTTTTTTGAGTGAAGAGATATTGTGACAGATCTGACTGAGGTCAGAGGTCAAGGGGGGGTCATCAAGTGCCCTTTTGTGAAGATGCAGACCAACTCAGGATGCCTGCGACGTTGAAGCTACGGCGGATGAAAAAAGAAAGAAGAGAAGAGAAGGCTGGAAAAGGGCATGACTTCAAATTAAGGGAAAAACGTCAAGTTTGGATTTGAAGTTTTGCGTCAATCTTGAACGTTTTCCGACATATTCAATTTGTGTTAAATCTTTTGACTCTCTTTTATTGGTCAATTATGCAAGCTACCTAAATATTGTAAAAAAAAATATACATCTCAGTATGGTGTTTTATACAAACCCATTAGAATTTCTGGATGAAACAGTTGAATTATCAGGTTGTCTATTTGGGCTGCAATTTGAGCTGATTTTGAACTGCTCCATTTTTTTTGTCACGGTTATCATTTATGTATTTATTTATTCATTTATTGCCAAAAGCTGCAAACAAAATTTTAGTTTTTTGTTTTTCAACCCTTGAAAGTCCAGTTTGTATAATTTGGCCTCTCGCTGCCCTCAGAGCAAATTGTCGTTTTTTTTTTGTTGTTCTTGTTTTTGTGTGAGCAGCGCCGTCTGCTGGTGACTTGAAGAACTTTAAAAGGGACTATTGGTAGCATTCAAATCAAATGTATCTGAGCAACGTATGTATATTAAGTATGAATTGAATAATTGACTTGGTATGCATTTCTCTTGCTGAAGTTGTTTTTTAGTTTTTCTCAGTGTTTGACTTTCTGTGAGAAAAAGAAATGTCGAATAAATTCAGAAATGCAAATAATGAAGTCAACATGCACATCCATCTGGACTTTGAATTTCAAAAAGGATATTTAGAATTCATGTCAAATAGAATGACAATATATTTGGACCTTGTTTGATCTTTTTCAAGCTCCTTGATTTATTCTTACTTTTGCAAAAATTGCCGAGGGTTCGTTCCATCTGTTCTCTTGATGTGAGTAAGTTTAATTGTGCGTCGGGATGCGCGAGAGAAGACTTCAACGTGTTTCGGCCTTCCGGGAAAAGCCCCGCGAGGGCCTCCTGCTAAAATCCCTCATCAATGGCAGCGGGAGGCCATTGAAGGCATGGACGGCCCCTCCTCCATAAGCGTCACCTCCAAATGCCCAAAGGTCAACTTATTGACCTTTCCATGTACGCTCACACCTGCAGCAAAGAACAACAACAGCATTCAGCTTCCACGCCACCTTTGAAGATTGTACTAATAACCGTGTGCATCAATAAATAACACACACACTCCGAGTTGTGGTCTGCATGTGCGGCAGAGTCGGTGTCTTGATTCCTAGACACACTCATGCACTTTTAATGGGATGCTTTTGGAAAACGCTGCGACTCCGCCGCTGCCGACCGACCGCAACCTTTTCCCACTCAGTGTGCATGTGAGGGAGAGCTGAACTGCGTGTGTGCGTGTGTGCGTGTGCGTGTGCGCAGGAAGTGTGAGTAACGATCATCTGCCGACCCAGGGGTACGATTTCAACTTGCCAAAGGGAAGCTAAGTGAACGGTCCCAAGACCCCGCAAACCCCAAGGCCTGACATGAAACCGCAGCCTGCACGCATAGAAATCTCACTTCACTCGCCACGACAACATTTCGCATGTGCTTCAACCTTCTCAAATGTTTACATTCATTAAAAACACGCACACATTCCTCACGTTGTAATCAATTCTACCATTTTTTTTTAATTTCATAATACATTTTTATTATATTTAGCTATTTTTCCTTTTATCTGAAATTGAAGTCATACATTATTATTCTTATTATTATTATAGTTTCCTATGGTGGCTTTTTTTGCACACTATTAACATTTATGTCATTTAAAAATGTTGCATTATCCCCCAATGCAAAAGTTGTTTGACTTTATTTCCGCCAGCACTTCCTATTTCCATTCACGTTTGAGCAAAAAAAATAAATAAAACAATTCAGCTTTTAAAAACTTCCAACCCAAAGGTTACAAAAAAAAAAAAGCTGTTATAGATGTAAGTGATTTGTTGGAATACTTTTGAAAAGCAGGCTGAATAAAAAATGAAAGAAGCCAGCAGCTGCTGCTCCATATTTTTTTACGAGAGCACTTAGAGGGAGAATGCAGAGGAAATACAGTAGATGTGTGTGCGTGCGTGTGCGTGTGTGTGCGTGCGTGCGTGCGTGTGTGCGACATGAGCTTACATGAGCAGAGGACCAAATGTTTGTGGTTTTGCCTTTTGCTTTATTTATTGATTGATTTATTTATTTGTTCTCTTGCGAAGGGGATTACATCTGAATTATGGAACAGTCCCGTTTCTCTCCTTAAGTAAAAAATAACATCTGTCCGGCAAATGGAGAGCTTAGTGTTTCTGTATAATTAATGATAAAAGCCTCCAGAGCCGCACATAAAATATGCATCTTCTACATGGGGGACCCCCCCCCCCCCGCCCCCCCCATAACAAAGAGCAAGAGAATGAAGACAGGAGGAGGTCAGCACAAGGAGAGAAAGCAAACGTAAATGCAGAAAGCCAATGACGATAATTGTTTGTTTCTATTAAAAGATTTGTAATCAGTGATCATCAAAAAGCATTTTGTAAAATGAAGGCCTTGAATGTATTAAAAAGCATTCGATACGATGTCTAGAGGGATGAAAATTGAAGTACAATTGATGTATACAATGCAAGTGATCTGAATTGAAAAAGAAAAATGTAGTGTTCCTGTCATCGACGTCCAACATGAAACACTAATGCCATCTAGTGGCAGTAATTTACCTCAACACAAATCTATGACTGTGTTTCACATTCCTTTTAACTGTTTAGTAGATCTTTTTAACTTCAAGTGATTTTATGAATTATTTGTTATAAAATCACTGAATCAATGAACTGAAAGATACAACCGCATTTCTTTTGGTAAACAAATTTGTCCATTTTTATGTTAATTAAAAGAATATATGAAAAACTTGCAAACAATATTTTATTAATAAATCCCAATATAGGATGCATCTTGTTTAGGATTTTAGAATGTGTTAGTTTCAATTTAGGCAAATCTAGCCATATTTTCTAAATACTTTATTTATGTTAGCTGAATTAACAAACTGTCCCTCTACTATAGTCATAAAATATTCTGCTTTCAAATATCTTTCCATAAAAAATTTTTTAATCACATTTCTTATCAAACAGATTACGTGATCAAAAGACTTGACAATACCTTTGAAGTGTTATCATACACCAAAAAACTCTCAATCAAGTAAATCAAAGGCTAATTGATTACACTGCAGACTTTTTTATACTCGAAAACATCTTAACTGATATTTATCCATATAGTCTGAGCAACTTGATAAAGTCTTTTGAATATGCATTAAATCAGTTACAAATATCAAAATATAACACTGATTTTCTATTGTTCCACAAAAACAATCATTTATGAGGAGAAAAATATGTGTATCATTTTCCATGGAGAAAAGAAAAGAATTTGTTTATGAAACTTAATAGGGATTATTTTCACGTGACAATCACATTTCAAGACAAAATCCAAACATGCAATATTTTTAAACAAAGACTTTGGAATATATGAATAAAAAAACAGATACAACATTGCATTGCATTGTTGGAATGCGGGACATATGGTTTATGGACCTCAACTGCCTTTAATTGATTTTATTATTTTTGTTTTATTTTGTTGTATTTTGTTTTGTTTATTTTTATTTTTATTTTATTGTTATACCTTTATGTACTTTGACGGCGATCTGGCGATCTGTTTTCGCTTTTGCTTTTCGCCCGGAACCTTCCGACACGAGTCGGCTCGCCGCCGGAGCCAAATTGATGTCGGACAGAAGCGATGGCAAGATGGCGGCCGCCCTGCTGCAGATGACATGTTTGTACAGGGGCATGTTGGCGGTGAGGGCGACCGGGATCAGGCCGCTGATTCCTGGCCTGGTCCCGGCTCACTTTCGGGCCTTCTCGGTGCGAAAAGAGCCGCAGTTGGAGGACAATCCTTACTACAACAAATACCAGGAAAAGATCCAGAAAATGCGCAGGTCAGTCGGCAGTCGATGCGAAAAGTAGGCGAAAAATGCAAGAACGTCAAAGTGGCCGGCATTTCAGTAGAGAAATGCACGTGAATAGGAATGTGATTGCAGAGCACAAAAAGTGGCTTTGTGTTGCTGACATTTGTCAGTTGCTGTTCATTCTTCAAGGCAACATCAAGCAGCATGACTTGTTCAAATGTGGTGGGTTTTTGAGGCATATTTTTAGCCTAGAAATCTTATGTTTGTGTCCTAATAACGGAAGTTACAGTCATGGTGGAATTGGGCGTCATTGACATGAAGCTCCAAAAATGTGAGGCTTGCTTTGGTGATCGATAACCGAGGCTGCACTTTGTCTGATCCGTTATTTTGTGGGCGTGTCTTTTTTCAGGTCCGATCCTCAGGAGTTCAAGACCCGAATGGAGAAACGCCAGCAGTCCAAGAAAGAAGTGCTTGGACACTCCAAGCAAGCCGACTTTGTCCGAGTGATGGAGGAGCAGGTGGAGCAAAATCAAAGACACGCCACAAATCTCGCATGAGCTTCATCGCTCGTCTTGCTTTTTGTTTACGTTTTTCCATTTTAGCTTTGCTAGACTTTGATTGCTGCAAAATGCTACTGATGATTGTTGCAAAATGCTACTGATGATTGTTGTAATCTTCTGGTTCGGGGATAGACGGAATATCGGCCAGGCCGATTATTATCGCTCTCAATATTTGGCATTTTGAAGAGTGTCGGCATCAGAATTCTTTTTTCTTTTCTTTTTTTTTACAAATCGGTCTGCTCACTGAGCAGCAAATGTTGGCCAACTTAGTGAGTTTGGGGTTTTCTTTAGGGTCTGTAAAATGATCACAAAGAACTTTTGAACATGTTCAGACCATTTTTCATCTTTTGTAACCTTTTATGACAAAAACTCCAAACTGGCGACATTTGCAAGCATTCGTTGCGCTTTAAGGGATCGATTGTCGTCTTCATGGAACTTTTTATTGACATATTTATTTAACTCCCTGCACTTTTTGTTTTTGTTAGAAATGAAAACTAAATTAAGAGAACGTTTAATATAAAAAGTGTTGACGAGTATGCAATATTATTATATTTGCAAATGTTCATTTTGAACAAATTCTTGCTGATCGCTGTTTGTTACAAGTCGTTTTTACTTGTTCAAAATTCCCACAAACATTTTTAGTGGACGTTTTTTGTCTTTGCAGTTGGAAAATGTTGACAAGCCGGCGGCTGGCCGGGAGACGTCGGGGACGTTCGCCAAAAATAAGGTGTGGCTTATGCTTTTCTTGGTGATGATGATGATGATGATGAAGATGTGTGGTTTAGTCGCTGGACTCCATCCTCAACCTGGAGCTGATCCAGGACAAGACGGGTGAAGAGATTGCACAGGTGAGACGCATTCAAGGGGCTTCGCACTTGGTTGGAAAACTTTTTTTTTAAAAAAGGGGGAAAAAACTCATTAAATGTTCTTCTTGATTTAATCAAATGTGCTTGTCCAGTTTTTTAGCAGATTAAAAAAAATATGAGTTGCCGTTAGTGCAACACTGTAATTAACTCTTTGACTGCCAAAAACGTTAAATAACGTTTAGTAAAATCCTATGGAGGAGTGCCAAAGACGTTAAAACACGTTTTTTTTTTTAAAAACAGAGGTGAAACTAACCATTTTCTATTGTTGATTACTGAAAAACGGAATAAGGTAGAAACAAACTTTTTTTCCTGATGAAAGATGAGAGTCCAATCTTTCATTTGGTAGTATGTGTGTTTCCATAGTCCAAACACATCATTTTTCTGTGGACCTTGAAAGATCAGTCAAAATGCTTAAAATCGGCTGGCACCCACGGCATTCCCTTTTCTGAAAACGTCTGGCAGTCAAAGAGTTAATGTTTACTGTTTTTTTGTTTTTTGAAATGATTACATTTTGGTGCCAAGAAAGTTTCAAGACTTTTTGTGCGTTTTGATGACACTGAATCCAAAAATGTTCAAATGTCTTCAAACAAATGATTGTCGATTGTGTTGATTGTGTTTTGCGTGCGTCAGCTTTGGATGAACTATTTTGCCAGCAAGGACACCGTCAGCGCCGTCATCCCCGTGAGTGCCGCTGCCGATTCCACCGCATTTGATTTGTGGAACGTTCTTGTGTTTGCTTCTGACGGCGTCCGTGCTTTGAAAGTGCGCCGGTGGAACTTGTGAACGAAGCATGACGACGTTTGCCTTTTGTTTTTCAGCGGCACACGTTCGAGCTCATCATGGCTCGGGCCACGTCGTGTCCCATGGTAAGATCACGTCAAGCGTTTTTGCTCGGGGGGGAATCTTTGACTGTCTCCCGATTCCATTTCCGTTTTGGGGTCTGTGATTCCAAATTCCAAATGATTTGATTCAAAGGGAAAGTTTCAATTTATTGATGTGCAAACAATCGTCACGATCTCGTCCAGTCTGACTGGCTAATGCTAATTAGCGCGCGACTCGTGGCACTTTTCTCACACAAAAGAACGTCTACTCCCACAGAAGCGCTTGAGGAATGTTTACAGGGAAGCATTTTAACGTGACTCCGCGGCATCTGCTTTTCCTACGCTGCAAAAAAAACAACAACTTTTATTGGCATAACTTGGTGACTTTTTCCTTTTACTCTCTAATGTGACTACAACTTAACTGTGTATCAGAACGAACGGAAGCACACTGCCCCCAAGTGGCCAAATTGTGTACAACGTGAACAGCGCTCCCAATAAAGGCGCACACGGACAAAGGCAAGACAGTATGAAGTCATGAAATGGATTTGGGGACATTTCAAATGGATTCTGAATTTTACTAAACGAGAATCGATTTTCACATTTTGCGTTCATTTGCTGTTTTTGCCAGCAAACTTTATTTGGGCTGAGTTTAAGAGGAAGAAGTAAAATAAAGAAATACTTTTAAAATCCACCCAAAGGCTTGTGTATAAACAAATATGAAGACAAAAGATTGTCTAAGCATATTTTAATTAGGTTTCAGTTTGTTTATTATTATTTTTTATTTCATTCATGAAAACGTTTTTTTCCCACCAATTTTGCTCGTTTCCGTGAACTTTTGTGCGGCCGCTGACGCGTACTTTTGTGTTTTGCTCTTTTGTGCGGCAGTTCTTGTTTGCGTTGCCACAGAAGGAAGGTTACGAGTTCTTTGTGTCTCAGTGGTCCGAGCAGCAGCTGCATTTCACCTCCCTCATTAACATACAGGTGAGCCGCTTCATTAAGTGTTCGAGCCGCTTCATTAAGTGTTCGAGCCGCTTCATTAAGCGTTCCAGCGCAGGGTAAAAAGGGCAAATTGACAGCCCTTTTCCTACAGCGCCGATTTTTCCAAAGTTGCCTTTTGCGTCCCGCCGCAGACTCACGGCGCGAACGCTCCCAGCCAGCTCATCCTTCATCACTACCCCGAGTTGGCGCAGGGCAAAGGCATCGTGCTCATGACGGCAGAGTTGGACCCCAAATTCATCGTAAGTTAGCAAAGCAACAATCGTGAGCACTTTACAAACTCCAAATGGAGGATGAAATTACAAATATGACCAAGTCGGAAGTCCAGACCAAGACCAAGCCTAGCTAGCTAGCTAGCTCCCGAGCAGGTAAACCAGCATGATGGGAGCTAACTAGGAAGCTAGCTAGCTAGCTAGCACCAAACTGTGGCAGGATTTTGACTTTCTGGGCCCGGATTTGCTGGAATCTTCTGAAAATGATTTGTCTTGTGAAGATTTAGAATAAGACATTTCTAATTGTCAAAGGTGACCAATTATTTGACGGAAACATTTGGAACGTGTCGCAGCCTTGAAGATTTATTGACATTTCTTGCAAGTCATTGATTTCAACTCTGGAAAGTCCGTTTGAATTCCGTATTTTTCTCTCCTCCTGCCAGTCGGTGGCGCAAGCGCAATGTTTGGCCAACCAGGTTCAACTCTTCTACGGCACCAAGCGGCAAGAGACCTTCCGCCTGGTGGAGACCTTCAACCGGCGGCCGGCCGACTTCAAGCACATGTCGGTGATTGCGGAACTGGAGCAGAGCGGCCTGGGGCCTGCGCTCGAACCCCCGAGCTCAAATTGAGACAAGCCTTGAGGTGAAGACGGCGGCGACGACAAAGCGTCCCGACGGCGGCCGGCGCGGCCGGCGCTGCCGTCGTCGGCGCGTTGCCGACGATTCCAAATGACCAACGGGTTCTCATGCTCGTGTCGACGGACGCGCTCATGCTTGACTTTCAAGCCCCCCCCAAAAAAATGAGTGCATCTTTGCGTCAACATGCTGAACATTATTTCAGTAAGTCAGAATTTAAAATTGGTCCTAAAATCCACAGGACATCGTGATTTTCGAGAAATGAAGTGTATTGCATTAAAAAAAAGTGTTTTTCTAAGTAGTTTATTCGGGGCTTTTTTTTCTCCATTTTGACTTTTTTCTGTTTTATGTAATAATTTTTTTTTGTAATATTTTTGGTCAATTACAAAAATATTCCAAAAAGCAGGGAAGAAAAAAGTTTTTCTGGAAAACATAGCAACCCCCCCCAAAAAATAAATAAATAAGATCAATAAAACTGAAAAGCAGTATTAGTATTCCATAAAACAGAAGAAAAAATAGTTGAAAAAGAAACTAAACAATGTTTTTGAAGCGTTAATAAATGCAATGTAGTTCCATGTAAGTGTCATCATTTATGTTTGTTCAATAATTGTGAAAATGATTCATATGATCGACGTCTTCAAATAAATCGTCTGTGCAAAGTCGGGAAATTGCGCTGCTCCAAATTTTTGTCAAGCCATTTTTTTGTGGCCGACTAGATTACTTTTTTGGGGGGGGGGGGGGGGGTCTGCCATACTAATATTGTAATCATGTATGAAAGCGTTAGCCCTTCACGCTAATCGCTAGCCAAGAAAAGATTGCTGAGTGCCGTCGAAAAGTTAAATTTAGACGCAATAAGAAATCCAGCTGAAAAACGGCGTTTGTAGCAAATTGTTGAGTTGCGAGCGCAGCGCGTCTTTGTGGCGTCCCGCCAGGACATGTCCTGGGCGACGTCAGTACATGTCCTGAGCGTCCCGGATGGTCCCCGAGGAGCGGTTGAAGGCGCCCCCCGCTTTGTCACAAGTCCTGTCGCCTTCCCTCTTCTTGCGGTTCCACTTGAGGAAGGAGGCGGAGCTCCGCCCTTTGGCCGCCGACGTCACCCGCTGGCCGCCGACGTCTTTGCCGCTGACGCCGGAAGGAAGCGCAACGAGCCTTTTCTCCGCCTGCAAACACGCGCACGCACACGCTGTTGCTGTTTTAGGATCAAATGAATGTTGAGCATTTGGAGGCCTTGCTTTTTTGGAGTGTGAAAAGTTTTAGCAAAAAGCGAAAATCGCTTTTCACACTCCCCCCCCCCAAAAAAATGCTTTTTTGGGGGGGAGTTGAAGAGCTTTTTTAGTGCACTCAAAAAAAAGCTTTTTACACTCAAAAAAGCTATTCACTCTAAAAAAAAAACTTCACACTCAAAAAAAGCTTTTTTTCAGAGTGAAGAGCTTTTTTTCTGCACTCAAAAAAAAAGCTTTTTACACTCAAAAAAGCTATTCACTCTAAAAAAAAAACTTTTCATACTCAAAAAAAGCTTTTTTTCAGAGTGAAGAGCTTTTTTGAGTGTAAAAAGCTTTTTTTTTTTTTTTTTAGAGTGAAAAGCTTTTTTTAGAGTGAAGAGCTTTTTTGTAGTGCACTTAAAAAAAAGTTCTTCATACTCCAAAAAAACGATATATATTTATACATATATATAGAGAGAGAGAGAGAGTTTTTAATTTGATTTATATTTATTTTTTGTATTTAAATTTTTAATTATTTTTTACATCCGTTTTTATTTTCACGTCTATTCCTTATTATTTTTTATTGAGTCATATTATTATTAAAATACGATTTTTATAGAAATACATACAAAAACCAGCACCTTTCGTCTCCCAGTTGATGGCTTGATGGGCTTTTCGTAATAAAATTGCTGATGTGAAATGAGGTGAGCCCTTTTTGTTGTGTTTTTACCTGCGTTTGTTGCGAATGTAACGTGACCACGGCAAGCTGCACTCCGCCGTTGCCGCCGTTGCCGCCATTTCCGCCGTTGCCGCCATTTCCGCCGTTGCGCTTCTGAAGCAAGTGGACCACTTGGCCGTGTTTGGCCCACTTGCAGTCGTGGCCGTCGACCGCCACGATGTAGTCGCCTTCCCGCAGTCCCGCCTCCTTCACAACAAGCACATCCACGACTTTCATTTCATTCGCAAACAAATCCACTTTTCTTTCTCATCGCGCTTTTCAAAATCTCTTTTTTGGGGGCAAACTATAAATCCCGCGCAAATGCCATTCGTGCGCGAAAAGAAGTTCAAGGCAAAAGTCTCTTTTTCTACATTTTCACACCCTTCAAAATGTTCCATTTATTTTTCAAAAATGTTTCTATTCTTGGCTGAAATGAATATAATTTAGCATATAAAACGTGAACATTCTTACATCTTTTGAACTTGAATTTTCATGATGGATAAATTAGGAACTCTTTTTGTTATTATTATGTTAAATACATCAATGGAAATTGTAATTTTTTTCATCCAAATGCTTAATTAAGAAAATAATCAACAGACGGATCGATTATTGAAATAATGCTCGATTGCGGCTGATGATGAAAGCAACGTCATTTCACAGCAAAAATGTGCAACTTTATTTATCGAGTTATTTATCGCAAAAATGTAAATGAGGTCTTGTCGCCGATTGCTCAATTTGCAAAGTTTTTGTCTCACGTCTGCGCATCCTCCGGCGAGCACGCCGGCCACCAGGACGGGCGAGTCGCCTCTGAGCGTGACGCCGAGTCCGCCCTCCGTCGCCGGCAGGCGGATGACGCGCGCGGGGCCCCAGCGGGCCCCGGCACAAAACACCGACAAGGGCCCCTGAAAAACAAGCAACCCTCTTTTGGAAAAGCCGTTGGGTCAAGAAAGCGTCGACGGCCCGTCGATGCTCGCTCACCAATCGCTGGAAAAGATCATCAACTTTTACGCTGGAAAAATCGAGCGCGGTGACGTTCGCCGTTCGCTGGCTTTGAGCTGACAACGCAGAAGAGACGCAGGATTATTTCAGCGCAGCGCAACTCCATTCGTCCGACGGGAGACGTACGTCGGATGTCGGGCGCCTCGGCCGTTTGGTCAAAGTCGTCCTCTCGGTCCAGCTGCGAATATTTGTCCAACGAGCGCTTGTGCGTCGCCGTCAGCACGTCCTGCAGGATGTCCATCTTACGCAAAATTTTACACACGCTGTGCAGACGCAGCGCTTCTTCGTGTCTCATCACGGCGTGACGCAGGTGACCTTTGCCTTCAAACACAACTTTGCCGTCATTCTTTGTTGTCAACAACATCATGCGCGTGCAGGAAAAAACGAGGGGGGGCCAAAAGGAGACGCCGTTACAGTTGTTCCAAGGATGCCTTTGCATGGTCCATAAAAAAAAAAAATCATAAATAGAAAAATAAGTGGGTACTAGTTAGCCCCCAGGGGAACATGAGTGGCCCACAGCTGTGTTCTAAAAATAGCTCACTGTGACTTGCTAAGAAGAATTAAAACATAAGAAGAATGTTAACATTTATTCATTGATTGATTGATTGAAACGTAAAACGGTACATGTTTCTTTGGTACCAAATATTCTGTGTTTTGTTCAAAAAATAAGAAAATGTGGGTTTTTTTTTGTGTTTTTTTTACTTAAATAATGTATTTCAAAAAAGGACATTTTAGAGAGCTGTAATTGAAATCTGGTGATGCCTCGATATGTTTGCAACCTCCACCCGCACGCAGTATTCTAATTTGGGGCTAATGATTGAATTTGACAGCTGGACGTCCATTTTGCGTACATCGTCATGTTTGGTGTGTGACAAACGTTGGAGTGTTGAATTCCGGAACTCACCAAACGTTCGTCTTTTTTCGGAATCTCGTAGAATTTGTCCGAGTGGCGTCCCCGCACGTGCGCCCACGTAGAAGTCGAGAAAGACTTTCTCCGCGTCCTCGGTGACTTCCTCGCGCACTAAAAGGTCATCAGAAGTGTCATCATCAAGCGTGTCGCCATTTGCACTCGACAATTGGACGTGCAATTTTGGCAGGAATGGAAAAGCTGAACGCACGTGCTTAGCGACTCAAATGTGGTCCAAGCGGGTTCGAACCCAGGCACTCCGTGGTGGAAGGCAATCGCGCTAACCACTGAGCTAACTTGACTTGTTGAAATCAACGACTGATGGCGTATTTATTTGAAAAAGTTTCGTCTGACGTTGAACGCTAACACGCATTTCATCATTTTAGTGAAATTAGAATTTCTCGATCTGATGATCACTTGGATATATTTGCGATGAACTCGAGACCTCCTAATTAGCAGGCCAGCTGCGGGTCTGAGCAGTGGCAGACGGTGCTAATGATGATCCGGTGTATGGATGCAAGTGGGCGTGGCTAGTGGCAAAATGGTCAATGTCGGTCACATTGAAAATTTTGGCGTTCAATTGTGCCAATTCTGTAAGTCATGTGGAATCAGACGACATATTCCCAAGATGACGTGAATCTTCCAAGCAAGTTGAAATTTGAACGATGTAAATCGGAAGTCTTATCTGGGAATTGTTACACGGCAAAAACTGTAACTGTATTGCTTCTAATAATTAATAATTATATGATATAATTTTAATTGTAATTAATAATTTATTAAATATATTATAATATAATTATTAATAATATTTCATAATAATAATATAAATATAATTAATATTAATTAATAATTATATCATTAATAATTAATAAAATACATTTAATTATTTTATAATATAGTATATAATTACATTTATTTTAATTAAATTAAATTTTAATAATTAATCTAAATATTTATATTAAAATTAAATTAAATGTTATCAATTTAATTATTATATTATATATATATATATATATATTTATTTATTTATTTAATTATTATGTATAACATATTAAATAGTAAATTAATTAATTTAATTTAATTTAATGTACTTTATAATTATTTACAATAAAGTTGCCCCGAACAATTGGACATTGGTAATTACGAGGATTTTAGAGAAAAAACAATGACGGCAATTTTGGAATCAGCGTGCCAGTTTTACTTTCAATGAACATAAATATTGAACTCAACGGATCTCTTCCCCCCCCCCCTCCAAATTGTTCCCCAATCTTATCAATTCACTTTCATGGAGGACGACAAAAATAATTCTCAATTAATTTGCTAACCAATTACTTGTCGGTTGTTACAACTCGATTTGTGTTCTAAAAATATGAAATGAGTGTGTTGAGATTGTTGCGAAGGACGATGGCGTCCCGTGTGTGCGTTTGTGTGACTTACACGCACGTTGGCAGAGCGCGACAGCAGCGAAATAATGCGAAAGAGCGCAGAAATGTTCCGATTTGACCCGGACCATGGACGCCCACGAGAACGGTACGTAATCCTTCATCAGCGGCTGCCGCATGCTCTGTTGCGCCAGCAGGTAAACGTCGGACACCTGCAGCACAACGCGCACGTCAACATTTGGCAAAATCAACAATCCGGCTCAAGCGCCCCCCCGCCGTGCGCTCGCCGGCTCGCTCGCCGCCGTCGCTCGCCGCCGTCGCTCACCCGGGCCGCCTCCTGCGCCAGACGCAGCAAGGAAACCACATTTGTGTGGTGCGCGCCCAGCGTGACACTTTCAAAGACGCACTCCTGCACTTGGGCCAACATTAGCCGCACCAACATGCTAAGCGCCGGCCCGCTCATGTCCAGACTTGGTGCGTTGGAGAAATTCTCTTTCAGGTAATTGAATGCACCTGAACATGCAACACATGGAAAAAGAAACACAAGACAACAATGAAAATACTGTAAAATTCGACAGGAAAACCGTCAGGCCCGGGGGATTTTCCACCACGTTACGGATTCAAGGAAATAAATGGCTTTCGCATTTCATCTCATCTTCAGGTTGACTTTCACTTTTCATTTGTCATTACGATTACTGATAAAAAAAAAGTACAACTCGGGTGCTAGAAAAGAAATCTTTTTGTCTTTTCAGGTGTAGCAATTGTTTTGGTTTAGTTTTGCTCACCTGCAGCTCTCTGAAAGGCATCGATGGCTCGTTCGATGCCGGCCGCCGTGGAACGATCCTGCCGGGCTCCCATTTGTGTGTACAAAGCGCCGATGTTGAACAACACGCTTCCCTTCTCGAAAGCTAACGCCCGCTGACATGACGGCACGCCTGTCAGGGAGTCGTACCTGAGACGCAAAACACAATTCGGAAACGTCACGGCTGGCTCGCTCATTTCAAGACTTTTGGGTGAAATCGTCACACAAAAATTTTTTTCCTAATATTACGTCTCCTGCTTCACCAATATTGAATTTAAAAGAATGACAATTCGTCAATGAGAAAGTCATCTCGGAGATTCAAAAGGAAATGACAGACGAACACGCTAACGGTCAGATACGACCATCCCCAAAGCAGGCTTATTATAGTTTGGGAATTTTTCATTTGTTTTCATTTCATTTTGAGTTGTTTTAATTTACTTACTTTTCGGGGTGGATCTGTTAGTTTTTATTAGTTTTAGTGATTTAAAAAATGCTTCGTTTTAGTTTTACTTTGTTTCAGTATTAGTTTTCTTCTCTTTTTGAATGCGTATAACTTGTGCGCAGGGGTGGCAAAACCAGATCCAGAGAGTAAAAAGAAAAACCCTGCCACAGTTTGGCTTTAGCCATTGATGCTAGCTCGCTAGCTCCCTGGCAGGTAAACAAGCACCATGGGAGCTAGCCAGGAAACGAGCTAGCGAGCTAGCGAGCTAGCAAGCTAGCGCCGGCGGTTAAAGCCAAACTGCGGCAGGGTTTGGACCTTCTGCCGCGGGGTTTCCCCAATCTGTGTCGGGAAGACTGAAGACCGTCAAGAAATGTGCTGCCACGTGTTGACAAATTGTCAAACAGGCTCATGCAAATGACGGCACGCCGGCAATATAGAAGCGCCATTTTGTTGAAGAAAAAGGTTTTGTCTTTTCTCGTCCGTACCAGTGGAAGTGCACGCCCAAGTTCCTATGCGGGGGAAAGAAGCGTTGGTCCAAGAAGTACAACTGCTTGTAGTACTCCATCAGCAACTCCAAACCAGTCTGGTTTCGACTGGGAGTTCGCATGGCCTACAGTTTAAAAAAAAAAAAAAAAAACGCCTTCAATGAAATGATTTGACCTTTGACGGCTTTTCAAAGGACTAGCAAATACATTTCAAGGCAAGTTAAGTTTTGCTGATCTTGTTGCTGGGCGACAATACAGAAAACCTGTCTGAGCTCCATCAGCTCGTTGATGTGCCGACGGTAGAGCGAGCTGTCCTCGCCGTAATGTTCACAGATGAAGTCCTGCAAGCAAGTCACAATCACTCCAACTGCTCACAGCAACCCGAACGCAACATTTCTGCACGGCAAATCCAACTGCATGCTTTTTAACGCCCTTTTTTAAAACGCTCTCTCAAGACAATTATGAATTTACTATTTATATATTTAGGATACAGTTGATTACAATGATCATAATTAATCAAATCCTTTCCATTATTAACTTAATAATTAACTGTCGTTTTTCATACTCTTGTTGTTTAACATAAAAGTGGACAAATATGGCCACCAAAAACAACGTGCTTGTCTCTTTCAGTTCAACGATGAACAGAAATAAATAAGTTAACAGTTATGGTTAAAAGGAGTGTGAAACATTGAGTCACAGATTTGCGTTGAGCTCATTATTCTGCCACTAGGTGGCATTAGTGTTTCATGTTGGACGTTGATTTTTGGGGGGGGTGATTTTGTGAATGGACGTTAACTAAAAGAGGAAGCAGACGAGGCCACATTTACTTGAATGGGGATTGTGAAGTCCACTTCTTTGGTTTCTTTTAAACCCAACGGGATCATCGGAACGTTCACAGACTCACTGGCAAAAAAAGAAGAAGAAAAGAACATGATTAGGAATTCTGTGACTTGAAATTGTGTGTAGAAAGTTTTTGTTTTCTTTTGGAGGGGGGCAAATACAAATAAAAGTTTGTTGAGAGAAATCGTTTTTCATTTAAGAACGGAGTCATCCATGACTTTTTTGTGTTGCAAAATATCTCAGCAGAAAGACGACAACAATTCCAACAAGATGGATTTATGGATTTCAATATGATGACAGGAGGGCCAAGAAATTCCTCCAATATGTGACAATCCCTTTTTTTCTTTTTTTTTGCATCTGCGGGACTCCGCCCAGTATTTGAGCTCCCTGTCAGTTTCTGTCAGGGCTCGATCGGCCTGGCAGAATTTTCTTGCTTCTTGCCCTTCGCCAGGCTAAGCGAGCGTGTTTGCTAAGCGTGTTTGTGCACGTGCGCGCGCGTGCGTGCGTGCGTGCGTGCGTGCAGGATACCTTTCCGTCTGATAGACTTCCATGTTGCTGTTGAGATCTTCCAGCTCTTCCTTGAGCAACTGAAGATTGGAGTTGACGTAACTGAGTTCCAGAGCCACCGTCTCTTTGACTTTGTTATTTGTTGTTGCTCTGCAAAGCAAAACCTTGCTTTTGGAAATCATCATCGTCATCAACAGACTCACTCGCGTGAGGTCGCATGAGGTCGGCGGACCTTTTTCACCTTTTGCAAATTGCTGCAAAAAATACACTTTAAAAATAGATTGGTTAAAATGACTACCAGTCTAGTAGGTTAAGCTCACATTGGCTTGATTAACCAATCGATTGGTCAAACGTTGACCATTCCGGGTGGTTACGGGCATAAACATTTTTTGGGTTAGCCAAACAACCAATGAAATTGTTTACAATGGAAAGTAAGTCTAGAAAATAGATGTCTTGTATCCATTTATTGTATTCTGAATGTATTTATGAATTATTATGTGAATACAACATAAAGCTATAGTTTAAAAACAGAAGTGTGTGTGTTGTTTTAACCAAAGGATCCGTCAGCCTCATAACTACCCGCTAGATTGGTCAAATGAAACCTTTTTTGGGGGGTCAATTTGACCAATCAGTTTTTTGGGCGTATGCGGCTACAAATTATTGGTTTGTTTAATGTCTTATGTGCGGTCTACGCACAGAACAAATGTGGAATTGTCAACATGTGCAAAAAGTCTTCTCAGCAGCAGGCAAAGGCAGGTTTGTGACAGCAGCTCACCTGAACAAGTTCTCCGCACCGGCTCTCATGCGCATTTCTTTGTTGATTTGCTGATTAATGCAAGCTCGCCGGTTCTGCAGTTTACTGCGTTGAGATTGGGCGAAAGGCTCGCATCCCTGCACATGCTCGAGAGTTGAGGACAGGAAAGCAAACAAAGTATGCGTTATTAGTTTTGTTATTTGTAGTCTTCAGCGTGAGGATAAACCGTGCAGACATTAGATGGATGGATGCTAATCGACGCTACCTGCAAGCTTTAACGCTAACGTGCATATTAAAATGACCATATAGTCGAAGTCATGTTACAATATTAAAAGCAGCACGTCACCGTAAAAAGAAAGTGACTTTTTGCTCACTTCAGCCAAACATAATTTCATACTTGCGCCACTTTTATGACATTATTGTTCCGTTATTACGTTACGGGCCTCTCACATTTGGAGGGGAAACTATTAGCTTGAAATGCAGTGTTTGTTATTAACAAGAGCTTCTCCTTCCCCTTCAGATGTTTGTGTGCTAGAGTTTACAAGCATGCACACATGCCAAGTAATCCGCCAAGTGTTTGTGTGGATTAGTTTCCTGGCCCAGCTGGCTCCTTCTCCAAAATGATCAGGAGGTCAATCCAGAGCTACTGGACTGGATTTATTCCGAATGACGAGGGCAAAACTCGCCTGTTTGTTTGAAATTCTAAATACTTCTACTGTGTGAATGCAACGCGTCACTGTTGTTGAGTGAAAATGCTTTGCTTGCCTTTCGAACGCTTCCATCGTGGCTGCCGTCCTCTGCGGGAGACAACGCCGACTTCGAATCGTCATCGGAGGCGCGCTTCGACCGAGACGTCTCGGGTTCTCTACAACAGAGGAAGGAAGGAAGGAATGAGGTTTTTAGGAACAAAATCATTCACAGCATCGACTCACTCTTGAAGCTCGCGGACGCAAACTGGCTACACGTTACCGTCAATACGCTCGAAAGACAACATCGCAAACTATCCAACTTGCCTCGTCGTATTTTGTTCCTCCATCGTGAAGCAACAAGAGTGGCGTGAAAACGCTCTCTACGGTCCCTGAGAACAAAAGTTCCACATCGGCCCATCAACAGATGAAGTGAGGCAAAAGTTTGCAAACACAAGCTGAAGCTTTCCACATCATGGCTCCGCGAACAAACAGCTCCACTCGCTTGTTCGCCATTCAGTGCAGCCAGAAGAAGTAGCCAATCCGCGTCAAGTATTTGCAGACGCCAGCGAGTCAAACCAATCGGATTAACATTGAGAGCTCCAAGTGACCAATCACAAATGACTCCAGGCGTCCGGCTAGCCCGTAGCGTTGCTATAGCAACGTCAGGTCTGAGGAGAGGCTCGCTTATCCATGTGCGGCCGAATATCCAAGCGCTGCACAAATACATAAGTACGGACTTACTGCACTTACATATACGCTATATACAAAAGCATTCCGTTTTTGCTTTGACAACAAAATGGCAGTATGTGCACACAAACATATGCCATAGCTACGTACCACGGACGGGTAAATGTCACTATAAGTTTGAGTTTGACCAGGAGAGAGGTTGAGTTGACTATTTTGCCGCTAAAGTACTACATTTGCTCACATTAGGCTACGTGGATGTGTTTAGCCCAAAAAAACAAGAAAGGGTTACACTACTGGACCGCAATTAAATATTTGTCCTCACAAAAAGTTGTGCGGAGGCACACAAACGCTCTACCTTGCCCCCAAAATGCTGTTGTCAGAAAATTCGACATTTTTAAAGCTCAACATTTCCCCACAAACGGCTAAGGTAGATCACTAAAATAAGATCGACTCGTTTCACTTGTTCAGTGTCGTTATGGAAAGACCACAACGCCCCCGTGTGGTCATTTCTCAAAGTGTCCAGTTGTTGGTCCACAAACGAAATCATTCATTCTTAAGAAGATCAAGAAATATACGCAGATTCTTTTCAACGGTAACCGCTGCAAAAGAATGAACTGAATTCAAATTGTGATGGATGTTTGTGGAGTAAAACAAGATCGCTGAAATACAAAAATGCCGTGACCCGGATTCGAACCGGGGTTGCTGCGGCCACAACGCAGAGTACTAACCACTATACGATCACGGCGTGCTATCCAGGCGGACGTCACTCGTTGGCACTGTTGGCTATATGTAAAGGAATAGAACGTTTGTCAGAAATAATAGTGTCGTCTATTAAAAACAACCATGAACAAAACAATCAGTTATCATTACATTTTTGGCAATTTCGTGGACATTTTGAGGTCATTTTCAGATTTTCCTCTTTCTTTTTAGAGATTTTATGGTTACTTTTTGGACATTTTTAGGTCAGTCAAAATAAAAAACGTCATCTACCCTTTGTCCCCCTAACTTTGTCTGACATTTTTTTAAATATTTAATTATTCATTTCTTATTTAATCATTAATTGATTTAAAGAATATTTAATCTGAGGAATACAAGTATGCAATAAATAAATAAATAATTTCTAAAAAATCAAAACAAAATTGCTCTGCAGGGAGCCACATGTGGCGCAGGTTGCAGACCTCTGATGTAGATCAAGAGACTAAACGGATTCAAATGTATCAATTTCATTTTTGTTGCTTTTTGTTTTTTACTTACCCCACAAATCATACAGCCTACATAACATGTTGCAATGAGCGTCCGGCGGTCAAGTTGTATCGCACTGACCTTTTGTTGTTGCAAGTGGGTTAATTGGCTAATTGGACTTTGGTAATTGA
Organism: Vanacampus margaritifer; assembly: GCF_051991255.1. Lineage (NCBI taxonomy): Eukaryota > Metazoa > Chordata > Actinopteri > Syngnathiformes > Syngnathidae > Vanacampus > Vanacampus margaritifer. The sequence continues at coordinate 24,172,279 of NC_135444.1, forward strand.
AGGTGAAAATTCCACGTGACTTTGGCACAAGAGGTTCCATGTTTGATGTACTGTGAAGGAGCGAGTCACCATCTTGCCACTTGTGCTTTTCTTTCTGCTTCTGACGGTTGACTGCGGTCCTGACAAGGTGTGCTTCAACGCCGTGGGTGGAAAGCTCAAATTGCAGTCAGGCTTACCCGGCAGTGCAACCATCACCTGGACCCACGATTCTGTTGCAATTCCAAACAAGAGCGTCAAAGATTTTGTGATGGACTCCCTGAAGATGAGTGACAGCGGCGTGCGTGCGGTCACAGAAGCTGTCGAGACTAAAACCTTTGAAGTTGCAGGAAGACGCTCTGCTATCGCTTGAAGCGACCAGTCGCTTTCGCCAAACCAGCTTGGCGACCGTTGAAAATGATGTCACATTGCTCAGGTGTTCTGGATGAGTTCTGTCATCTTGGAGAGAAAGTGGAGCTGCAAGGAGGAAAATGAGTGTGTGGAATCAGATGAAAAATTGACGTTAAGCTGATGGTTCCATCCAAGGTTGTGATGAACGTCCTTTGAAAAATGACATGATGGAGGTTGAGGGGGTCCTGAGCTCGGGTGATATTGTTGAGCACAACAAACACGGACTTAGCTTTCTTGTTGAACAGCCGTTTTTCAGTGGCGCGATGGCGTTCGGGGACGTCCAGTATTGCAGTGCGTGACACCAGGAATGGATTCGTTCGAAAAGGAGATTATGGGAGGTGTTTTACAGATGAGCGGCAAATGAGAGGAGAAAGTGGGGAGTTGATCAGTTGGACGTTCCGAGGGGGTGACAACAGAGCGCCACAACATTTTTGGGTTGACTTGCCCTTTAAGGCGCTCCACTAGTGTTGTCACGATAGCAACATGACTTCGATACTATACCTGCATAAAATACCTCGACAAAAATCTAAATCATCAGCAAAAGCAGCAAAATGATTTTCCTTTTTTTATTCATTCAAATTAGGATGTATACAGTACATGTTCCATACGACACTTTGCTCGTCATACTTCTCAACGAGGAGTGCGCGGCCGGCGAGCGCTTCGGTGTTCAGTGCGTTCCCGAGCTGAAAGAGGCGTGCCGCTGCAGCCGCTTGCTTAAACGTGCATTGTGCCGTTTAAAAAGGTCATGTTAAAAGCTTTTTCTCAATGTTAAAAACTTGTTTTTCAGCACATGCCGATATGCTGAAAAAAAAAAAAAAAAATCACATGAATCGGATGTGGGCGACCTTAGAAAATGCTGCTCTTGATCACTATAAATTGCTGTTCACCATGTAGAGTGATTGATTATGTTGATAAACCAGAAAAATCAATATTCAGAGACTGAAATGGGGACGAGCACAACTGAAGTAGTTATAAAAATAGAAAAAATAAGACCTTATTTTGAGGAATTGTATCACAAGTGTTGCCCTTTCAACGTAATGCTCAGATTTGACTGACAGAATCTTCCAGATCATCGTTATTTCCCACTGGTGGAAAGAGAGAATTATTTTTGCTGCAAAATACATACAAATCCAAATAAGAATTAAAAAAGTCGACTTTACGAGTGCAAGTTGAATTTATTTTAGTTTCTGTATGCACAACACTTGCTAACATTCTACAACGGTATTACAAATAAACGTCATGGGACTTCTGAAAAAAAAAAAAAAAAAATCATCATCGCACTGAGAGGCAAAGACAATTATGTCCTTAATGACAACGAAAGGGTGAAACGTAAAAAACGGTGACCGTGGTGTGGCGCTCTTTGATGACATCATTCTGCGGGAGGAGCCTCCTGAGGTTCTCGATTCACTGAAGCAAAAGAGAACCACAGTTGGACTTTTGTGTGTTGACAATCATGTGTTGTTTTGTTCACGACAACAGAATGTCAATCCATCTCGGCCCACTTTTTAAAAGTAGTGATTCGGGAGTCGGGATGAATCATTTCCTCATTTCCGATACCCGAATCACTACAAAGCCATTGTTCAAAGGAATTACAGGATGTGTGTGTGTGTGTGTGTGTGTGTGTTTGTGTGTGTGTGGTCATGCACGCACGCACGTGTACCTTCCTCTCGCGCCTTCATGCGCGCCACAAAGTTGAAGCTCTTGTTCCTGCGATAGTTCTCGTAGGGGTCGTCCAGGGAGACGCCGACGCCCTTGTACTGGTCCCACTTGTCGCGGATGTCGCCTCCTTTGATGGGGTCCTGAATGCCTTGCTCCTTGGCACCCAGACCGCCGGACCCACTCCAGCCTGAGGCCACACACGCAATCCGTCAAGGGCAGGCCTCGCGCGTCCACCAGCGCATACGCGGGCACGTCTTACCCATCTTCATGAGGAGCTGATGTCCTTTGTTCTCCTCACCCAGGCGGGGGTCCAAGGGCCCTTTGGATGCGGCGCCACCCGCCGCCGACGTGGAGCTGCATGAAAATGAGTTCATACTTAACAAGTCTTCTTTCTTTTGGCATTTTGCAACATTGCAAAACCATTGAGGGACGGAATACAGTCGACTCCAAGCCAATTGAAGCGTCTCTCCACATGAATGCAATTCAATTTGACCGAGGGAAGCGGAAATACTCGCTGGACCGGATTTTTTCTCCATATAACTTTACTGAACAATTGTAAATGGATCAATTCCAGCCAATCCTGTAGCGTGACGTCATCAGTAGGCGACCCTGATACAATCTGGCAGCGGCCATTTTGTCACTTGCTGGCGACGGACAATGACATCACAGTTGCTCAGGGCAATGACGGTGTACCTGCTTTGTAAATGTTGTCATGTGACAAGATGAGTTTACTAAGAGTTACTAAATTACTAATAGTTACTGTACAGCGAGTTACGTTAATCCAGTCCAAGTTACTATATAATGTGTTGGAAATGAAGTCACTCGAAGCCAATGTGTTATTATTGAAGAGTTGCAAATAAAGTTCTGAGACGGCATGTACTCACGGTGGTGAGGAGCTGCGTGACTTATGCCCTCCTCGGCGCCTCCTGGCAGGCGAACGCGAAAGTGACCGGGAGCGAGAGCGACTCCGAGACGACCTGGATCCGCTCCTGGACCTGCAGGCCCCCAAAACACACCCGACAGGTAACACTTAACACCAAGCATGTAGATCGCATCTCATCCTGCAGCAGTGAGTCGCTCAAACCTGGAGCGCGAGTAGGATCGTGAGCGGCTTCTGGAACGTGAGGAGCGAGACCTGGACCTGGACCCGGATCTGGACCTGGACTTGGACTTGGAGGAGCGAGAACTGGAGCGTGAGGAAGATCTGCCCCGGCTGCCCGAGCGACTCCTGGAACGACTGCTCATGCGATTGCTGAGCGCCCGCCACAAAACATCAAGACAATCGCAAGTTATGCTGTTAACTTTTGCAAAATGGTTTTATCTTCTAAATCTCCCCTTTCAAGCTTTTAATCATTATTCAAAAATCAGTTTAAAACAGTGTGGAAAACAGCTTTTTGCATCATGGCCCTGGCTGATCACATACTCTGCTGCCACCTGCTGGGCGCTTTTGTAATAACTACCATTCTTCAAGTTCAGAGGCTGCATCAATGTCTTCTGCATGCGCTAGCATTTAAAAACAAACGTATAAATACGTCTTTGGGAGCATGGTAACATTGTAAACCTATGTATGCGTTTTTGGGAGCAAAGAACCACCAGCCAAGACAAGAAGCCCGTGTCACGTGTCCACGCACCTGTTGCGCTTCTCTTGACCTTTTTTCCTGCGCGCTCTCATCTTGGCCCGGAAGAACTCGTAGAGGCCGTTCTGTTCCCACCCTTCACTGGTGCGACGCAGACAACAAACATTTCACCTTGGGTGCAGAAACTTCTCAACGAGTGACCAGAGCAGACGTGCGGACCTGTTGCGGGGCCGGTCGTGGGACGGGGGGCTGTAGAAGGCTTCCACGGCGGCCAGCAGCCGTTCGCTGGGAGGCATGGGGGGCGGCAGGCGGATGTCTTTTGGATCCAGAGGTTTGTAGTCGTAGTCCTCCAGCTGAGGAGAGGACAAAGTTAGTCAGGGCTTGGAAAACGCTCCAAGTTAGAAACGTTTTTCTTTCTGGAAATTTTCCGTCAAACATGATATCTGACATTTCATCTCAAGTGCAATCCTGGTTGTGCGACTTCCTCGACTCACTTTGACGAGCGGCGCCATGAGGCCGGCAGGGAGGTCGAAGTAGGGCACGTTGGGCACCAGGCTGGGGTCGTCCTGGATGGGGACCGGGGGCTGCCGGTGGCGCAAGTGCGGCGAGTGGCCGTTGAAGCCGTGGGGGGGAGGCGGACCGAAGTCTGGGTGCTGGGCCCCTCCCCACGGAGGATGGTCACCACCCATGCCGGAGGGTGGGAGCCTCGGGTTAGAGTGGTGGGGAGGGGGCGGCGGGCCCGGCATGTCTGATGGCAGAACAATCAGATGAAAATGCAGCTGTTGAAATACTTCATTTTGAATTGTATTGTACGTGTCTTTCATCTGGACCTGAAGTCGAAAGATGAGTTCAATATGAGTATTGTGTGTGTGCATAAAGCAGCAATTGTTTTAAGGTTTAAAATGATCGTAACATTGCTCATTTCCGTTAGCGGAATATGTTAGCATTAAGCCAGCGGACTTTTGTGAACAAATAACTTGAAAGTCTTACTTGAAAGAATTGAAGAAATACTTGAAAATGTGTATTTGACTAAGTTGAAATGCGAATGAAGTGTGCCGGCCCACCCACCTCTGGGGAAGTCCCCCTGAGAGTAGTCGAAGCGGTGGGGCGTGTAGGGCGCCCGGTCATAATGATGTCGCGGAGGGAAGTCGTCCTGCATGAAGCGCGAGGGGAAGCGTCCGAAAGAGTGTGGCGGCGGGGGCTGGTTGAAGGGCGGCGGCTGCTGGTGGGGGGGGAAGGGACCTCTGAAGTGGGGTGGCCTCTGTAAAAAAAATAAAAATGAAAACAATTAGATGAAGGTTTGTTGTAAATGAAAGCGTCTGTCACATGCCTGCATGCGGGGCGGGAAGGGCGGCTCCCTCTGGCCCCAGGGCGGCTGATCGGGCTGGTTCCCCCACGGGGGCTGCTGGTCGTACGAATTCCAAGAAGGGGGGCCCGGATCGGGACCGCTCCAGGGGCCCCCTTCTCTGGGCGGGCCCCCGCTCCAGTTGCCCGGCTCCCTCTGGTCGTTCCACATCCCCTCGTGGCTGTTCCAGGGCGGACACGGGGGTGGAGGCTGGTTTGGGTCGAAAGGAGGCTGCAGGGGGACAAATGAGGTGAAAGTGGGCCCTGTCAGCACGACCTGACCCATCCATCCATTTTCTTAACCGCTTTTCCTCACAAGGGTTGCGGGGGGCGCTGGAGCCCATCCCAGCTGGCTTCGGGCAGTAGGCGGGGCACCCCCTCAACTGGTTGCCAGCCAATCGCAGGGCACACAGAGACCAACAACCAGCCGCACTCACAATCACACCGATGGACAACTTGGAGTGCTCAATTAACCTGTCTTTGGAATGTGGGAGGAAACCGGAGTACCCGGAGAAAAGCCACGCAAGCACGGGGAGAACATGCGAACTCCACCCAGGAAGGCCGAAGCCCGGACTCGATCTCGCGTCCTCTGCACTGGGAGGCGGCCGCGCTAACCAGTCAGCCACCGTGCCGCCGACCTGACCCAGTTGATCAGTTTTAACTTCCGTCTGTTGATGCTTTTTACCGGTTGGTTGGGGTTCCACGGGCCCATGTGCTGGGAGTCGTACCACCCGGGCTTGGGGGGGAGGTCCGAGGGTCCGGCGGGATCCTGGGGTCTCGATGGAGCTTCGTCAAACTCCCCCGGCGGAGGAACCGTCATGGGGGGCTTCACTTCAGCTGCAAAAAACATCAGCGTCACATGGTTACATGTCGTGACATCGCATCACATGACGTGAAATCACACCACGGGATAAAGGCGTCACCTGATGGCGCGTTGACGGGCTTTTCGGCGTCAGCGGCCGGTGGCAACTGGGGGGCGGGCTGCTGCTTGAGGCTGGCCACAAAGTCATCATGCTGGCTCTTGAGGACTTGGACCTGCTGCTGGAACGCCAGCTGGATGGGCTGCACCACGTTGGCGTATTCGGTGATCAGCGAGGCCTGCGGGAGACGCGCGCCACAAACGAGCTCAGCGTGACGTCACTCACACGACTACAGATATCCCTCAACAAACGGCGTGCAAACGAGGGACAAGTACTATCTTTTCCCAAATAAGGTCGTCTTCCACACATTCTACACTACAGTAACGGAAACTCCCAATGTGTGTACGAGTTTAAAAACCCGCCTGGTCTGTTGAGTGACAACGTTCACTTAAGTGCAAGTAACAAAACCTTTTTTTTTTTTTTTTAAAGCTTAGAAGGCGGGAACTAACATTGGATTTTTGTCCAAATAAATCTGAGGTTTCATATTAAGGCCCTATCGGTCAAGTTGTGTCGTCGTCACCTGGTACTGGCCCAGACCAAGAGCTGGATTCTGGAGTTGCTGAATGGTCTCCTCATCAAAGTAGCCGTTCTTCTCCCAAAGTTGCAACAACTGAAGATGGGAAGGGGCGGGACAACCAATTAGTCAAGCTATTAAAGTGGGCTAGTCTTAGACGCAGTCACCACCGGCGCACAGTCAAAAAAGAAAAGAAAAAAAGAACAGAACAAAACAAAAGCCTTCACCCTTGTGATCTTCTGCTGCTTCTCCTCTTCCACAGCCAAGAAGCTGGTGCAGTAGATTGGAACCACCACCTTTTGCAGAGCCGCCAACAAATCCTTCTGATGCTTGCGCTGACTGCAAAGACAAGCGCAAGCGCACATCACGACACGCTAGAGCTGCACGATGCAATGATACGATATTCAAATGTTTGGCGTAGGACGGAAGAAGTCACTTTGAGCTTTTCATCACATTTCCCTGTTAAAGACTGCTGAATGTTGCCTACCAGTGATGTAGCACGTCGTTGGTCAGGTAGATGAGATGTAGGCGGAGTTCAAAATGCGCCCCGTCAGCAGCGATGCGGTTGCGAAGGTGCGACGTCATCAGCTCGCAGTGCTGCGGCGTCTTGGCGTTGTTGAACATCCAGTTTTTACCGGCCTGACACATACGGCGTCATTTAGCGCGATGATTCCGAAGCTGGGCCGCGTTAGCGCGGCTACGTAGCTCACGGCCGCTTACCGAAATGGCGTCTTTGGTGCACGTGTCGATGATGGGCTGCAGCAGGCTGTCCATTTCTGCGATGTCCAGCTGCGTTTCGCCGGTCAACTTCTGGATCTGCTGTTCGGCTGCCGCCGCGATGGCCGCGCTCACTTGCTCCTACGCGCACAAGCGTTGATGACTTATGGAATGTCAAGTAAATATGATACATACGCACGAGATATGAAACCATCAGTCAATGAACAAAAACTTAGCGATTCTCAAATTAATTCATTATTTTGACACTCGAGGAATCCTTTTGAGAGCAAATTACATTTAGAATAGTTCAAATCTTCCAAATTTCAGTCTTTTAACAGTAAACATTCTCTCATTTTTGTGGTCCTTCATAGAAGGAGACTATTTTTGTAACAATAACACATTTGCAAACATCTGGTTGTACGTCTAATTTTACTTCGGAATATTTTTCTGATGGCTTCTTTAATGAAAAGATGGGAAAATAAAATGATCTGATTCATCAATTAATCTACATTGACAGATAAATCGATTATTTATATCATTGTTAGTTGCGGCTCCGTAATACACACTGGTGAAAATATGCTACATTATAAAAATAATCACATTAGAAAGGTCGAACAAATAAGCAGGATCTATTAGAAGGCGTGCACCTGTCTGAGTGTGTGCAGGTGTTGCTCCTGGTGCTGCAGGTTCCACAGACTCTGTTGGATGAGGTCATCCATGGCGGGTGTGGTAGCGGTGGCGGTGGCGGAGGACGGCGGCGCCATCATGGCCATGGGCGGCGGCGGCGGGATGTCCAGCACGTCCAAGGCGCCCGGGTTGTAGAGCTCTGCACACACAGGAAGTACGCGCAGATTGAGCACTCATTCACCCAAAATGGCGACTAGGCGGCAACCACATGCGTTTAACGCCTGCGGCCGTCTGAGTGGCACGGCAGCGGCGGTCAGCACGTTTCAATATCCGGCAAATTTAAGATGGAATCACTTGTATATCGTATTTATTTAGCGATAATCTTTTGGATGCTGCTGAACCACTTGTGTTCAATCCATTGCTTAAGTGGTTTAAGCGCCACAACACAGATGCCGTTTAGTGTTAGCATTAAGCTAGCGGGACTTTCCTTTCAACAGTTTAGCGTTTTCAAACACAAGAGGAGTCATTCTGTGCTCGTGTCTCAAGTATGTGCTCAAAGCAAAGCAAAAAAACATCAACGACAGCTCATATCATGAACATTTTTTTTTATTTGGGGTCATTTGTATCTCAAGGCAGACTGTGAAATTCCACACTGGCCACTGCCAGACTTTGTACGTGTTGCTGCTCCAGTCATGTTAAAATGACAGTCTAACGATAAACGGTAATATCTACACTAATTATTTTTAGTGTTGTTCCGATACCGATACTAGTATCGGCAGAGGAACCGATACTGCATTAAAACAGTGGTATCGGTGAGTACTAACAAGTAACATGCCGATACCATTCATTCTGACGCTAATATAGGACTTTGGATGCAGCATCTTGTGTCTTGCTCATGCACGACATTCACTGATGTGTGACATGTTCACTGCATGCCGAGCTAAGATATCCTACTGAACCAATGGCAGAATAGCTTTTTCATGTTGACAAAATAAAACCTTAGGCATCAGTTTGGTATCGGCATCGGCCGATACGGCAAAGTTGGGTATCGGAATCGGTATCAGGGGCCAAAAAACGGTATCGGACCAACACGAATTCTATTAACCCATCATGGTGCATATGTTAGCATTAACTCATTGATCCGCAGCCATTTTCACTGAAGCAATCCCCTTCGCTCCCAGCTGTTTTAACTGGATTTGGACTGATTTTGCAAGGCCCACCACAGAATATTGTGTTCTATTGCTATCAAAAAATGAAACCTACCAAAAGAAAGATTAGAATCCGGGTTTTCATTGGGAAAAAAAAAAGTATATTTCAATCCGTTTCTGTATTGCAGCAATTAGCATTAGAATACAGCTAAGTTTCATCATTATTCACAAATCTATTTAGAAATGTGGGGAAATCAGGTTGTTTTCAACATGGCCCTGGTTGATCTCTTATACTCTGCTGCCACCTGCTGACGTTTTTTGTAATTACTACAGGCGCAAAGGAATATTTCTAACACCTTTAAACTTATTGTAATATTTTGAAAGCATGTGGGAGGGGTAAAACTAAAACAAGTTTAATGTGGTGTCAATAATTGCACATGTTTAGCTATCTTGGATGGATCTGGAACAGATTTGCAGCAATAAACACAGTTCACTCTACTGTATGTCCACTTTCAACCAGAAGGCATGGCCGAAAAATAATACAGAAAAATCATGCCATGATGACAAGACAAAAAAAGCAACTGGAACCAAACCAAAGAGTTGCCAAGCACAATTAAAAAGCGGAAACGCTGAATGGATCTGGCAGCTTTGTGTCCAAATAAATACCTTCAGATTTATACTCCTCCCCATCGCGGGTAGAGGGATCTAAGTGGAGAAGAAGCACATTTTAATGCAAACCCGCACGCCAACAAACATGACACACAAGCGAGCAAATGTGGCCGATGTTTCCAGGCGTCCTAAGTGAGCAAAATGAGCGTTTCGGACGGAGGACGGGCGTCGCGGAAGTACATACGCTGCTGCTGCGCCAGAACCAGCTTGCACTTGTAGTAGCTGAAGTAGTCGCCGCCAAACAGGAAGGAGAACTTGGGGTTGTCCTTCTGCTTGTCCATGGTCATCTTCTCAAACTCGGGACCATTGCGGGCCACAAACTGGGCCAGCTTGTCGATCACATTGCGTAGCTCTTGATCTGCGGCAAAAAAAGAATTGGCATGTCTTAAATGGAAGCTTTACCATGTGAATAGTTCCCTATCGTTTTCCAAAGTAGATAGTTTTCCAAAATGTTTCGGTATCTGAAATATGACATTTTCAAGAAAACAGTCGGCCGGTCGAAAATCGATCTACCCCAGTTGGGAGTCACTCAGACTGATGTCCTTACACTTTTTGTAAACTAGACATTGGATTTGACACCTGATATTGATGCCCTTGTGAAAGCGAAAGGATGCCAAGTTTCAGGAACAAAATAAAAAAAGCTTACTTCATAATATCAAATGCTCCTGTACCACCTTTACACTGTGAATAAAACACCTATGTTAAAAGGAATGCCTACCGTGCAAACATTTCAGGACACTGAATATTGCAAATCATCAGTCGCCAGATTCAGTTCAACACAGGTTGGTGTGGTCGAACTCTTTTGTTGTTTTCATGTCTGCCACAACTTGTTTGTATTTGTATGTGGGCATTTGCAAGGCAAGGGGACAACTGTGCTCTCATTATGAAAAGTTCCCACATTAGTTTGGATGGTGTGATGAGTCACATGATGTGGTCAACATAAACAGATGACGAAATGTCCATTTAAGATGAGGTCTACATCTTAAGTTATTTCATAAATTGTGTATGCCGCATGTGTCAATAACATTGCAAAATATTTTACAATTCTCATAGTTTTTGTTATTTCAAGTTGCTCATTTGCACAAGATAATAATAATAAATGCCGATATTTTCCGATTGTATTTGTGATTTGCATCGAAAAAAACTAATGAAAATTTTGAGTTGTCGTTATTTATGACGTATTCCATAACGAATGTATTTCTCCGTCCCACTTGAGATTAAATTGTGGTGAATGTGGCCCGTAAACTTAAATGAGTTTGACTCGTTTAGACGAGTTACAAGCTTGAATCGCGTTAGCCGAAAAGCTCAAAAGAGGGGTTAGCATACGTGCTAGCCACGACTCATTGGATGTCACGCAAAACCGCGGCAGGATTCCTCACCTTCGGGGGGCGTGGGGTTCTCCATAATCACGTTTGCTTATCAGAATTATTGTCAAAATGTGCAGTACAGTCCAAAAAGTCGGTGAAATGGCCCCGCTAACTCATTTAGCGGTAAGAAGGTTTAGCAAAAACAGCCGCATTGTGGTTCGCTGGCGTGCAAGCGGAAGTGGAACACAGAAGACTCAAATATGCCTGCAGCGCCCTCCCAGGCCGGACGGCGGTGGGCGATAGTACTACAAGCAAAGGGTCGTAGGTTTTTTTGTTTCATTTTTTTTATATACAGTATATAACCAGACAGAACATATAAATACAACAGGCTGGGGCTAACAAATAATGAGAAAACCATGCAGAAACTTATACTACACAAATATCTTATCAAGAGCGCACACATACAAAGTTTTACATACTGTCATATTTGTGGATTGTCCAAAAGTTTACTTCATCTTCAAATATACTAAAATTAAGTTTCTGGTTAGTGTGACTTATGAATATGCCATTTAGTTTTCCAAGATTATCCATCCATCCGCTTTCTACTCCTTATCTGGGGTCGGGTCGCGGGAGCAGCAGCAGCAGCTTCAACAGGGAAGCCCAGACTTCCCTCGCCCCAGCCACTTCTTCCAACTCTTCCAGGGGGGATCCCAAGGATATAATAAAAAATATTAATCAATTAAAATAAATAGAAATGTGCAACCAAATCCTGGACCTGAACTGTAATATATCCAATTATGTACACAAGATATTAGGACAAATACAAACTTTGAGCCTCTTCATTCATCTTGAGACAAATACAACTGTATGCACACAACTCCAAAACCGTCCGTAACAATCTGCCGGGTTTGTATGCTCGTCAGGCAGAAGCAATACAATTCGCCGCATCCACTTGTTTTAATTCATGAAATGTCTATTCTAACTCATGGTATAAAATTAATAACTCGGTGGTGATTAAAATAATATCAATAATAATACTGTAGACGTAAAATAATCAACCCGGCCAAAAACGTGAGAGGCAAGTGTGCACTTGTCAACATTTGTGACGTGAAGCTCGCGGTGAGGACAACACAGCTGGGACGGACACGGCTCGACAGTCCAAAACAGAGGGCCCCAACACAAACGTTGCGGACTCGACACGTACCTCATTAATCACCAGTGACCATCATCACTTCATCACTTCGGTATAGTTACTAGCTGACTAGCTAGCCTGCAGCTAATCAAATGAAGGGCTCACATGGACGCACACAAGACAACAAAAAACATCCGAAATGTCTCCAATCGTTTATTCATCTACGAGGTCCAGCTGCCAGGTTAGCCCAACATGTCAACGTACACGACTGTCACAGGGTATGATTTGTACTCTTAAAGCAAACGCACAAACATAACGTCTCTAGTCTAAATCACCTGAGGCAAAAAAAAAAATGGGTTAGTTAGTCGCTTGTAGGCAAGTCCTGAAGGAGATGACTGACAGCGACCTCGGCCAATCTGAGCTGGCGTCAAGCCTCTCAGCCAATCGCGGCGCTGGATCTGAACGTGAAGGGAGGGGCTGAGCGAAGCGGAGACGCGTCGCCAAGGGCAACGGAACACATGCAGTAAAACGCAATCAAAACTACCACATCAACGCCAAATTTTAACACTAGTCATTTATTTAGTCAGGAAGAACTTTTGAAGGACTATTTACTGCCACAGAGACTATTAATGTGAACTGTAACGTTTGCTACAGCAGTGCTCGATTATGCTTAACCTAGAGTGGTGGTCCCCAACTTGGTATTTACGGATTGGCATCAATCCATCGACGGGGGTGGAGAGGTGACAACGTCGACGTTTCATGAGGGACGTGATTTCAGAAGCGTAGCAGCAATGCATCAAAACGGTAGTGCTTGGCATTAGACAGTCCCACAAAAGTTACTGTCACTCTTAAAAAGGTTGCTGACTGCTGAAATATACAGGGAGAAATTTGTCTCACAAATATACGTGTTTTTCAGATCCTCAAATATGCATGATAGCAAGTCATGATAAATGCACACTATATTTATAGATGTGAAGAAGAAGAAAAATCTAATTTTTTTGCCATTTAAATACACCCTTTAGGAAAAACTGTTAACTCCAGTGATAACACATCAATCTGTTTGATACGATTGTATTTTTCCAAAACGAGTACAAGGCATCAAAAACAAACATTGCCTGGGGGAATTGGACCTAAACTTGATCCCCGCCCCAAAAAACAAGAGGCTGTTGTTGTAGTTAAACATTTATTCAAAGACAAATTAGTCCTTCTTGGCGGCGGCCTTCCTCATGGCAGCCAGCACGTTGCTCAGCTCTTCACGCTTTCTCTTAGCGCGGATGTGGGTGCCAATCTGAAGAAGAGTTGACAAGGTCGGACATCATCAGCACCTCAACTTAGTAACCTTTGAAAGGAAGCGCTCTTGCCTTACTACTAAGTGTCACGCATCAAGATGATAATTCCACGTTATTCCTTCATTTAATGTCAGAGTAATTAAATGGATTTAGTATTTTTCATTTATCTGTTCCTAACACTTGATTGACTAATAAAAAAGTCAAATAAACTAGGGATAGAACGATTATCGGTGCCGATATTTGGCATTTTGACAAATACCGGCATTGGCCTTTTTACGAATCTGAAGGCCGATAAAGCTGGCATCTCACCGAGCAGTGAATGCTTGCGAACATAGCGAAATTGAGGGTTTTCATCAGAATGTGTAAGATGCTCACAGACTATTTTTACTTGTGGCAAAGACATTTCAATCATATTCAGACATTGAAATACAGGTAACTTTTTTCACTTATGGGTTTCATTAAATTTCCACTTAATAAAAAAATGATGCTGACACTAAGAACTCCCTACACTTTTGATAAAATAAAATAAAAAAGTTATGTTGAAAGTTTGGAAAACTTTATGGAACTATTTGTTAGTTTTTAATTTAGTTTAACGCTGATGACTCTGGAAGCTCCCTGCAATTTTTGTTAGAATTTTTAAACAAACCTGTCAATTATTTATATATTTAAAATGAAAATATTTTTTAATGCTAATATTTTCTCTTTTACTGCAAATATCAGCTTAAAAATATCGGTTATCAGTCCTTGACTACTAATAATTGGTATCGGCCTTGAAAAAAAATGATCACTATCACTAAAATAATCTATTATACATTTGACATTTATAATTAAATAATGGGTTAATTATTCCTTCAAGTGATAAGTCAGATGAAGTCGAGAGCAACAAGTCTTTAAAATGTAGAGTAGTTAACTTGTTTGCTAAATAGCTAATTATTTGGATTGTTTCTTAAGGCAATCGGAGGTCAAACACTTGCTGATGGTTTGACTTAAAAGTTTTTGAACATTTCCTTCCAAGTAAAGAGCGAGCGAGAGGTAATCGTCACCCTTTTCTTGATGAACTTGAGCGCCCGCTTGTCCTTGGACACTTTGAGCAGCTCCATGGCTCGCCTCTCGTACGGAGCGAAGCCGCACACCTCGCGGATCATGTCCCGGACAAACTTGCTGTGCTTGGTCAGACGCTGGGCAAAGGCAAAAGAAAAAATGAGCGTGCTGAAGGCTCTTCAGAACGCCCAGACTTCAGATCTCGCTGCATCAGGAGTAACTTACCCCACGTCGGCGGCTGTGTTTTGGGGCAGTGACGTTTTTGGTGACTCGGTGGCCTTTATTGAGGCCGACGGCCATCGGGTAACGAATAGCCATGTCTGCAAAGGACAACCACACGTCAGCTGGGTTGTAATTCCTCGACCTGATGGACGGCGCCCAAGTAGTATTCAAAGACAATTTTCCTTTGACTTATGTGTCAACTATTTGTCCACTTGCATGCAAATTCGTATCACACCACTGTTGCAGGAGTAAAACATTTATGTGCATCTTCAAACTTAAGTGGAAAATAACACAATTATTCCACCCTGAATCATGACGTATGGATCATTAAGAACTATCTCGGTATACTGAAAGAAAAATCCTTATAATCTTCATTTTGTGAATACAATTGTATAGGTAGCGCTGTCCATAAAATCCTAAATATTAGGCCGTGCATTCTAATATTTACAAATGTTGATGTGGGCATGAGGAGACGTGCCCATGTATTTTGGTGACGATTGATAGTGGGTTGTTTGGACATTAAGTGTGTGTTTTTTTAAACATCTGATTCAGTTCAAGATTTTTTTTGTCATCGTCACAGAAAACTAAAATATGTTTGGAGCATCAACAATGTTTGATGTAAAGTGTCACATGTGCACAAACCCCATACGTTCCCAGTGTATACATTTGGTAACATATGTTTTCGATTTAGACTATCCCCCAAAAATTGAGCTACACAACGCGCACAGTATTACCACATTACGCTCATGCTACTAAGCCTGCAAAGTCGTGATGACACTGCCGATGTCACTTGCCGTTTAGTTACAGTAATGCCCCATTCAATTTTCACATGGTTAACCTAACTTAACACTGCTACACGCTTGCAGACATCCCCGCAGCCCAACTCCAACGCTAAAGTGCTTGTAAATGTAAAACGATATAACATAAAAGAGACACTACCTATATCGAGTAAGATACACCAGGTTTGTCTAAAAACAACACCTTATATCGTGTAACGTGTGTGTTGTCTAATCGCTTAAGCATTCCAGTAGCCTATTCTGGCATCGGTTTTCACGCTCATCTTTATAATCAATCCGAAGTAGGATTCCGCAAAATATGCAACGCAGGGTGTAAGCAAAGCCAGAGGATTGTTTTACGTTCGATTCATCAAAGATAAAAAGATGGATGGCTGAGATTAGAAATGGTTTTTGTTTGGGGTAAATCTCGGTGAATTCGTACCTGCTGTCAGTAATGGCGACGAAGCCGGAAGGGCTGTTGGCTGAACCAGGCAGCCAAGTGAAGGAGTTCATCTGGAACACACTGGCACCCCCACGTGACAGCGCCCCCGTCAGACTGGAGGAAGAAGCGTTGTTCAATTATCTTTTCTAAAGACATCCGAGAGAAGTTATTTTTTATTTTATTTTTTATCATTGAACCATAGAATAAGTACAGAACAGTATACCCGAAATAAACAAAATGAAACATTATATATTAGTAAGCTAGACAACATAAAGAAAACAAATCAACACCACAAAAAAAACACAATAATGCCAGGGGTTTCATATACATCCAAATAACTTAATATTGAGTTTTCAGAGCCTTTCTGTTATGACACTCATTTATAAGTCTAATATAGGTGATCGTATTAACGTGAAAGTGTGTGAAGTTGGGTTTTTGATTTCCATACTTCAAAGACCTCTTCATTAACGTACTTCCTAAAAAAAAAAAAATTGTATTTTCCCATTTCAAAGAACATCCGAGAGAAGTACTGTAATGGGTAAAACCGTACAAGATCTGTAGGTATTTCAAATTTAGCTGCACAGTAAAATGTATTTTAATACTTCATTTAAACAAGCCATTTACATCTTATGTCAAACAGTAGTACAACACGGCAGCACAGTGGCGACTGGCAAAACTGGCTAGTCTGCTTCACAGTAAGGTTTGGGGTTCAAATCTCGGCTTCCTGTGCGGGGGTTTTCCCACATTCCAAAAGGATAAAGACTATAATCTGTCCATTATAAATGACCAGTTTGAGTCTGGGGTGTAGCCTGTCTCTCGTCCGGTCTGTTGTGTAGGCTCCAGCTATGACACTATGAGGATAAGTCCTACAAACAAAATGATGGATGGAAGACTAAATAGCATCAAATGTTGGGAAGATTACCAAAGTAACCTCAACAAAATTATTTCTAAATTTTATTTCATATTCTTTCTATTTGTAAGCAAAGTCACCTTGTAAATATTCCTAACATAAAGCAACACTTTTAACTGTGTTTATTTGGTTGCCATATTGAACATCTCCTCAAACATGAAAAAAAGGTTTCGAATGACTGTTTGGATTTAGGAATATGATATTTCACAAGAATAAATATAATTTTTTAACATGATTATTTATTTATGTATTATTATTATTGAAGAAACCAAACTATACTAAATGTATTAATAATATTTTTATTTTTTGGCAAGTACTGAACGTGGACTGCGTTGTTGAACCGTGACGTCAGCTCGGTGTTGAATGTTGTTTTTTTCCCATCGTGCATTGCCCGACCGGATATACTCCCTGCTTTTGGCGCGGTGCTGGCAGCTGCGGCGGCCATTTTGGAATCCCTTCGACCACTCCACACGAGCGAGCGAGAGAGATACTACCGCCGCTTATGACTAACCCGCCGCCCGCTTCCCATTGATTCCTCGCCCGTCGTCCTTTCGCTCGCCGAACCACTTTTTCTCGTCCTAATTCCACGAGGACGACGGACACGCGCGAGCTCTTCTGCCCGCCGATCGGCCAAACGAACGAACGAAGGAAGCGTCGAAGAAAGAAAAAAGGCGATCGAGCCGTTATGGCGACTGCTACCCCAAGTCGTGAAGCTGGCCGGCCGGCGGCGGCCTCCTCCTCCACTCCGCTCTCACCCACCCGCATCTCTCGCTTGCAGGAGAAACAGGACCTGCAGCACCTCAACGACCGGCTGGCCGTCTACATCGAGCGGGTCCGCTCCCTGGAGCTGGAGAACGACCGCTTGATGGTCAAAGTGTCCGAGAAAGAGGAGGTCACCACCAGGGAGGTGAGTGCTGCGATAAAGGAGTGCCATCGACGCGACCGTGTTCCCTTGGCCTCGCTTATGCGTTCATATCCCCTAAAAGTAGACCAAAAGTACTCGAATGGATCTTAGAAGGTGAAACGTGGGTGGCGACGGGCCAAATGTACGGAACGTTTACTTTCGTATTTTCCTCCACAAAACAAACAAACCAGCTCGTTTGCTGGTTCGACGTATTGAAGGCGAACTCGTTGATTTGAAAACGTTTCAAGTGGCTAAAAGCTGTTGGGTGGTTCAAAATTTGAAAAGAGAGCGGTTGATCGTGCGCGCCATTTTATATCTACGCCCTCTCCCTTTTGAACTCCATTACTTCGCTGATTTTTTTTTATTTATTTACACCATCTTCTCAATTGGAACTATTTCGACATCAAACACATTTAATGACTCCTTTGTGTCAGTTTAACACTTTTAAGTAACTTTTGTCTCGATGGATGTGTGTAAAATTCCAAAGATGAATCGAAGTGGTTATTTTTGCCGCGACCGGGAACTTTCCACCTAGCGTTATTTTGCCGTGAATTGCGCAAGAATCACAAGTGCATTATTATAGTATTCTGCACTGGTGAATGAATGTGTTAGCTCGTGGCAAGAGCAAATGCCCAAGTTGCCCCTCTATACCTCTACAGTATTTTTAGTCTAGTAATAAAACTGCTATTCAAAGTGTTAAAGTCCTCAAATATGTAATGATTGTTAGTTTTGAGCAAGAAAAAGAAAATCATAAAATATGCAGTCGTTTGCATTCGTCAAGCATTAAAGTCTTGTTTGTGCACATGCTGTATACAAGCAGCAATGTTTGCATATATATAAAAAAGAAGAAAAATGACAGCGACAAGCTATAAGCAGGTGGTCAGCAGCAATCTACTCGGGGGTGATGTAAATAACCATTTGCAACTTATGTGTTATTTATACTTTAGCGGTTACGTGGTGGATGTCAGTTGCAGCTCGAGGCGGGGGTTCTTATTGAGCCAGTCGTTAGGGTTGAGCCATATTGAAATTTTTGCACCGTTTTACAGTCTACGCAAATTTTGCCGGGGTGCACGGTCGGTAATGCTGTCACTAATGTTGTACTTGTGTTGTTTCTGGCACTGACCACCGTCAATCTGTCTATTACTTAATGGTCACAGATGTGTTCCCTGTTGCATTTGTAGTAATCTTTTGTGTGACAGACCCTAACCCTGAGCCCTCAAGCTAGCAAAAATAACATTTAAAAAAAAAAATGCTTATGAGCTTTTTTGAGAAGTGGGAATGTCCATAACATGCAGACATGTGTGCCGGTTTTATATGAGGAACTGATGTTGCAACTAAAACAGCTTTGGCTAACATTCAGTCAATTCGTGTTGAGGAGCCAAATTGAGGAATCAGGATGCCCGGCACCATCTTTAGATGTGCCCCTCCCAGGTCAAAGAGAAAGGAGCTCGCATACAAGAGCTGACACAAGTTGAATT
This sequence comes from Vanacampus margaritifer, assembly GCF_051991255.1. Taxonomy (NCBI): domain Eukaryota; kingdom Metazoa; phylum Chordata; class Actinopteri; order Syngnathiformes; family Syngnathidae; genus Vanacampus; species Vanacampus margaritifer. The sequence goes on from NC_135444.1 coordinate 24,191,342, forward strand.
ACAGCAGGTGACGTAATATAGCATTTATGAAAAGTTACAAAAAAATAAAAACAAGTAAACACATGCGCGCCTGTTTTGCTTTTATTAAATAAATGACTTGTCAGCCATTGCTTGTTGCAGACAAACGTCATATTCCCAGTTCAATATTTTGCACATGGAATGCTCAGAGCCCGACTTTGCTTTTCATTTGTAGTTGATAGGCGGAGCTTATCACGTTATTTCCTGAATGTTCCCTTTGCCCCCTTAGGTGAGCAACCTGAAGCATCTGTATGAGGCAGAGTTAGCGGACGCTCGCCATGTGCTGGACGACACCGCCAGGGAGCGCGCCCGGCTGCAGATCGATCTGGACAAGGTCAAGGCCGAGTTGGTCGAGGCCACACGCATGTAAGCGCTCATCTAAGCAACACACTACGGAAATCCAATAAAGCATTTCATACACTGCCCAAGGGTCCGTTAACTTGTACACTTTTGGTCCTCACTAGAAGGACAACTCGGGAACTGATAGCTTATTAGAATTTTCTGCCGCTAGTAGTACTCGTAACACGTAGTTGTCAACTAGTGCACAGTTTTCCCTAAAGCATCTTGTAGCCACCGGTGGTCAGATGATTGATGATGGCGCTTTCCTTTGCCCGCTTGCGCTAGTGGCAAGAAGAAGGATTCCGACCTGGCGGCGGCCATGTCGCGAGTGGGTGCTCTGGAAAGTCAGCTGAACCAGAGCGAAGCGGCGCTGTCCACGGCCCTCAGCCAGAATGCCGCGCTCACCGCCGACCTGCTTGAAGTCAAGGGCCTGCTGGCTAAGGTGCGCAGCTTGGCACATTTGCTCTTTTACACGCTATCTGTCAAGTAAAAACAATACATATATATATATTTCTCTAAAGTTGCAAGTGGGGTGGTATCGCTTCAAAGCTTGATTGGTTACAGGTGGGGATTTGAAATCTTGTTATAAGGTCATCATCAGCCGTCCCCTGTTAAATGCAGACCCAAATGGTGGGTTTGCTCGTTGGTTGACGTAACGACATCGTGGCGGCTGAAAATGAAAAGTTTGGAAATGTTCTCAAAAGTATTGCAAATGTAAATAATTATTCCTCCTGTTTGGTTCATGTATGCGTTATTGGGACAACTTTACTCATTTGATGTTTAACCATCAAAAAATTGGATTTTTCAATTTTGTTGTGCACTACAATGACAAAGACTTCCAATTTATTCTATAGAATTACAAATTCATGTACTGGTGTAGGGCTGTGCAATTCATCTCAATTCAATTACAATTTCAATTACTACACTCCTCAATTACAAAATTGACATAATCGTAAACCAGAATAAAAGATTATTAATACAGATTTTAAGTTGTTTAAATGTATATATTTGCACCTTTTTATCTTAAAATGACACATTTAATAAATCATGTTTGGTTCAAAAGGAACTAACATAATTCTAGTGTTTCAAATTATTTTATTTGTCTTAATAGTTTTAAATGTAAAAAAAAAAATGTTTGAATAATTGTGATTTCAATTATTACCAAAATAATTGTGATTATTAAATTTGATGACTTTTGTACTCGGTGCAAAATACCAAAAGAAAAACACAGCTGGTTCACGTCACCACCGATCCATTTTCCGACCCTCTTCGTCCTCGTGCATGGATATTTCCCGTTTCTCAAACCTCTTTGCAGCTGTGCGAACAGTTTGCCGCCACCTGTCGCCAAACGCGGCCCCCTCCTCAAGTCCCGCTTTGTGTGTTGAAGCCGAGGAGGCTCACATGGCGCCGATGTTGATTTGAAACGGTTTGCAGGCGGAGGACAGCCACGCCGTCAGCAAGCGGCAGCTGGAGGAAGAGACCTTGAAGCGCGTGGACTTTGAAAACCGCTGCATGTCGCTTGCCGAGGAGCTGGAATTCAGGAAGAACATGTTTGAGGAGGTGAACATGCTTTCGTCACACAAAACACCTTTTGTGTAAGGAAAATCCGTGTTAAGTAGGTCGTTTTTCTTCAAATGTGTGTTAGGAGGTTCGGGAGTCTCGCCGCAGACAAGAGCAGAGAATTGTGGAGGTGGACTCGGGAGTCAGACAGGACTACGAGTTCAAACTGGCACAAGCTTTGCAGGTGTGTGTGTGTGTGTGTGTGAATAGTGTGTGTGTGTGTGTGTGTGTGTGTGTGTGTGTGTGTGTGTGTGTGTGTGTGTGTGTGTGTGTGTGTGAATAGTGTGTGTGTGCGTGCATTTCCATTGATGCAACGCGTGCGTGCTTGTGTGTCAGGACCTGCGAAAGCAGCATGACGAGCAGGTGTCCCTGTACAAGGACGAACTGGAGCAGACCTTCCAGGCCAAGGTAAGCGAGTGCCACGTCGTCTTCATTTTGTCGTGTTTGGCTGGATTTACGCAGCCAGTCCAAAATCACATTTGTCATTTCAAAATCCGGCCTCATGCCCCTTCTTTCACCCCCAATATGATATTTGTTTTTCTTCTGAACCTCGGTGTGTAGCTGGACAACGCCAAGGTGGCATCCGCGATGAACGACAAGGCCATCTGCATGGCCAGGGAGGAGCTGCAGGAGTCCCGGATGCGAATCGAGAGTCTGGGCTATCAGCTGAGCGCTTTGCAGAAACAAGTACCTGAGCCGCCTCTGCCCTTCCTGCCCTGTCTTGGCCCCACGTCGTCTGAACCGTATTGGCGTGCTCGTGTACAGGCGGCGGCGGCCGAGGAGCGCGTCCGGGAGCTGGAGGAGATCCTGTCGTCGGAGCGGGACAAGCACCGGCGCGTCATGGAGGTCAAAGACCACGAGATGAACGACCTGCGCGAGCGCATGAACGCGCAGCTCTCCGAGTACCAGGAGCTGCTGGATGTCAAGCTGACGCTGGACATGGAGATCAACGCCTACAGGAAGCTCCTGGAAGGCGAGGAGCACAGGTGGGCGGGCCCATTGGGGCTTCGACAGCCAAAAGTACCGTGGAAAGATATTGACATAACCAGGAATGCACGCTGTTCTTAGGGATAGACCAATTCGGTGCCGATATTTGACATTTTGACAAATATCAGCATCGGCCGTTTTACGAATCTGAAGGCCGATAAAGCGGTGAATGTTTGTAAAAATAGCAAATTTGGGATTTTCGTTGGGATTTGTAAGATGTTCAGACAGTTTTTACTTGTTGCAAAGACATTTCGAACAAGTTTTCTTATAAGTTTTCTTTTGAAACCTTTTACGAACCCTTGACAAAACCCCAAATTAGCTCCATTCGTCGTTCAGTGAGATACAGGAACTTTTCATTTATAGATCTATTTAAATTTCCACTTAATAAAAAATGATGCTGACACTGGGAACTCATACACTTTTTATTTATTTTTAATAAAAGAAATGTTGAAATTTTGTAAAACTGTTAACAGTAGAAAACTTCAATATAGTTTAAAATTTAAAGAAAGTACTTTTCTTTCTTTCTTTTTTTAAAATATTGACGCTAGTATTTTCTCTTTTACTGCAAACATATCGACTATCGTCTTCCTTGACTACTAATAATCGGCATTGTTCTTGAAAAGCCATATTGGTCTTTCATTACTAATTATCAGCTCGATATTGGGAGACAATTTTGTGGCTTGGATCGGTCTTTTTGAAAAATAGACTGATATTGAAAGCGGTCTCAAATACATTAACGTTGCTCTTGTTGCTGTCACCTTAAGAATCCAAACCCTCTACTGCAGGGTTCACCAATTCCAGTTTTCAAGGTCCGGAGCACCGCTTCATAAGTAAACAGTGAGCCATTTGTCAACATGGCTTTATTTTTCCCCACAGCACTTTATTTGTGCCAGGGCTGTGCCCAATCTGTTTGGTTTTGTTTTTCACGGTGTAGCGACGGGAAAAAATTCTAGCTTATAAAAGTCAGTAACTTCTATCTGGTGGCAACGCCGAACACGACAAATATTCCCCTTCATCCGGTCGAGTGAGCAGAAGTCGACGTTGGTGACGTGTGTCGTCCCGTTCGCAGGCTCAAGCTGTCTCCCAGCCCGTCCTCCCGCGTGACCGTTACCCGGGTGACGGGCTCGTCCTCGTCCCGCACCTCCAAGCGGAGGAGGGTGGATCTGGAGACCGGTGACATGGGGCACAGCGAAGAGCACACGGCCACCGGCGCCGTCTCCATCTCGCCCACCGACATGGACGGGAACGCGGTCACCCTGGGCAACGACACGGAGCAGGTGCGCGCTCGCTCGTCCGAGTCGTCGGGCGCTTTGCCGTGTTAAAACGCGCCGTCTGCTTCAGGACCAGCCTCTGGGGAACTGGAGACTGAAGAGACAAGTGGACGATGCGGACGAGATCGTCTACAAGTTCTCACCAAAGTTTGTTCTCAAGGCCGGGCAGACCGTCACGGTAAGACTTTAGTGTGTGTCACGAGTGTGTTAATGCATGTGATGTGTGAATAACATGTGATTATCACGTATGTAGGTGTGGTCTGCAGATGCTGGCGTGGCCCACAGTCCGCCCGCTGATCTCCTGTGGAAAAGCCAGGCTTCCTGGGGAACAGGAAGTGACATCATCACCAGCTTGGTCAACTCTGATGGCGAGGTAACGGCGTCTGCTCACCAAGTGACGGCCAAAGGGAGCCGACGTCCGCATGTCGCACTCACGTTGTCGCGTTTGTCGCGCAGGAAGTGGCCAGGCGGCGCAAGATGCCAGTGGAGAACGGAGAGGAAGAAGACGAGGCGGAGGCGGAGGAGGAGGAGGAGGTGGTGCACAAGAAGGTGACCACATCTTACTTTTTGGGATGAGGGTGGCGAAGGGGCACAACATTTCCAATCAATTTCCATGGAAAGTTGAGCTGAGGAATTTTCAAGTTGAAAGCTTTCCTTTAGAATTTGCGATCATTTCATAGCCAAATATCAATAAAAGTTTACTTTTGTCATTGATCCACTCCTGAAAGGAGACTTTGAATGTATTGTCTTACCGCTATGTGGCTAAGCGTATGTGGGAATTGGGGGGGGTGAGATTCCCGAAAGACGGAAATGTCAAATCGATTTAAAACACTTTCATCCAAAGTACGGGTGGGAAGCAAAGTTTCCAAGATGGATTTCACGGCATTTAACACCGTGAAGCGGATATCGTTGACAGGCGGGATGGATGGACGATGCAAAATGGTGGAACATGACATCAGTTCAGCCAGTTTGAGCGTCCACCGATGGAAGGGAGGGGCTTTGGTGTGAAGGATTTGGTGTGCATTTGCAATAAACCTTTGGCTGGTGTGTCCCAACAGGCCAAAATGTCGTCCAGGGAGTGCGTCGTCATGTGAAGCCGCCGCCAACCCCGTTCACATCGTGTCCATCACATGCAGACAAGCACCTCCTGGTTTGTCGTAGCGGATCGTTTTTTGTTTTTTGGCAAACATGTTGGGTTTGTTGTTGGCAAACAACAAACCTCCTGCCGGCCTCACCACTGGACTCCACTGATTCTCTTTTTTTAAATTTTTTTTTTACCACCTTCCTGAAGGGCTTCCATTGCGCCGTCGAGAGAAAACCTTCACACGTGTTGATTTTTATACTGTTGTTTCACTTTAGTTGTTTTCTCTCTCTCCATATTTCACTTGATTTTAGCGTGGAGACGACTGACTGGCTTTTCACCACGTGATCAGCTCCTCCTTTTTGTTAACTTTTAGTCACTTGAGGCTGATTGATTGATTGTTCTTTTGAGCGGTTCCATTGTATCAAACACTACAAAGACACAAAAAAAAAAATCTCCTTTCATCCGTAGGTCCGGAATATTGAAGGTTTACGGTAAATCGACATGGGGGATTTTAAAAAGATTTCAAATTGGAAACTTTTCATGGGAATTTACTGGGGATTGTGAGTAACTTCAGCTGCAGTCACACAATCTCAAGCAAGACTATAATGATTAATAATGGCATAAAACATTTTATTTTTTATGAATTGGATAAAATGTTTACATCCCTTTTAAAAAAAAAAAGCACAGATATAAATTGATGATTCAGATGCTGGTTTTGTCCTTAACATCAGTCAGGAAATTGTTTTCCAGAATAAGCAGATATTGGCAAATGTCTTAATTATGAAAAACACAAAAGTCTGATCATTTGTCACTTTGAAAAAGGGGTCAGCATATTTGCTGATTATCTGATTGATTTTATGGATCAAATGAATAATTGAATCAATTTACATTTGTGCATTTTCTTTGCTCGGTTTGAGAAAATGAATAAAGGGTTAATTGGAAAATAGCTGGCAGTTAAATCCATTTTAAAATCATTATTTGCAGTTCTACTTGAAACATGTACTTTTATTATAAGCAAACATGTTATAAATAAGTGTCTCTCAAAGTAGCTTAGTTTCTTCAATTTTTATGTTTGACTTGATTGAAGAAACAGCAAAAAAACATTCAAATCTGCCAAGCATCCAAATGGGGCCTCTCGCATCCTGCCTCAACTTTGCCTCATACGGTTCTGTTTTATTGCCATAAATTCCCACCGGAAGTTTCCAACGTTAATTTCCCCGAATTTGTAAGTCGTTTTGTCTGTTTCTGACTTAATTGGCACAATTTAAATGGGCTGAACGAGTGTATCAATTGGCGGCTCGCTTTGGTTGAATGAGCCTCATTGCCAGTGCCGCCGCCCGCCATTTTGACTTTGGCTGTTCACAAGATGGTGAAATATTTAAACTGACCTTTTTCATAGTTCAGGGGTAAAAAAATGCATAGGTCACAAGACGTGCGTTTCGAATACGTCTTTCGTGACGCGGTGTTTTTGTGTGTTTTCATGCCATGTTTTACACTAGATATCTTTTAGCTTTTTGGCAGTGTAATCAGTTTTTTTCTTTCAATATGACTTTAATTTTATCTTAAGGATCTCTGGGTGATTATTTTTGGGTGTTTATGACCTCCATTGAAATTTGCAAACCATTCGTAGAAAGTCCTGATAGAAATCCCAAGCAGGCATCAACGCGTACGCTATACGCTGATTAGTTTCATTTTGGATTTGCCAAAGTCTGTTAGCCAGCGCTAACAATTGGATGTCTTGTGAAACGTCCAACACTCGACTTATGCATATTGGTATGCACAAGCACCCATCTTTTAGCAATAGATGTGATGTTAGAGAATGTGACATAAGCACCCAACTTTTAGTCGGTGCCTCAGAGACCTCTATTGTTTTGTTGTGTGTGTTTTGGGGTTCTAGTGGGGGGGGGGGGGGGCGCTTGTCATTTTAACTGAACTTTTTGTATCCACAATAAATGTTTTACATTTACTCAATCTTGACTGCTTGATGACCGAGTCACACACACACACACGCTTTCAGCAGATCTTATTTGTTAAATAAGGAATTCCATTCTAGATTAAATAAGTATTTAAAATGATTCATGAGGTGTCTCAGTAAATAAATGTCAATTTATTGTAAGATAAGTTGAAATCAAAGCTTGTTTTATGATGACGGTGACATTTGTTTTGATTTGGATGCTTCCTGTGTTTATTATAATCAAATTTCCTTTTCAATTATTTTGAAAGATATTTAATTGAATACACATTTTGATACTTTCATTTTTGTATTGATTTAATAAAGGCTCTTTGTAGAAAGCTGCATTTTACATCGATGGCAAAACAAGTGATAGGCCAAAATAAGCCCATCTTTACCATAATGAACCTCAAAAGAAGCTTCAAAGTACATTTCAAGTTTTGACCTGAACAAAACTTGAACGCTTCTAGCGTGCATTTCATACTTTGACCAGAGGTGGCAGCAAGTTGTGTGTGGCAGCTGACGCAGTTCAAGAACGATGAAGAAGAAGACAAATCAACAGTGTGCGGGACTTCGTCTATCACACTTCCGGGTTGATGAAGATTTCTTCTCGAGTCAAATTTGAATTTGGGAATATTAAAAGTGACATTTGGAGTCAACATGCTGCTGGTTTTGTCCGAAGAACATAAAGAGCACCTCAACTTCCTCAACAAAGTGGACGCGGCAGGTAAAATAAGCGTTGAATTCCTTGTACTACACATTTAAACGGCTATTTTAGTTAGCCTCAGCCAGTCTGTATTTTTGTGTCTCTCTCTATAGTAACATGCTGCATACGAATTATTATTTTGTTTGCGCGAAAAAAATATATGAGAAGATATATCATTAGGGGGATTTTTTTTTTTTTTTGTCCAAAAAGCACAGCTCCTACTTGAATTGCATAAAGTCTTGATCAATGTTGTGAGGACAATGAAATCCTGACGATGTTTTTGTGCTTTTTAGTGGTTGGAGAGTTTGGACACATTGCACTGGAGTTCCTGAGGAGAGGAATCAGCCCCAAAGTCTATGAGGGAGCCGCCAGTAAGTCGTTTGCTCATTATTTCATCATTTTATTTGTTCCCATCCAGTGATGACAGATGTTATTGTTGTTGTTGTTGTGCACCAGAGGTGGCCCAAGTGTGGTCCGGGGGCCGATTGCGGCCCGCTGCACATTTTTCATTGGCCCACCTTGCATTCAAATAATACATCAAAAACATTGGCCGCATTAGAAGGTTAGGATGAAGAGTTCAAATGTTGAAAGATATCATGTTACTTTTAAAAATGATTTTATTTAATGTGACAAATTTCACACTTTTCATTTGAATTATAGAACAAGAAGTCAAATGTACCATTTCTATAAATATAATTGATTTCAGTAAGATAGGTTTTGTGTTTCAACATGATGAAACAAATTTTAAAAAATCAGGCCACGTTTTAAAAACGATTTCATATTTGAAAAGAAGACACACATACTGTGCATACATCGGACTCTGCCTGTGACCTGAGCCGGAAAGAATTGCTTTGTTTTATTTTGCCCAATGCAGAAGTCAAACTTGAAATTTACGATGATGCAACTTGTTGAACTTTATTTTCGCTTTGTGGCAGCACCGTGCTAGTGTGCGCTTGTGTACCTTTGAGCAAGGCATGTAAGCGACGTGTTCATTTGTTGTTGCGCAAATGACCCACAAGGCCTTGCGGCGTGTTTGCAGGGAAGCTGTCGGTGCCTGTGGAAGTGGTGCGGCACGGCGTGGAGGGACTCATGTACCTCATGACCCAGAGCTCCAAACACATGGTCACCTGCACGCTCGCACACATCACGCTTGAAGGCTCTCGCGTCACTCTCACTGTCAGAATTCAGGGTGGACATTTTCCAGGGGAATAAATACATTGACAAAATTGAATATTGCCTCTTAATATGGAGCTTAAATGTTGTTCATTTTGAGCAAACAGCAGTAGTAGCGTTCACCGAAAACGGGGAAAAAAATCCTGAGAGAGGGCTTTTGATGACAAAGTCAATTATTTACAGACTTGTGATACAAATCTTGATATTGACAGACAAGCTGGGTGAAACCTTCTTGCACATGCACGCCTCCCTGCTTGAAAAAGATACTTGACAAATATATTTGTCAGTGACAGTTACACGTTTGGGTTCCAATTGACGTGAATCAACGTCCGTGGCAGAGAATGAGTTTAATGCCCTCACATGTAGGCAAGGAGAGCTGTCTATTTTACACAGAGATCAGAATGTTTATATTTCTGCTTGAATGTGATATATTGTCCTTCAGTTCCTGTTAATGATTGACCACGCATTCTTATTATTCCTGTGGAAACGTGACAAAATCGCCCATCTTCCGAATCGGAAACGATCCCTAAAGTGTCAAGTGAGTCATGCTGTTATCACTAACGCAATCATTTGCCCTGTTTCTGCGCGAGTGTAGTTGTCTGAGGTGGACTTTGTGGACTCGCTGTTGTCGTTGGAGTTCGGTGATGAGCTCAACCAGAGCCTCCTACAGGTGACATTGGATCATTACATTGATTTGTTTTTTTTTTACATCTCCAAGATTATGTCTGACCTTGCCAAACGTGAGAATTGAACGATTGATCTGTGATTGGCAGATGTACCAGCAGCATCGCAGTGAGATCCGCAGCATCTTGAGTCTGGTGCCTTCCAGCTTGCCCGCCTACCACAACCTGGAGTGGAGGCTCGATGTACAGGTGTGTCTGGACATCTGAGTACACTTGAGTGTTTGTTTTGCAAACGGCGCACGCGTGTTCACCGTCCAATCCGACGTTCTGCGCCCCTCCCAGTTGGCCAGTCGCTCCCTCCACCAGCAGGTGGCGCCCACGTTGGCCACCAGGCTGCATCTGACACACAGCCGCGGTTCTGGCACGGAGCGGAGCAGCCGGGTTCTCCACATGGACCTGGGCACCCTCTTGCACCTCATCTCCATCCTGGAGGGGGCGCTAGCGGCCTTGAAGAGCACGCACACGCGCCGCATCTTACGAAACATCAAATAACTACACGTACACACGCACACGCCAACCCTGTCCAGATGCTACTAGTGTGCTCAATTATCCGTGTACTTTTTTAGCCATCCGTGTGCTAGTACACTATTTTGCCCCCACTAGTAAAACAATTCAGTACACTAGTAGAACAACTGTGCCTTACTGGTAACATTTTTGACATTACTAGCGCCAGTTTTGGTCTACTAGTGCAAGGATCTACTACTAGTAAATTCTTTGACATCACTAGACCAGACTATACAACGCACTAGTAGAACGACTGTCTTGCTACTAGCATTTTTGGTTCAATCAGTTGGTGCCAATATGGGCTACCAGGATATCCGTCAAAGACAATTAAGCTCTTTGTGCTGACTGAGATTGGAATCCCATTCGCCGTACACTGCTATCATTCAAGTTTTGTTTTTATGTGTGACTTTTACTTGACTGAAAATGTGATGGTGAACTTTCCTGTGCAGTTGTTAAGGTTTTATGTTGTCCTGGAATAAATATTTACAATTGCTGAGGATTTTGTGTGTGTCTTTGTCAGATTGACACAGTTTAAATATTTCAACTGCTTGGAATCATCAAACTGGCTAATTGGCCTTAAACTGTTTTAATGCAATTTCAGTTGATTTCAATGTGGAAAAAAATGATTTGATATAAAGTGGACCACTGCACTTCATATTTACGAAATACTGGACATGTATTTGTGGATTTTGTGTGTGTGTGTGGGGGGGGTATCCTTGTTTTTCGCGGAAAACCTGTTTTTTAATCTTTTCTTTTTTTAAACCAATCTCGCCACTTTTTTTGTTAATAAACCCGATACACCGTTTATTGGCGTGTTTTTCTTTTAATTCAAGGCAATTATAATGAGAGTCAATGATTGGCAAGATTTTCCTCCCAAACTCGTCGAGGCATCTTTGTTTTGACGTTTGCGCTTTTTGTTCAGGCACATTGTGGGACAGCTTGTGGCGCTCGTCACATGACCCGCCAGTCCCACAAACCGGAAAGGAGCCGCCAGACAACAAGGCCGCCGCTCCGACGCGAGTCCTCCGCGGTTCTTCTCCAGGATGTGACAGCTTCCCCCGCCGCCGACCTCCGACCGAGCCCCCGACGTCCACTCCCCAGCCCGCCAGCCCGCCAGCCAGCAGGCCAGCCCGCCAGCCAGCCCTGCCCTCGGCGACTCCGTGACGCGGCCCCGCCATGGCGCAATGCGTGCAGTCCGTCCAGGAGTTCGTCCAGGACTCGTTCGTGCCGATGGTGGCAGTGCTGTGCAGCGACGAGGCGGAGAGGCTCACCCGCAAAAACAAGCTCAACTTCGCCGAGCTGCTCAGGCCTTTCTGTCGGCTCACTTCCGAAGGTACGAGCGACCTTGGGAGACTCGCCGGTTAACTCCGGGCCAAACCGGGTGACATCGCTTCGGGTTGTTAGCACCGCGGCTAGCTCGTGACTAAGCACCGGCGGCGGGAGCTTAGCGACACCTGCCCGGGCTTCGTGACACCTGAGCTGCGGGACTTTGACAGCAGTTAGCCGGCGTGCTAACAGCAGGCCCGCGCTTTAAGTGCCTTTAATAGGGAGTTGTCATTGAAAACGACTTTGACTTTTCCCTTTTGAAGTCCTCCATGCTCGACGAGTCCATCTGCTTTCGTGTGTCTTCTTGAACCCACTTCTTCATGTTTGTGCAGCTTCAGCCTGCTAATGCTCCAAAACAATTTTCTTCATCATCACTGCTTCCGTTGTGTGGTGATGTCACGGCTGTCAAAGTAGGGCTGGAAGACGGGTTAAGGGTCCGAAGTGTAGGGTTTTAAATGAGGGTTTGAAAGTGCGGTGTCAGGATTCAACTTCAACAAATGTCATATTGTGAATGAAGACTGGTTGGCCTTTCAAAGTAGAATATTACATAGTTTCATGCTTGTGTCTAATTAAATACTGGGTTTGGTTGAGGCTTTAAAACCAAGGTTCATTTCAAAGTACGTTTTAAAGGGGAAGTCGATCCAAAACATGTCTTCAAAATATGCTCTGTGCAAGTCCCGCTAGTCTCTTTTCCATATTTGGTCATGTGATGTTCAACTGTGATGTCATTTTTAATCGACAGCAAGTTGCAAATTGGCTGCCCCCTCACATGGATAGAAATGGGTGGATTGTTCTGCTTAATTCATTTGCCTCAAACGCAATATTAATCACGATGTGCAAAGAAAATGTTTGACTTCCCCTTAAAGGACATTTTAGGTTTTCGTGTTAGGGTTTTAAATTAGGGCAGTGGTGTCCAAACTCGGTCCTCGAGGGCCGGTAGTCCTGCAGGTTTTTGAGGTTTCCCTGCTCCAACGCACCTGTTCCAATCAACAAGGTCGTTATCATGCTTATGCAGAGCTTGCTGATGAGCTTCAGCTGTGTTGGAGGAGAGAAATATCCAAAACCTGCGGGACTACCGGCCCCCGAGGACCGAGTTTGGACACCACTGAATTAGGGTGTCAAAACGAGGCATGTGGACCGTCAAACAAGTATCATGTTGGTAAAGTAGTATTTTAAGTCAGTGTTAGGGTTTCAAACAAGGGTGGGGTTTTAAATGAGGGTTTCAAACCTCGTGTCGATTTCAAGTCGGGTTAGAGCTTAAAAAATTGGCCGTCAAGTTCGTTGAAAGAACAAGTGCCAGGGTGCCAAAGTACGGTTTATTATCATACATAACTAGGACCAGGATATTGTTTGAATGACGGGCCCTGACACTAACAGGTGAATAGAAAATATAGAATATAGAAAATGGCTAGATGTGAGCTCATGCTAATGCTAATGTTGTTGCCATTCAGGACATTTACGGGACCCTAACAACCAGCTTCAAGTGGTCAAGAACCTTCGCATCTGCGTGACCAAGGTGGTGCCCGGCGCCGGCCCGCAGACGTCAGGCACCGCCCCACAGCCGTCAGGCACCGCCCCACAGCCGTCAAGCTCCGCCCCGCCCTCCGCCACCCTCAGCCCGGGCCAGCGCCGCCGCCTCAACCAGGTGGTGCTCTCCTGCCAGCCACAGGAGGGCGCCGTCTCCACCGCCGTCGCTGCGGGAGACTACGACCTCAGCTTCAACGGTAACTTTGGCGACATTTTCATGCCGGTCCGTAGACTGCACTTTCGATGGTTATCATCAGCTCGCTGGGGAAAAAAGCCAAAGAAAAAGCGAGCGTGTGGGCTTTCACTAACTGGATGGAGATTTCAAGGCCAAGTTAGGGATTCAAATTAAGGGTTAAATCTAGCATTAGGTTTTTAAACCAAGTTTTGGATGAGGGTTTCAAGACAGCGTAAAGGATTCAGACAGGATTAACTCATTTGCTCCCAAAACCGTATAAAAACTTTCCATTTTTAAATATTGCTATGCTTCCAAAAGCGTATTTATACATTTTTGATGTTTTTTTAAATGTGGCTGCTTTGATGCAGACTCTGAACTGAAGAGGTCGCTTAAAGCAATGGTAGTTATTACAAAAAATGTCCAGCATGTGGCAGCAGAGTATAAGAGATCAACCAGGGTCATGATGCAACAAGCTCTTTTTCCCACAGTTTTAAACAGTTTTGTGAATAATGATGAAACTTGTCTATATTCTAATTCTAATTGCTGCAAAACGGAAACGGATAGAACTGTACTTTTTTTTTTGGTAGCTTCCATGTTTTTATAGCAATAGAACAGAATATTCTGTGGGTGTTACAAAATCTGTCCAAATCCAGTAAAGCAGCCGGGAGTGAAGGGGGTTGCTTCAGTGAAAATGGCTGCCAGACATTGAGTTAAAGGGGAAGTCAAGCCCCCAAAAATCTTGACAGTAATATGTTCTATGCAGCGCCACGAGTCTAAATACGGAATTGTGCTTAATATTGCATTAATGGAATATGAGTTAAGCAGCAAAATGCTGCACTTTGGACCAATATCATAAGGCGGCCATTTTGCCACTCGCTTTCAAGTGAAAATGACATGACAGTTGCTCACGTACCAACCAATCACAGCTTCAGACAACAGGTGAGCTGTGATTGGCCTGAGCAAGTGTGATGTCAGGATTGTGCTTTGTGTTGCTATGGTGACGCTTTTCTTTTGGCCGCTCTGTGCTTCCACCTGTCAGATGAAGCTCTTAAATGTAGCGCCCCCTGGTTCAGTTCGTGGAGAGACACGCTGACGGAGGTGTGCACCTCCAAGCTCTTCTCAGGTACCCCCGCCCGTCGTGTGTGGCCATGTAGAACGTAGAGCTGCTCCTCTCGCTTCCTCTCCTGGCGCTCCTGGTGCTTCCGTTCTTCCTGCTCCCGACACCTCTTTGTAGATTAGAACCTGCTTCACGTGTTGAACTCGCGCATGATGAGACTGTCAAGTGTTTTATGATTGCTTCATTTTCACAAACCAAAATGATGGTTCAGCATTTTTCTGCTTGGAGTTGCACACTTTTCACGCGAGCCGAGTGGCCCGACCGTCCTGATCCTTCCTGCCAAGATCGTCTTCTCCTCCGATCACTTCAAGGTCTTCTCGCAGATTTCGCTCTTTCAAGATCATCTGCAAAGATTCTGGAGATCCGCTGCTGCTTCTTGTGAATTTTCGCAGATCTTGATTTCCCAAGGTCCGCCTCCTCCGAGATCCTCCTCAGGTCGTATGCCCCTAAAATTGTTCTCCAAGATCCTCCTGGTCTCCCAGATTTTTCCCAAGAGCAACTTTTCAAGATCTTTCTGTTCCAAAAAAACATCTCTTCCCGTCTTTAATCACGTACTCTCCTAAAATCTTGAGATTCTCTTCTTTCAAAATCTTCTTCTACATCTTCCAACCAAGATCTGTTTGTGCTGCTTTGTGATTTCTGAGGTCCGTAAAATGTCAAAATTCTTGTAGGAGCCTAAATTTGATTTTAAATGAAGTATTGTTTGTGTGTGTAATGAATAATTCTAAGGCAACCGATATTGTTTGCGTTTGAAATGTGTAAATATCGGATGTAACATTTCATCGTACTTCCGGACCTCTTTGCTTGCCTTTCTGCGGAGGGGACTTTTGTGGTCCACGGCAGTAATGCGGTCAAGCAATATGGAGAAGAGCCGCACCGTTTTTTGACCTCCTCCTCCGGTACTCCCCAATTACTCCTCTTTGATATTTCATTTGTGTGTGTGTCATTTTTGTACCATTGATTGAACGTCTAACTAGGAAAGACCAAGACGAGTTTCTTTTCATCGACGAAGCCGCGGACGCCGACTAGGAAATGAGTTTGAAGCGTCGAGCTAAAGCTTTGCTAATTACGAACCTACAATTCTTGTCTCTAAAAGCTTCTTCTAGAGAGCTCTCTTCGTTCAATATCGTCTTCCTTGCAAAGCCTTTTACTCTTCCATGATCCGCACTTCTCTCAGTTGAAAATCCTCTCCCAAGATCCCGTTCCCAAAAAATCTTCTTGAAAAGCACAGATCCTGTTGAATCATGAAATCCCAAGACCTTCTTCTCCCAGAGTCTTTTTTTCTCTCTTAAGTTCATTCAGATCATCACAATCCTCCATGATCAGAGGCGGCAAATCCAGGTCCAGAAAGTAAAAAAAAACTGTCAGGTTCAGTCAACCTAGAACATTTAATAAACAGCAGACCAGGAAGGAAGACAACTAACTGTCTTGGATTATTTTTGCTCGCGAGGAGAACAAAACAGAGATGTGCACCGATTACAATCTCCTACCCGCTCTGAATCACATTCCGCCGAGCCCTCTCTTTTTATTGGCAAGTCCCTGGTTACATAGCCTATTGCTGCTCTAAAGGATTTGGGGATGCACATAGCAGCAACAAGGCAATCATCCCAGATGCGACTTATTGCGCAGACATGAATGCAACCGTTTTTCTTCAGTCGGAGTTCACAGTTCAACTGCAGAATGTTCCAGCCGCTATCTTGTCAGGTTTCAGTTCCTGTTTTGCGACTGCAGCTTCTTCTCACCACAGACGACTCCAACCCACGCGGTTTAAACATACATCACACTACTGAATAAATTCTTTGCAATTACTAAAAGAGTAAATATGGGATAACTTATGTACATTTATTCTAACACACTGTGCCACAGTTTGGCTTTAGTCCCAGGTGCTAGCTAGCTAGCCGCTTTAGCTAGCTCCCATGGTGCTCTTTACCTGCTAGGGAGCTAGCTAGCGGCAGCACGGTGGCTGACTGGTTAGCACGTCCGCCTCCCAGTGCAGAGGACGTGAGATCGAGTCCGGGCTTCGGCCTTCCTGGGTGGAGTTTGCATGTTCTCCCCGTGCTTGCGTGGGTTTTCACCGGGTACTCCGGTTTCCTCCCACATTCCAAAAACATGCATGGCAGGTTAATTGAACACTCCAAATTGTCCCTAGGTGTGAATGTGAGTGTGGTTGTTCGTCTCTGTGTGCCCTGCGATTGGCTGGCAACCAGTTCAGGGTGTACCCCGCCTACTGCCCGAAGCCAGCTGGGATAGGCTCCAGCACCCCCGCGACCCTTGTGAGGAAAAAGCGGCCAAGAAAATGGATGGATGGATGGAGCTAGCTAGCTAGCTAGCGTCAATGGCTAAAGCCAAACTGTGACAGGGTTTTTACTTTCTGGACCTGGATTTGCCACCTCTGTCCACGATCCTTCTCAGAAATCCTACTTTCTCGAGATCTTCTCGTCTGTCAGATGTTAAAATGCTTCCAAATGATCTCCTCGCGCGAGCATGTGACAGCAGCTGTGCGGCGTCGGAGGACATCACCAAGCAAGCGTGCCATTTTTCTCCGCTGTGTGTTGACTGTTGCCGCTTTTTGTCTGCCCAGCGACCACGCCCTGGTTCGAGGCCTACAGGGAGAACTTTCTTCAGTCCATGCCAGCCTCCGACCACGAGTTCCTCAACCACTACCTGGCCTGTATCCTTGTCAGCCGTCGTGCTTTTTTTTTTTTTCGCTTTTTTTTTGCCGGCGCCGGCTGCGTTTCCTTGACCGTTGGTTCAGGCCTGCTGGTGGTGTCGTCCAGCGAGACGGTGCCGGTGGAACAGTTTGCCAAGCTGTCGCAGGAGCAGCACCGCATCCAGCACAGCGGCGACTACACCAAGCCCAAGTGGTTCATCCCCAACACGCTCAAGTACTACGTGCTGCTGCACGATGTCAGCCAAGGCGACGAGCAACGGTAAGGCAACATTGAGCAGCAATTCATTGACATTTCATCCGGATTTCGAAACGACGACAAATGATTCGTGTGCCGAACGGTGCAGCGTGTATGCACGTTTCTACCGTTGGCAAATTTCCCCCTAATGCACCGCTTGTGTAGCAAGCGGATCACGTTTCGTTTTTTCGACCGTCCTGAGTGTGCGTTAAGCTGTTGAACGACACCCGAGTTGGAGTTTATAAAACTAAACACACGACTAAAAGAATTGTTGTATATTTAAGTACAAGATGTGTTTCATTTTTTAAAACATCACCAGTGCTAATGCTTAACTCTTTGACTGCCAAAAACGTTAAATAACGTTTAGTAAAATCCTATGGAGGAGTGCCAAAGACGTTAAAATACGTTTTTGTTTTTTTTCAAAACAGGTGAAACTAACCATTTTCTATTGTTGATTACTGAAAAACGGAATAAGGTAGAAACAAACTTTTTTTTCTGATGGAAGATGAGAGTCCAATCTTTTTTGGGCAGTATGTGCGTTTCCATAGTCCAAACACATAATTTTCTGTGGACCTTGAAAGATCAGTCAAAATGCTTAAAATCGGCTGGCACCCTTTTCTGAAAACGTCTGGCAGTCAAAGAGTTAAATGTCAAATCCCATTGACATGCTAGCTGGGAAATTAGCATTGAGCTCAGGGAGTGATTTTCCTTCAAAGAATGATTATTAACACACAAATGATGTAGGAACATGTGTAAACAACACAAACAGGATTTACATATATAATATAATACAAATTTAATTATGACTAATTCAAGTCAAATATAACGATGATGATAACTAATATTTTCAATAATTTGACGTGCCTGTGCGACGGCGCTCGCTTCAGGGCGGAGACGGTGTACGAGGACATGAAGCAGCGCTACGGCCCTCAAGGCTGCTACCTGCTGAAGATCAACTCCCGCACGCTCCCCGCCGAGCAGAACGAGCAGATTCCCGACCCGTGGAGTCACTACCTGCACAGGAACGACTTGCAGAACCAGGTCAGTGCGTCCGTCCTGAAACGTGCGTCACCTGCGCTTCCAACCGGTGAGATCCGTCATTCTCAAGCGTCGGCTCGTGGACGGGCAGTTAAAAAGAAGTCCGCGCTCAACGGTATTGATCGACGACATTTTGAGGTCACGAACGCTGCGCAATGAAATGCTAAGAAGTCAAGCCTGTAGTCGAAGTGTTTGCTGATGAATGCTTAACATTCCTGTGGAGGAATTTTGGCCCACTCTTCTTCGTGAAATCATTTCAACTCTTAGCACAGGTTCCTGAACTCCCTGAATTGAATTCAAGTCCAGAAAAAAAAAAAGTCTAAAAACTGTGTATTTACCTATAAATGCCACAAGATGGTGGCAAAGCACTTTTTTTGATGATGCATGCCGGTGGCCTGACAAAATGAGCTTCTCTACTCGCTCGGCTGTATTTCTTGCCTCCGCGATACCACCAGATGCTGCCAAAGCAATATTCTTTATATTCGATCCCACTTTTGCTTGAGCCAAATAGCGATAAAGGGGTGAGTTTTTTAGCAAATAACACAGGATATGTTCCAGCATATCCAAAAAGTGCAAATATGCAGAGAAACGCCAGCCTGTATTTCCTTTGTGTGTTTGCAGGATCCGCTGGATGAAGACGTTGTTCCTGCCGCAAGCTCTCCTGCTGATGAAAATGGCGTCATTGCAGCAGAGGATCCTCATTCTGCTGACACAGGTCACTTCCTGGTTTTTTTGTTGTTGTTGTTTGAATCCAATTTTTAGGAGAACAAATAAATACACGGAGCAAGGATGATCCCAAACCAAAATTGCCTGATGCAAGACAAAATAATACACATGCTATATGAGAGACCGATTTTAGCAAGAGATCTAATTGTGATTTCTCTCACTCACAGGTCACTTTTATACTTGACGCCGAAAGCTTCAAACTAGGCTTGTGCGATTACAGTCATTTCTGGACTATAAGCCGCTTCTTGTTTCACTTGCTTTCGACCCTGCGGCTAATACAAAGGTGCGGCTTATCCATCAGATCACAAGGGGGCGGCGCACTATAAAGGAAGCGCAAGAGCGTCAGGCAGAGCAAAACAAAATCAAGTGAGCCCAAATACAGTCGGAGGGACCGAACCAGAGCCAGACAATTTGCGCCCTCGTTATGGAAAAGAAAGTTGCGGTAACATTAAAAAGACTTGCGTCTTACAGTCGGGTGCGGCTTATATGTGGAACAAACTCCAGTACTCCCCAAATTTAGTTAACGCAGTTTATAGTCTAGAAATTACTGTAATTGAAATTCGATTATTACACTCCACAATTACAAAATTGGCATAATCCTAAACAAAAATAAAAGATTAGCAGCACTTATTTTGGGTTGTTTAAATGTATAGGTTCCAATGTTTTTATAGCAATAGAACACAATAATGTGTGGGCCTTGCAAAATCAGTCCAAATCCAGCCAAACTGCCGGGAGCGAAGGGGGTTGCTTCCGTCAAAATGGCTGCCAGTCAATGAGTTCATATTTTTATCATGATCGAGCAGGCCTACTTCAAAGTCCAAATTTCAAAGTAGAAGACGAAGCAGCGACGTTGTGCCTTCCTTCTCCTCTGCCGTGTAGAAGGCGGCCGTCCGGCGGCGAGCTCGCCGAGCATCTCCGGCAGCCTCGGGGACGCCAAGAAGGGCAGCAGGGAGGCGGAGGGTACGGCGGGGGGTCACGGGGCCTGCCTGACCCTCAGTGACCACGACCACATCCGCCAGTTTGTCCAGGAGTTCACCTTCAGAGGCCTCCTGCCGCACATCGAGAAGAACATCAGGCAGCTCAACGACCAGGTGCTCCTCAACGCGGACGCAGCCTGGCCTCCTTCCCCAAAATGGACACTAACCGCCATCTTGCCGTCCTCCCGCAGCTGGTGTCCAGAAAAGGTTTGAGTCGCTCTCTGTTCACGGCCACCAAGAAGTGGTTCGGTGGCGGCAAAGCGCCCGAGAAGAGCGTCAGCGAGCCCAAGAGCACCAGCGGCCTCCTGTAAGCTCAGACTTGCTCCGCGCTTGGGTTGAGTTTCTGATTTTTGACCCGTGTGACGGCAGCTACCCTCCGGAGGCCCCGGAACTGCAGATCCGGAAGATGGCCGACTTGTGCTTCCTGGTGCAGCACTACGAGCTGGCCTACAGCTGCTACCACACGGCCAAGAAGGACTTCCTGTCAGACCAGGCCATGCTTTACGCCGCCGGCGCCCTGGTGAGGACAGCAATGCCCGTCCACTTGTGGCAACGTTTCACGAGGGGTAGCTAGCATGGGTTCAAGTTGGGGTCGGGTCATCAATCACTTTTAGGAATTGCCTTTATGGCTCAAGGTGAAACTTTTTTTTTTTTTAATCATCCATTTTTTTCCCCCCAGCCGCTTCAATAGTTCAAAGGATGTCCTTGTGTGCTCTTCTTTCACTCACAACGTTACAGCAAACAGGAAATGAGCGAGTTTACAAAAGCGCAGTCGCTGGTGACAAGTTTGTTGCTGAAGATAGTGAGAAATTTCACTATTTAAAAAAAAAAAAAAAGTGACAAATTGATTCCTGCTAATGCAAAATCATTTCAGTAGTAGCTTTTATGGGTGAAAAACGTATACATTTTTCTTGAAGGTGCGTTTATTATTATTATTATCATCACTGAGAAAAAAAAGTTGTAATCTTACTAAAGAGCGACTCGTATTTTCCAGCTCACGCTGATGTTCATACTTGACAATCTGTCGTCTTCATTTTCTGTCTAGGAAATGGCCGCCGTGTCGGCCTTTCTGCAGGCCGGAGCCGCGCGGCCGTACCCGGCACACTACATGGACACGGCCATCCAGACCTACAGAGACGTCTGCAGGTAGAAGACAAACACAAAACGGGCTTTTCTTAGTATTAGTTATAGTTAAATATGGAGTGTTTGTTTTAGCAGATGGGAGGGGGGGGGGCTCACAGTGTTGTGGAATAAAATAAACAATTGCCAAACGTCATACTGAAATAAATGTTTAAAATCAACCCAGTTTGGTTAGTTTTGCTGTTTTATATCTCAAATGTGCAATTGTTTTCTGCCTTCGTTTTACAGTCAACCTGATGCGGGAGAACTCGTATTTGGGTTAGCAAAAGTCTTTTCATGTTAGAGAGCATAAGAACAAGCACGAGCACATTTGCAAACGTGTGTTTTAATGACTTTTTTTTTCTTTAAATGGTTACGCTGCGGCAGAGTTTCACCTTTTGCAAGTTGTTGTGTCATGTGCTGGATTTCCCGCCGTGCGTCTGACAGGAACCCGGTGCTGGCCGAGCGCTGCGCTCTCCTCAGCGCCGAGATTCTCAAGAGTCAGGCAAAATACTCGGAAGCCGCCACGCTGCTCATCAAAATGACCAGCGAGGTGAGAAATCCTGCCGGGACTGGACTGGCTTGAATTTCACAATTTGTTTTGTCTTCCTCCTTTCCCCGTCCAGGACTCGGACCTGCGCAGCGCTCTGCTGTTGGAGCAGGCGGCCCACTGCTTCATTAACATGCGCACTCGCATGCTGCGCAAGTTTGCCTTCCACATGATCCTCGCCGGGCATCGCTTCAGCAAGGCGGGCCAGGTGAGCCGCCGGCCGCCATCTTGTGACCACCGCTTTGAAAATTATTATTTCTAGTGAAGGTGCTTTCGAGGGTGGCGGCAATGAAGTCGGTTATGAAGTTGCAAATGTACAAAAAAAAATTCTTTTTGCCACTTTATAAAGTTTTTTTCGTGTGAAAGTTGGTTTCTTTGTGAATTTTTTTGTTGGAATACTGCGGCCACCCTCTAAATTTTTTTATAGGTGGCCCTAATATGCCGTCGTAAAGATTTAATGTAGAGGATGGAAACAACTTGACATTAAACAGGGGTGTTTGAATTTTTCCAAAAATTTTTGTGTTGCGCAGAAGAGGCACGCGTTGCGCTGCTACTGCCAGGCCATGCAGGTGTACAAGGGCCGGTCGTGGTCGCTGGCCGAGGACCACATCAACTTCACCATCGGCCGGCAGTCGTTCACGCTGGGCCAGCCCGAGAAGGCCGTGCAGGCCTTCAAGCAGATCCTGACCAACGACAGTCGGCAGACGGCCACGCAGCAGGGCGCCTTCCTCAGGGAGTACCTCTACGTTTACAAGGTGACGACTCGCGCTCGCGCTCGCGACACACATCGGGTTCACCTTGTGACGGACATTCGGAGAAAATGTGTACCTTCCTGATTTGGGCTGGCTTCGAAGAGAATTGCCATCAATTTCAGGTTGATCGCGGTGACAAACGTAGACAAACATGGCAGAAATGAGTTGAGCTGCTGCAGAAAGGATTTGTTTGTTGCTATAAGTTTCATTTGAAAAAGTATTGTTGTTTTATCTGTGATGCACAAAAATGTAGCATTTGTATCAAATGAACCAATAGCCATCACATTTCTGTAGGTGCAAAAAGCAGGTTTGAAGGACATTGAATAACCTTCAGCAAAAAGTAGGCTGAGCTTGAAATACTTCCTGTTTTCACACCTCTTAGATTTTTATCTCTCAAAAAAATTACGTATTTTCTCCTTCAACCTGTCATTTTATATTTTTTTTACATTTGCTATAATGTCTAGTAAAAAATGTTTGGCTATTTTGACATGTTCATAGTTTGTTTTGTTTTGAATTTACAGTACTTCTTATCTGAATGAAACGTTGACGTCCATCTGCGTGTCTTGCAGACGGTAATCAGCCAGAGTGGCGTGAGTTTGCCTCACCTGCCGCTGCCGTGCATTCACAGCGCCGCCACCCGGGTCTACTTCGGACACGAGCGCCGTCTGGCCGAGGGTAAGGTGCCGCTCGCTCGCCCGCTCGCTCGCTCGCTTGCTCGCCGGTGTTCAGGTTGTGACACGGGATGGCGTGCCGTTGGCAGGTGAGAAGCAGGCCGCCACCCACGTTTCGCTGGACCAGGAGTACGACGCGGAGCAGGCGTCCATGTGGTGCAAGCTGGAAGAGCGGCTGGCGGCCGCCGCCAATCGAGGAAGCCTCCCGGCCAACTTCCAGCCCAGCCAGTGCTACCTCAACAGCCAGACGGATAACCTGCGCCACCCGCTGGCCGCTGTGGAAGGTACAACAGGGCGACTTGAACTCGGCAAAGCCCAAACTGAATCGTGCAAAATCCAAAGCAATGTTTGCCATAGGAAACAATGTAAATCCAATTCATCTGTTCCAGACACCCAAAAGAAAATCAAGATCGCCCGTGAAAGTGTGCTGAAACGTTCTGCTTTTATTTTGAACATCAGACTTTTGAGAGGATGTGATCCAGAACCTGCGTTGTACACTTGCCGTCAGTCTGTTCAAATCTTTAAACAAAACTTATTTGTACAAAAACAGGACGAAATTTGGCCAAACTAAATTGCCAATAAGGGACTCATTTGAAAACGGAGGTTCCTCTCTCTCGGGGGTGTCCTGGAACGTAACCCGTTTGTTAAAGGCGGGATTGCGGCGTGGCTGACTTGCTGCCGCTTGGTGTAGAAGTGCTGAGCCGCCTGCGCTCGTGTTGTTTTGCAGAACCGGTGGTGGTGGAGGTGACGTTCAGGAATCCCCTGAAAGTTCCTCTCGCGCTCTCCCGCCTCTCGCTGCTCTGGAAGTTCACGCGCGACCACCACGCCGGCGCAGACGGCGCTGAGGACAGCGGAGACCAACTTGTCGGCAACCAGGACGCTTTGGAGGATGAGGTCGCCATGCGTTTAGTTTCACGTGACGCCTTCCCCAGGATGACGTCTTTGTTTTGTGTCTTTCCGCTTGTGTGTGTTTTTTGCGTACTCTTTGCTCATTTGTTTCTGTTTGTCTTGAATTGTTTGCGTTTCTGTGTGATAGTTTTGTGTTGTGTGCAGTTGTATTCATTTGTGTGCGTTGGACTCTTTGACGGCGTTTGCCGTGTTTTCCAGACGACGCAGAGAGACCAACTGGTCACTACCGAGACCATCCTGGACTTCCACTTGGCTCCCGAGGAAACCAAAACGGTGAGTGGACGCTAGCCACTTAGCTGCATTAGCATCTTACAATGCATAACAATCTTTGTCAAGATTTTGACTGTAATTATCTTTGTTAGCATCTTGAGCATAGCAATCTCTATAAGCATCTTGAACATGACCTTTGTTAGCATTTTGAGCATAACAATCTTTATTAACATGTAGAAGAAAAAAATGTCGTGGCATGAAAATCTCTAAGCATCTTCAATGTAAAAATCTCTTTTATTGTCTTGAAAATAACAATCTGATATGATATTGGACATAATCTGTTTGTGTCTTGAACCTAATTTGGATTGACGTCAGTCTAATCTTTGTTAGCATCTTGAGCATAACAATCTTGGTTTGCGTCTTGAACATGATCTGTGAGCGTGCCGGTTTTTGCAAATCAGGCTCGGCTGAGGCTGCTGCCGCACCGGACGGGCTGCCTGAGCATCACGGGCGTAATCTACGACCTGGCCGCCGCGTCCTCGTCGGAGGCGTCGGACCACGACGGTAACGTGAGCGCGCCCGACCCAGCGTTTGCCGTCCGTCATTCACCTGACGCCAGGCACGCCGCTCCTCTCGCCGCAGGGCTGCAGAAGGCGGAGACGGTGGTGGTCAGCGGGAAGCAGGACCTGAAGATCCGAGGCCCGCGACTAAATCACACCAAAGAGGACAAAATGTTTGTGCGCTACGGACCCGAGCGGCGCTTGGAGCCCGTTATCACGCCACCTATGCCCCTCATGGAGGTAACTCGTTAGAAGGCGAAAGGACCGGTCGCCAGCCATTGTGATGACGCGTGGGTCCTGTCAGGTGTTCTTCCTGCAGTTTCCGACCGCCCTGCTGTGCGGCGAGATCCGTAAGGCCTACGTGGAGTTCTGCAACGTGAGCGGCGTCTCCCTGTGCGGCCTGCGCGTGGCGTCCACTCACCCCGACTTCTTCACCTTCGGCAGCCCGTCGGCCGGCACGCCGCTCACGCCGCTCAGTCCCGCCTCGGCCGAGAACTGCTCGGCCTACAAAACGCTGGCGGCGGAGCCGGCGTCCTCGGCCGCCCGCGAGACGCTGGTGTCGGCCGCTGACTTTGGGCCCGCCTCCGACGTGGTGGACGTCCCCGTGGGCGGCGCGCTGCAGCCGGGACAGTCCGCGCAGCTTCCGCTCTGGCTGCGAGGTCCGGACCAAGAAGGCGTTCACGAGATCAACTTCCTCTTCTACTACGAAAGCCCCGAGAAAGGAACCAAGATCAGGTCGATTTCGTACCTTGGTCTTGGGAATGACACATTTGTTATTTATTTTAGGGCCGATTCAAATTTTTATCCTAATTAATATTATAAGAGTAAATACGGGATAACTTATGTTACATCTATTCTTTACAAATCGTATATAAATAACTTTCTGCACATTTTGTTCAAATTTGTAAAATACTTGACCCCAGTCTCCACAAATATATTATTAAACGTGTTACTTACACTTTTGCAACAAAAGTAAGGGGCGTTCATGAATTGCGTGTTAAAAAAAATAGTGCTGTTAAAGGAACTTTAAATTAATTCAAAATGAACTCACTAATTTTGTCTTTTTTTTTTACTTCCTTCCTCAGCCACCGGGTGGTTCGTCACTCGGTGTTCATCTGCGCCAGTCGCTCTCTCAGCGTTCAGGCGTCGGCCCGGGCCAGCGTGGTGCCACCTGCGCAAGGTTCGGACCAGGATGGCGGCAGCGCGCTGGTCTTCATCGACGTGGAGAACATCAACACGGTGGGCAACGTTGCGCTCGGGCCGGGCTCACGCCGCGATGCCGCCCACTCACGTCAGTTTTTTGTCCGTCTGCGGCATCGCAGAGCGAAGCGGGCGTGCGCGAGTTCCACATCGTTCAAGTTTCCAGCAGCAGCCGACACTGGAGCCTCAGCAAGTGCATCAACCCGGCCAAGGACAAAGGTACGGACTCGACGCGCAGTCCGACACCAGCCGCTACAACCACAGTTGGCGTCCACTAGTGCTGGCGCTAACCAAGATTTTTAGAATTGGTTAATCTATCGATTATTCAACCACTTAATTGTCTAAGTACTTTTGCAAAAGCTTTTTTCCCCCTGATTACTGTTTGTGTGTTCCAAAGTCAAAACCGAATTTTGCAAATGTCTTATTTTGATCAAACGTAGAAGATAATCGGTCTTCTTTACTGTATTGATGGACTACAGAAATCAAGTGTTGATATGCTGAAATCAGAGGTTTTGGACAATTTTAAATTCAAATTCAATAGGAAGACCATCCAGCCCCGAGTATTTTCCACCACTGTACTGGATTCAAGGAAATAAATTGCTTTCACATTTCATCTCATGGCTCCAAACGATTACTCGATTATTTAGATAGCTGTCGATTCATTTGATAATCAATTACTTGTCGATTAATCGATTCATTTTGACAGCTCTACAGTGCATTTTTCTCCTCTTTCGCCGACTTGATCGACATGTCGGGCAGTTTTGTGTCGTTTAAATCTTTTTTTGTTTTGTTTTTACCCCCTCAGACTGCAAAGTGAGCAGCAGAGAACGAGCCAAGCTTTGTTTTCGAGCCACGCCGTGCAAACCTCGGCAAGGTGCGTGCTCGCGTACGTGCTCGCGTACGTGCATTGTGGACAACACGCTTCAGTCGTTGAGCCTTTCTTGTGTTTGCGTTTGAAGCGATGTCGGACGACGGCGAGATGTTCACTTTTGCCGACGTCAACCTGGGCAACGAGCGGGTATGCGCGCATATTTAAACTTTGAACAAAAGTCATTAGCTCAATGCTAATGTCGACTATAATGCAAAACGCCATAGACGAGCTAATGAATTTAGCATCAAAGTTATCCTCCGAACAGGCGTGAAGCAGATTCAAGCGCATCATATTTTTATAGATCGTCAGTTCGGCCACGCCATGCGGCGACTTCTTCTTCCGATGCCGCCGGACGTCCGAATCTCGGCGTGCCGACGTGGGGTCGTCGGGGTCAAGGACGCCATCCGGCGGCAGGAACCCGAGCCAGGACGCGAGGAAGGACCTGCTTCACGTGGCCGACGAGTGCGAACGGCTCGACCTCAACATCATCGTCATCTGGAAGGTCAACTTGAGTCTTCATCAACGTTTGTGCGATCATGAATGTGTTTGTGTACGTGACACTGTGCGAGTGTGCACATGCCAAGTTTGCTCCCCAAAATCCGTTCTATTTGAAATACTACCGTGCTCCCAAAGACGTATTTATACTTTTTATTTTTTTTTATGTTCGAGCATACAGAAGGCTTTTGATGCGGCAATGGTAGTTATTACAAAACACGGCCAGCAGGTGGCAGCAGAGTATAAGAGATCAACCAGTCGGGAGCGAAAAGGGTTGCTTCAGTCAAAATGACTGCCAGTCAATGAGTTAATACAAATTTTTGAGTCGTTTAAATTTATAGATTCGCACCTATTTTAAATTTTGAAATAACTAATTTAATCAATTTTGTTTCATTCAAAAGGAACTTGCATAATTTTTGTGTTTCAAAGAATTTTATTTGTCTTAACATTTTTTACATTTTTATGTTCAATACCAATACAAGTACTCAACTTTTGAGTAGTCACAGATACCGATACTAAGTACCAGTGACAAAAAACCCCAATGATAGCTAATTTTAGAGAAAGACCGCCTGTACATACCAGAATAGCACTTTTACTTCTGTGTTGTTTGTGTGCGTGCGCGTGTGCGTGTGCGTGTGCGTGTGCAGGCGTACGTGGTGGAGGACAACAAGCAGCTGATCCTGGAAGGTCAACTCCACGTGGCGCTGCAGACGGTCGGCAAGGAGGCCACTTCGCTTGCGGCCAAGCAGGTGGCCGCGTCTTTCGGACCCGCTTTCATATTATGACCGGCTGCCTTTCAAAAGGAACTTTCTTGACATCCAAGCTTTTTGACGTGACGCGTCCGCTTGTCTCTGTCAGGAAGATCAGGAGATGGTTCTGCTCAAGTTCAAATCGGATCCGCCTCCTCCCGCCACGCTGCCGTCCGCGCAACTGTCACGCCTCGTCAAGAGCCACCTGCACTACGCGGAGACACACGCGCACGACTTCACGCACGACAGGTCGCGCGCACGCGCGCACGCACGCACACGATGAGGACAAACGCGGTGCGGAAAGTTTTTTTTTTTTTCTCTCCGTAGAGTTTGCGTGGTTCCGGTTGGTCTGGTTTTGTCCAACTGCTGCAGGACCGACGTGGACGTCAGCGTAGACCTTAGGCATAAAACCAGCAGGTGAGTTTTAGGGCTCATTAATTGATTCAATTTGTATTCACAAAAATTCATTTGGATTTATTTGGGATTTTTTTTTCGATTCACTTCAATCTGTTATTGATTAATTATACAACTTCAAGCCCTCTTAAGTATTAAGGATATGATAAAAACTCCACAAACATTAAATTTTGCAGAGGAAGGATGAGATGAAAATATTTTCATAATTC
Organism: Vanacampus margaritifer; assembly: GCF_051991255.1. Taxonomy (NCBI): domain Eukaryota; kingdom Metazoa; phylum Chordata; class Actinopteri; order Syngnathiformes; family Syngnathidae; genus Vanacampus; species Vanacampus margaritifer. Next base: position 24,220,119 of record NC_135444.1, read on the forward strand.
TAATTCAATAATTGTAAATATAATATTAATTTAAAAAGATTCAGAATTGTCTTAATGTCAGGTTCAGTCAACCTAAAACATTTAATAAACATCAGACAAAGAAGGAAGGAAGACAAGAGACTTGGATTCTTTGGACAGAGATGTGCACAGATTACAACCTCCTGCCGCCTCTGCCGGCCGGGCCCTCTCTTTTGATTGGGTAGTCACTAGTTACATAGCCGTTGCTGCTCTAAAGGGAGGGGGAACACACAGCAGCAACCGTCACGGATATCAGTCATTGTGCAGATAATAATACAGAAGGTTTCAACAGTTGATCCGCAAAGTGTTTCAGCCGCTATCTTGTGATAAGGCGCACTTCCTGTTTTGCATCACCAGGCTCTGCTCTCGTCGCAGAGAACTCCAACTCGCATGATTTAAAACAAGGTTTGCAATACTATAAGAGTAAATATGGGATAACTCATGTACGTTTATTCTAACCAAGTACAATAAGTCAGGTCTTTCATAAATGTAAGAAAATACTTTTAAATTCATTTGAACAGTGAATGTCAAAACGGTAAAATACAAAAAAAAACCTCAGCCTTTAAAATTCAATTTTCTTATAAAAATATGGGAAAAAGTGATATTAAAATAATCGATATCAGGCTCACAAGGGAAAATCGATGTGATATTGATTAGATTTTTTTTCAACCCAGCCCTCGTGATTTTGAGTCAACGCTGGGCATCGGCTCTTTGCCTGCTCACCTTTTTTTTTTTTTTTTTTTTTTCAGTTCGGAGTCGAGCGAGTTTGCGTGCAGCTTCACGTGGGTGGGCCAGACCGGCTACCGTCTGGCGCTTTGTCCTCATCAGACGCGTCGTCTCCAGCTGCGAGCCTGCTTCCTCGGACCCGGCGTCTACAACATGAACACGCACGCCGTTTGCGCCGCGCTCGCCCCGCCTCGCCACGGCCAAGCCCAGGCGGAGGTCGAGCAGCACGGCGCCGGGCCGGCGCTCATCGTCATCACCGACAGCAGCCAATGACATCGCCGCAAGAAAAAAGTCAAGAAGAAGTGGCCGCTTCCTGGATGCTCGTCAGGAACTTCTTTGCTTTGCCACAAATGTTCACGCGTGCGTGCGTGCGTGCGAGCGGCATCAGAAGTCCGATCAGGACTCGTCCAGGTACGGAGCGACGTCCTGCATTTTTTTGGGGGGGGGGGCAAGAAAATGCGACTGCAGCATGTCTTACGTGTTTGACACTCCCAAACGAGCCTCCCCTCCCCCCTCACGGATCCCGCAGCAGTCACGTGATCTGGGTTTTGTTTTTAAAAGTCCCCCACAACCTTGTGTGTTTCTGGTGTATTATATTCTATTTCTAACATATCATGTACATAGAAAATAAACCTCAACTAATTCTCCACTGGCGGTTGTCAACATTCAATTCTGTCTTTTTTTCCTCAACTTTAGGCCAAAAATGAAACTTGTCGGCATGATGTTGAAATCCAATTCATGGTGGAATCATCCGGAAAATCCCAGCAAGATGGAGAATAACGTAGAAACTGCTTTGATTCTTTCATTTTGATAAGCTAAAATCCAAGATGGCGCACGTGTTCAAACCTTTTCTGCTGCTGAACAAATTAGATAATGCTGCCTGCTACATGAATATGCAAAACACCACAAACTCCGCCCATCTATTTTGTCTCTCGCTTCGGCAGGCCAAATAAGCTTAGTTAGCGGAAACTCACGATAAAACTGAAATTGAATAAACAAGACCAATTTTTTTTTTTAACTGAAACTACTAAAACGAGTGGTAATTTAATGCACGAGCATTTGGGGATGATTTTAAGTGTTGCGCAATGACTGATCTTGACTTGAAATGTGAAAAGTTTCACTTCCTGCAGAATTAATCCACTTTTGCTTTTAGAGAAACTAATTTGTTCAGGGCCAATAAATTGTTAGTGAAGTCGGCCAGTATTCACTTGCATCAAGTGGAAAAGATTGGTGTCAAAATTAAATACCAACGATTGTTAAAATGATTCTTAACTGCAAAATGTAAATTTTTTTTGCCCCTCCAGGCATCTTCCCCTGGTCAGCAACGCATCTTAAGTTAAATGAAAATTTAAACACGAGCTCCATATTTTCCACAGTAAATAATTTTGAATATCTGGAATGTTCAATTTTTTTTTTTTACTTATCTTGGTTTTCATTTCCAAGGGTGCAAATTTCCCAGGGTCAGCAACAAGATAGAAATTGTTTGGCACGCCAATTTACATTCAAGTATGTTTGCTCAAACCGGATTTAAAAAAATAAATAAATAAAAGTAGTGTTAAATAACAAGTGGCAACTGCTTTCAATTTTTTTTTTTTTTATTGTAATCAGATTACGTCACTTGAGCGGGAAGGGACAAATGTGATGTATGGACGGCTCGGGCTTTCTCAGCTTGTCCTTACAGACGCAAGCTTCCGGACTTTGGTGGAACAGCGGCTTGCAAACGGCTTGCGGCTCACCGGTCGGGTGGGGGCCCGCAATCTGTGGACAACAAAGGAACGATGAGGCACTCCGTGTGAAAGTAGCTGCCTTGCTTTGTGTGACTTGCCTTAGGTGGGTACATTTCGCAGTCAAGTGTCCCAAGTTGTTGGTGCGAGTTGTAATAGGACGTTTGGCAATAGACGTGATGCTTCGAAGAAAAACAGCAGCAGGTTAGGAGTGCATTCAGTCACTTTGCAGCTTCAAGAAAAAAATAAAAAATATTCAAGAGTGCGACACAAATCTACACTTAAAAAAAAAATAATGAATGTTGATGTTACAGCTCTGTCCGGGCAGAGAGGCGAGCAGGCCACAATAGCATTCCTGGCTCCGGTGGGACACGACGTCTCCACCAGGGCGAAGCTCAGCTGGGCGATGGCGCCGATCCTCACGTCATCCTAACAAAAGAGGAGGAGTTAAATAAAAAGCAGAAAAAAGAAAAACCTCAACTCACCCTGATTGTAACATGAGCCACTTCCATCAGGGTGAAGTAATTGTGATGTTTGCTCTCCCGGTTGAACTTGACAACAGCGTAGTGCGCCGCCTTGACGACGGTGGGCTCGTCCAGGGGCAACAAGCGGGGGCAGGCGGGACAAGTCGTCAAAAGCTCCTCATTGGTAAGTTCTGCACACACGTACCGTCTTCCCATCAGCGCAAAAACACTCAGAAGCCAGTTGAGAAAAATATTTGGGGGATCAACCACAAAGTGTGTGTGACGACCTGGTCGGGTGGTGCATTCGTATTTGGTGATTTTGGCCACGCCCCACATCACCCAGAATTCAACACTGCAGGTGGCCACTGCGCCCTGGAAAACAAAAAACACAATTAGAATATCAGAAGCAGCTGTGGGGTCCGAAAGAATATTCACCCGTTCGTCGAGCCGCCACAGCTGACATTCGTTGGCAGGTTTGGGGTTGCTGAAGTGACATTTGGTCTGCACAAGCTTCACGTTCACGTCGATGTGGCAACCGCCGGAAAACTGAAAGACAAAAAGTTGAGGGTGTTAAGACACTTTTCACCATCAACATGCGCCTCATGAGACGCTCCTTAAGGATGCAGTTTGTGCCACATGTTCCCACTAACCATGCTAGGTGGCTAAATGTTAGTATTGCGACAACAAAAAACATTGTCAATATGTGTTGGCATTTGAAATAAGTATTTTTTTTAAACAACAAATGAATGTTGTTTTACCAGTAAAGGATACAAACAATCATCATGCTAAGCGCTAACCTGTTGGTAACTGCTGCTCTGGACCTCTTGCAGCCTGAACTTGAACCCGTGCTTGTGCCTCCCGTTGATGTGCCGCACGGCCATGCCAGCCGCCGCCTTCACGCTGTCCTCGCCGCACGTCACCGTTTGGGTCGCCACAAAGCCTGGCAGAGCCGCCGCGCACCAGAGCAGAACCGCAAATAGGTGAGTCGCCATCATGACAAACGATCGAGAAGCGCAAGCAACGCACGGCAGTCGTAAAGGACAAACTGCTCGCAAGCACTTTAAGGAGGCTGACGACCAATCACAGAGGAGGACAAATGCCTGACACCTGTGTGCTCAATTAGCACACAGGTGTGGTGGGCGGGTCTTCAATCAATCACCATGGTGACGACTCATTGGCTCAGCTGAGTGTTGGGAAAGAAAAAAAATACAAGTTGATTGTTTTAGGAAAACGTTATATTATACGGAAGCGTATTGCATTTACTTGAGAAAAAAAGCTATTGTTTTCTCGTAATAATTTTTTTGGGGGGGAGCTTTGTTTTTTATTTTTGGTGTGAATTTTTTCTTTTCAGTTTTATTGAGTTTTTTTAATGACCAAAAAAATATCCAGGAGAAAATATCCAATAACATAGAATAATGAAAAGAAAATACACACAATAAAAACAAGAGGTATTTTTTGTCAAGTGAATGCAATACATTTCCGTACAAAGCGACGAATGGGTTAGGAAATAAAGTGCTGCCCTGCCAGTTCTATCAATAGGGGGCGTTAATGCGCATTTTGCCGGCAGTCCGCGGAGAAAGCCGAAACAGCACGACGAAGAAGAAAAGCTCAACAAAGAAGAAGAAATACGATCGGTTGGCGGTCTAACATGGAGGCAATCTTCAGCGAACTTGTCAAAGTTATCATTAGATGTCGACACTGCGACGAAAGGTACACGACAAAGGCGCACTTGAGCTTTTTATTAGTATTTCATTTCATGTTTCACTTGACGGTTGGTCAAGTTTGCCGTCTTGCTTGAACGACCGACTGTCACTTAAGAGTTGACAAAAGTAGAACATAGCAGACGTTAAGTGAAATGGTTTACGATTAATTCTATTTTGGACGCTTTGTTTGGCCATTTCAACGGTTTCTTAATTGTGTGACTTGTGTTCTTAAAAAGTGTGAATTGGAAGACAAAATCCAATTGAAGTGTCTCAAATATTTGTATTGATGAAGCTAGAATAATAAATCTAACTATGCCTTTTAAAAACACATTTATTTATGCTGGCGTTTGACACGAGTTGAACTGGATACCTCAATTGTATTGTTTTAATCTCTATTTTTTATTTATTGTGTTTTATCTCAATCGCAATTTTAATTCCCTAGTTCTAATAGGGGGTATTTTATTTATTTATATATATATATATATATATATATATATATATATATATATTAGCTGATCCAGATCTATCTCCTATTGTGTTTATCATCGTGTTATTAATATGTGAATCAATTTGGGCAGTGTTCATGTAAACGTGCTACATAAATAAACATTGACCTTAATAGTGAGATGAACGTATTTTTCTAGTGCCGCCACAAAAAGAAAATTCACTGACATTCATATTGTTTGAAATACATTATTTGGGATCTTGCATTTCATGTACAATACAGGCCAAAAGTTTGGACACACCTTCTCATTCAATTCATTTGCTTTATTTTCATGACTATGTGCTTTGTAGAATCTCACTGAAGGCATCAAAACTATGACAACAAATGGAACACATTTGGAGTTATGTACTTAACAAAAAAGGTGAAAATAATCAAATAAATAGCCAATGAGCTTCAAAAGGTAGTCCGTCATCTGAAAGGCTTTTCCAACAGTCATTCAAGAGCAAGAGTATGCAAAAAAAATAACCAGAGCAAAGGATGGCTATTTTGAAGAATCTATAACATAAAACGTGTTTTTAGTTATTTCACTTATTTTTTTGTAAAGTACATAACTCAGTTCATACATCGTTTTGATGCCTTTAGTGAGAATCTACAAAGTCATGAGAATAAAGCACATGCAATATACAAGAAAGTGTGTCCAAACTTTTGGCCTGTGTGTGTTTTTAAATACAATACCGATTGTTGATATTTTTTTAGGAAACTTGCTGAATGGAGCTATGGAGAATTTTGATTGCAGAAGATTTGATCTAATTAAACTTATTCATAATTGTGTTGACTTGTGTTTTTATATTTCGTTTTGTTCACAGTTTGTTGCATATTTCTTGTTTGTTTTAGTTTTGCCTCGTTTGACGCTGCTGTCCATTCTGCAGCCATGTCGACGTTGCAAACGACAATTTTTTCTCAAAGGCCTTATGGATGAATGAAGGTTAAATAAAAACGGCGTAAAAAATGAAAATAAACGATGGTGATTTTCTTGTTCCAGAAAAGCACACATCCGCGTCACTATTGAGCTTCAGTCGAGCACAAGTTGCGTTCGCCAGCAAGTGAGTATGCCGTTGGTTTATTTGCAGTAAAAAAGAAAGAAAATCCTTGCAGCTTTTTGGTCTTCACGCCATCATTTTTTGTCTGTCGCCACTCGCCCCTTTAGGCAAAGATGACATTGCCGTATTTATTCTCGCTTGCACTCACACGTTGACTTTGTCACGGTCTACAAATGAGTCGAATACCATCAGTTTGAGAAAAACAACTCAAGAGGCACAGTGTGCTTGCTTCAGTTGAAGATTACTGAAAACTTTTAATAAAAGCATTTAATCATTGTTGATATGCAACGGTTGATAAATCAACAACAAATTGATTATCAAATGAATCCATAATTGTTTTTGGGAATCAATCAATCATTTGGAGACCTTGTTTCATTTAGAATTGTCCAAACGCTTGCAATTTCTCAACCAAATAAATTGTGAGATTTCTGTAGTCTTCCATGAAAGCAGACTCACAACATTTGTGTTTTCTCCAAAATAAGACGTTTGTGTATACTGCTATAATGCTCAACATTTTTGGCATCTTTTCTGAAATGTTACTGAATCATAATTCATTTATCTTGGTGCATTTTTGGCACTGTCAATTCAAATTCATGTCCTGTTTTTGAATAAACGGATTGTTTATTGTTGATTAATTGACAAAATAATGGACAGATGGATTATTTCATCATTGTTATTGGTCGTTAGATTCGGCACTAAAACTTTGCATATTTAAAAAGCAAAATATTCAACCAAACCATATCAGCAGGCCTAGCTAGTTTATTAGCTAAATGCTAACATATAATGCAAAAGGGCTGTAGATGTGGTACCGATGATTAGCATGAATTTTACTCACAAGCTTTCATACAACTTCTACTTTAACACACACAGAGCAGCAACACATACAAACAGCATCAAAGTGGAAATTAATTGGGGACCTTCTCTGCTTCTTCCTCTTGGACACAGGTGTGTCACTTTTATGGGAGGTGCAAGTGAAGTGATTTGAATGATATTTTGTGTGTTCTTTGCTCATCAGGATCTTGTGGTGAGATTAACCAATGACGCCGATCCGCATTTTTTCTTCAGCCTTACGATATCTGAGGAAGACTTCCAAAGGTTTGCCTAAGAAGAAGTGCGCACAATCAATGTGCTTTTGTTTTTCCAACTTAATTTTTTTCATCTTGTGTGTAGTTTGAAAGTCCAGCAGGCGCTCCTTATTGAATTCACGTCATTCCCCGAGATGCTGACTCAGCTTCTTGGGCAGTGCCAGTCGGAGCAGAATTGCAGCCATCCCAGGTACGCGCGCACGCACGCACGCACGCACGCACGCCGCCTTCCAATGACACCGCCACCACTCTTTCACTTCCTCCTGTATCAGGATTGACCGCTTCCACTTTCTCATACACAACACCAGCTTTTGTCTCTGTTTGCCATCATGTCACACACACTAAGCCTGTAAAACTCGCTAAAAGCACAAATGTCCTGAATTATGCATGCAAGAGCTCAAATCTTTTCTTTTTAGGAAAGTGAAACATCATTCGTTTGTCTTCTTTTTAGAAAAGTCATCCATTTTAGTTTGTGAATTGTGCTGTATCCATACAAACTGTTGTCATGTAGCAGCTTACTTTTGTTTTCTTTTTCGTAAAGTGCAATATGCGTAGCGTCTCTTCTTTTTTGGTAAGTGCCTCAGGAACAGTTTGATGTATTGTGTAAACACCAATGACCTTTTATGATGGGGTTTGAGTTCCACGTTATATAAAAGTCTAGCCTTGAAAAAGAAAGTGATGTGGACAGGCGTCCATAGACAGCGATTTGGCGCCGGCTACTCAAAATTGTCTATTTGCATGACGTCATCTTGGCGAGCAACTTTGCTCTTCAAGTTTTTCCCGCAACGACGACATAAGTCGTTCTCGACTGTCTCTCTTTGGCCGGATGTTGGATTTGCGACGGATAGGACAGTTGAGCAGCCGCACTCTCCGGCAAAACCGCCAGTGAGTCTGGATTTCCAGGCTAATAAAAGCCGGCATCTTTTCTTTGTCTCCATTTTAGCCTGTAAATGGATTATGCTAGAAAAACAGCACCGGAATTTGCTGATTAAATGTCCTTGGAAGCTCTTTTTCATGAAGTCGTTTCAAATGAGTTTGACTTGCTGCCCAAAAACCAAAAAACGGATGCCGACCCTTGACATCCGCCATCTTGTTTTACGGAACGGCACGTAGCTAGCGAAACTTGCATGAGTGTTGTTTTTGTTTGTCTTTTTCTTTCGCTGCGCAGGTTCCAGCTGCTGCTGTCATGTGACTCGCCGTCCCTGGAAGGCCCCGCCCACCTGAGCGTGATGGAGACCAGCTCCTTCAAGCACATCGACCAGCTTTCTCTCAGGCTGACGCCGGGTTCGGACAAGCACGTCAAGGACTACCTGGCGTCCTGTCTGGCCTCTCTCAAGGTGACGCCTCATTAAAAGCGGCTTTGGTGCTCGAGGGCCGCATTTTCTTTTGAAAGCGGACAGATGGGCCTGCTCGTTCCAGTATTCACTTCTGGTTTTGCATTTTATCATTTAGTATTCATTTTATTGTAAGTCATTCGCCAATGACCTAAAAAACACATGAACAATTCTTTGATTGCCTCACGAGGTAAATTATTGAAAGAATACATTCAAATGAATTTGATTTCAATGTGCACGAAGTACGCCATTTATTTATTGTATTTATTTATTTGCCATTTTCAGGCTGTTCTCCCAAAATGGATGCCTTGTTTGTCGTCTTGTGTTTCAGGTCGAGAAAGAAGCGCTGGAGGTCAAACTGCAAAAAACTGAAGACGATCTTACCAGGCGGCTCAATAACGCCGAGCAGGTTTGTTTGTTTATGAGCATTTTTCAAAACGGCAAATGGAACAAACACAAGCTTCATTGATTAATCCTCCGAAGGCCAAATATCGGCGCTGATCATCGGCCTAATTATCGACCCGGCCGATAATCAGCCTATCAGACTAAAACTTAAAAATGAGATTAAAATGAGGTTCCATGTTGCAACGTCGTTCCAGACGCTGTCCGAGAAGAAGAGCGAGACGGAGCGTCTGCGTCTGGAATGGACCCTGCAGAGCAGCTCGCTTTCCAGCCGTCACGCTGACGAGTTGCGGTCCGAGCGGGAGAAGGCGGCCGAGGTGAGGCCCCAAAATCCCGCCGCGCACCCGCTGCCCGCCACCTGGACGCCGCGCTGACGGCGGCGTGTCACAGTCGCAGGACGGCCTGCGGCAGCAGATGCGGCGACTGCGGCAGGATCTGGAGAGCGCTCAGCAGCGCAGCAGCCTGCAGATGCAGAAGCGCCTGGCAGAACTGGAGACCTCCTGCAGCCAGCTGGGCGACAGCAATTACAAGAACGAGGCCGCCGTCAGGGATCTCACGTCCAAGCTGGCGGGCGTTGAGGAGGTTTGGCGATGATTTTTTTTTTTCAGCTCCCATTTGTTGTCGGCATGCGTTGTAGACACGCATGCCATATGGAGACATTCTTTTCATGATATATATTTATATTGTATATATATTTCACAATTACCACTAAAAGGAATCCATTCTTTAAGCAAACGTGATTTGACTTTCACGATGAGCCAGAAATAGCTTGTAAACTTTACATGGTGAACTTCATTTGACCTCATGTCAACTTTTCAATACACAACAGCTGAAGGTTTTTGGCACAACATGGAGCTTAGCAACAACATTCACAAGAGGGAGCTTGGCAGAGGTCACTCTGGACTTTGTGTGTGCGCAGGAGTACCAGCGCGCCACGCAGCAGGTGGCGTCGCTGCGGCGCGAGAACGCCACTCTGGACGCGGCGCTGCACGACAAGAAGCGGCAGGCCGAGCAGCTTCAGGCGCGAGTGCTCTCGCTGGAGCAGGAAGCCAAAGACAAGGAGCAAAAGATGAGTCGAACCCAGGAGGTGCTGAAGGCCACGCAGGAGCAGAAGGTTTGTGGCCGCCGGCTGCATTAACGTTGGGAGGCCAGCGCCGCATCACGCCGGCTTCTGTTCTGCAGGAATCCTTCAAGGAAAACGCCGACAGCAAAGAAGCTCAGCTACGGAAACTTCAAGCCGAGATGGAGTTCTTATCTGCGGACGTCAAGAAGGTTTGTCGTGTTGCTTCTACTCTTTATATGAACTACAATGAAAAGTCCAAAACTCTCCATGTGCAAATGTTGGCGGCATCTTGGATTGAATGGCATCAGAGCTCCATCTAGTGGACAAACGGCGCAAGGACATGATTCAGAGTCGCTTGAAGAGGGTTTGAATGTGTTTCTCGCACGTTCTCAGGGCAACGAGATCATCAGGAAGTTTCAGTGCGAGCTGCAAGTTCAGCAGGACAAGAACAAAGACAAGAACGTGGCGCTGGTGGCGCAGGAGAAAGTCGTGCGGGAAACCTCCGCCAGATTGGAGCGAGCCCAGAAGGAAGTGCGGGATGCTCGCCGGCAGATCCACGACAAGGACCAGCAGGTGACGACCGCGCACGAGGCTGACACCCGCACATGTGGGGGTTTTTTTGCTTCATGGTCGGGCCCACAACTTGTGGGGCCCACTTGTCCTTTGTGGAGCCATTTTGGAGGACAACTTTAGACCTCTTTTGAGGGTCAAGAGTTTAGCTTTGATTTGGGTTATGGTTGAGGTTACGGTAAGGACGAGGGGTAGGCAATCATTTTTGATTGATTGGTTGGAGTTTAGGGGGAGGGGCTAGAAAATGCATTATGTCAATGAGATGGCCCCACAAAGATAGTAAAACAAGCGTGTGTGTGTGTGTGTGTGTGTCAGATCACAAGTCTGAAGGAGCAGCTGGAGTCGAGCGTGCAGAAGTTGTCGGAGACGAAAGAATTGTTGCAGAACAACGAGAACGGTGAGAGGCGTCCATCTTGTACGGAGCGCGCAGCGCGAGTGACACGTGCGTTGCTGTGTTGTCGTCGTCAGTGATCAGTTGGCTGAACAAGCAGCTGAACGACAAGCAGCTGAACGAGAAGTATCCGGACGAGAAGTATCCGGAGCCGGCGGGACTTCGGGTAGGAGAGCGCGCCGTTGTCTTTGCCGCTCGGACGCACTTGACCGAGCGCTCGCCGTCTTTTGTCGTCTCGTTTGTTCCCAGCAGACTCACTTTTATCCTCACGAGACAAAAGCTGCCGCCGCTCCTGACGTCCTTCGCAGACACGCGTGAGTTGACGCGACTTCCTCGCAATCAGAATAACACCATTGAATATGAAACGTGAACGTTTACGGCGAGCAGAGCGAGCGACTGCGTCGGCGGTCTGGATGCCAAATATTTTAAGAAGAGAGACGACAGCATCCCCGTTGCCGCGCTTCCCAACGCTCTCATTCCCAGAGGTGACTTCACACGATCGACTCGCGTCACGCCACGACGTCACAATATGACGTCACACATAATCGACAACATCACGTTTTTTGTCTTTCCTCGTCAGATTTGCCGGCTGCACGCAGCAAAGCTCCTTTGCCTTCAGCGTACTTCCCCAGTTAAACGCACACACGCACTCTCTTGATGTTATGATTTGCACACTTCACGCTCGCATCCTGCTTCTTTGTTATCGTTCAGGTCGGGTCGTCCGTCATTGTTGTTCACTTTGAATTGTTTCTTGATTAAATTAAGCTCAGATTGTGGTTATTGCCCTCGCTAGGCTGCCTTTTAACTTTCAGAGTCGCGTGGAAAAAAAAGGAGTGAGGGCAAAATGGAGTCCCATTTGTAAACAAGCAAAATGATGAATCGCCATATTAACGGTCACGTTCAACTGCGGCGTCGCTCATTCTTGGCTCAATTGATAAAAGGCGGTTGCGTAGTGACCGAAGGTTCGTAATTTGATTCCAAAAAGTTAGTTTTCTCTGGTTTTTGCTCGGAAACTCAACGAACACGACGATGCTTTCACGGTAACATTTCTAGAGAGTCGATCTGGTGCTGCTCGCTCGGAACACACTTGGAAGAGAGTCAATTATACTCAAAGTATTTCGACTGTGTACGAGAGGACTGGCCTATCCCATCACAATAAACTAGTAAAGTTTTTTTCACTCAGAAATTTTAAGTACATTTTACAAGGACTTTTTTTTTTTTGTTTGTTTTACATTTTGTTTGTTTTTTTAAAGCTAGCACAAGGGTTGCGGAACGAACTACGGACCTTCAGGTTGGGAGACGTCTGCTCTACCACCTGAGCTTTGCCACGCCTACTCTTTGCTGATATCCAGGAGACCCCAAAAATTCTCTCGTACAACAAAATATTTTACTCTCGTCCAAGTGTAAATTTGAATCTGTTTCGAGTCAAACGTACTCTACAAAATTGACTGTGTATTTTGTCACTGAACTCAGTCGATCGCTGTAAAGCAGCTGGCAGACAGAAAATTCATATTTCTGTCATGAGGTTAAAAAGGAACGAGTTAGCAATGGAGACGAAACCTACCACTGTTGCCATTTCATTTGGGCATTAATGGAGGTTTCCGTCCTTTGTTAGCAAACGAGTTAAGCAAGCAAGCAAGCAACATCGTTTGTTTTATTGACAAGCTCGTCACAACTCTTCGTTGGCACAAAATGTTAAACGATAACAAACGTTGCTATCGTTTCAAATGGGGGGGGGGGGGTCGCTTCCTTACCCCCCCCTCACATCCCTCAAACCTGTAGGAATGAAAACAACAACACCAAGACTGTAAACACGACAACTGCTACATGCTAACGAGCACAACCACATTTGCTAAAAATGACGAGCGTGCACACGCACGTGAGAAGGACGAGCACGGACGCACTGGAAAGAAAATTCCACAAGCAAGTCTTCATTTCTGGGGACAAAAAGGTGTCATATCACAAAAAACATAAAGTCACATCACTGAAGCGATTGTGTGAAAGTTTGCTGACGCGCTCGCTACTCGCTCCAATTTCAAACTTTTTTACGACTTTTTTTTTTCAGTGAGGAAAAAGTGTCACATTATTCTTAAGACTTTTAAAATACGCTTTTCTCTGGGAAATGAATATGTTATTGTCCCCCAAGAAATATTTTCCTGAAATTACATTTGAAAGAATACATCTGTGGAGAAAATATGTTTTTTCCTTTTAAAAAAAACAAAATACATCTTTTTTTCCCTCAAAAAAATACATTTGAGTAAAATTCCATCTTTTTCACCTTTGCAGAAATTTTGATTTCCTGAGAAGAAAAATAAGCCTTTTTGTGAAGAAAAAACTAGGAAATTGATCTTAAGCTTTGACTGATTTCTCACAAAATATGCTTGGGGGTGATTTTCAAAAAACACAACATTCTGACCTTTTTTTTTTCCCAAAACCATGAAAAATGTGCAATTCTTCTGGGGGAGGAAAAAAGGCATATATATTTTTTTCTTTCTAACAAGACACTGACTTTTGTGTTGCATGTGTTGCACTAAAAGGCATGAGGGGAGTCATTCTCTAAAAGGAAGCTTTGTTTTCGTATAGTTGCGCAACAGGGCAAAGTGACCTGAACTCACCTTCACTTTAGCTCATCGTATCATAATAGTCGCACCCATTTTGTTTTCTTTCCAGTGTGTCCGCAATACTCCTCCGTACGCTAGCACCTTGCTAGCCAATTAGCATCCCCCTTCTTGGCCGGTTCAACAGTCCGTGGCAACCGGGTCTTTTTGGCATGGTTTTTGTCTCGCTCTTTTCCCAAAGAAGACAAGTACGAAGAAGAAGCACGTGCGCGAGAACATGACCAAAGTCCAGAAAGCTCTCAAAGCGTCAACATGGTTTGTCCGAGGAGTTCCGATAAAAACGCCGAGGTCGGGGGTCGCGGCGTCGGCACGCCCAAGCCGTCGTCGTCGCCAGCCGGCCGGTGTTCAGCAGTGGATCTCGTAGGCCATCTGAGAGTCCACGAACAAGCCGGCGTGGTTGAGGAACACGCCCTCGCCCTCGGACGTCATGACCGGCTCCGCCTCCCCGCCCTCGCCCGCCATTCTCCGCACGGTCCGAATGTCGCCGTCCGCCTCGCCGGGGCTGGCGGGCGGCTGCGGGCCGGCTGCCGAGGAACCCGAGCGGCTGCTGGCGTCGGAAGGGGTGGGGCCGCGGGCCGGTGGTGCGGCGGGCGGAGCCGGCGGCAGCACGGGTTTGGCGCGGTTCAGGACGAACATTTCGTGGCCGCGCTCGTCCCGGAACTCCTCCAGCTGGGCGAAGGTCGTCGGCCCGTCCGAGTAGTCGTTCACGTACAGGATGCTCTCCTCCTGATGCCAAAACAGCAGCGGCGGCAACGTCACATAGAAATCAAGCTTTTTCTTCAAAAATGTACGGGAGACGATTAGGGCCAAAAGAGAGAAAAAAAAAAGTTGGCAGGATTATGACTTTAAAGTCAAAATTCTTAGATTCAAGTCAGAATTTTCAATTTAGAATTAGAATTCTGAGAATAAAGTAAGAATCCTGCCAACCCTTTTTTCTTCTTCACTGGCCCTAATTAATCCTCTTTTGTAATACGAAACTAAACTTTCCAGGGAAAAATAACTTTTCTCTGAATAATAACTTTTCCAGCAGCAGAAAAAAAAAAAAAAAATTCTAGTTGGGAGATTCCAAAAAACGTTTAGTCTAAAAACTGTTCTGGAAAAATGTATTTTTCAAACAAAAAAAATTTCTGTGAAAACAAGGTCCCCCCCCCAAAAAAAAAATATGACTTTTCTGGGGAAAAATACTGTCCTGGCAAAACTTAATAACTTGTCTCAAAATTACAACAGCGTAAACAAAAATAAACTTTCTGGGGAGAATGACATTTTCCCAAAATAACCTCAGCTCTGAAGAAAATTCCTCTTAGTTAAGAAAAAAAAAATCCATTTGTTATGAGAGGATGTCGTGCGTGTGCGTACCTTGTGTGCGGCGTGCGCGTCCTTGTGGCCCCGCAGACGCCGGCTGTAGATCATGGCGAGCAGCAGCAGCGCGGTGAGCGCCAGCAGCGAGATGCCGGCAGCGATGGCCGTCTGCGTGGCGGCGCCCAGCGCGCCGAAGGCCATGCTGCCCAACGCGTACAGCGGCTCCCGGCTCACGTCGCCGCCGCCGCTCCTCAGGCGGGGCCACGCCGGCGCGTCGGGGGGGCCCGCCTGCGCCCAGCCCGCCCAGATGGACGACGATGACGAAGACGACGAGTTGATGGCCAGTTGGAAGGTGACCCGCGCCGCGCCGCCCGCGTTCCAGGCCTCGCACTCGTAGAAGCCGGCGTGCGCCACCGTCACGTTGCTGAGGAAGAGCATCCCGCTGCCCGTGTCGGGGTCAAAGTGCGCGGCGCCGCCGTCGCCGCTCTTCTGGACGTGCGCCCGGCCGCCTTCTGAAGGCTCCCCGCTGCCGCCCGCTCCTCGGGTCCCGCCGCCGAGGTCCTGCACCAGCCCTCGGGGCGCCGGCGACACCTTGCCTGAAGACGCCTTCCTCCAAGTCACCTGCCGACAGGTGAGCACTCAAAGAATTGAAAGTCATTTCTCAACAATAAATACGTGAATAAACAAGTATTACAAATAAAGTACAAAAATTGTCCTTTTCATCAAGATGAAAACTTTTTTTTTTAAATGCTGTCGGAAAAACTTTTTAAAAATATTTCTCTCAAAAAGTTTTGTTAAAATTGAAAGAATTTTTTCAAGAACAAATCTTGGAAGAGAAGAAACATTTATTTAATGTTACGTAAGTTGAAAAAAAAACATTTTTAAAAAGTTTTTAGGTGAAAATGCTTATTTTTAAATTATTTTTAAGGAAAAAAATGACAGGCAATTTCTTTCAAGAAATGATGATTATTTTTATAAAGTCGGCGCTTTCAAGAATGCATCTTTTCCTTCCCTTAACGTACATTCTGCCGTACCCAAAAACAAAAGAAAATGTGTTGCTGTTTTTGCGAGGGCGCGTGCGTGCCGACCTGCGGGCGCGGGTATCCGGAGGCGTGGCAGGAGACTCGCAGACTGTCGCCGAGGCGCACCGCCAGCCGCCGGGGTTCCAGCTGCACCAGGGGGGGGATGCACACCAGGCTGTTGGGCGGCACCTCCAGCAGGCCGAGGCGCGACAGCCGCGGCGGCTCGCGGCAGCGCAGGCGGCGCCGCTCGGACGAGCTGAGCAGACGCCGGCCCTCCTCGTCCATCCAGCTCCTCAGCCAGTGCAGGGCGCAGTCGCAGCGCCACGGGTTCTCTGCCGACGGCCGGGCGGTGAAGCAGCATGTGGCTCCTTAACCATTGCGCGTTTGTGTTTGCGGGCCATTTTGCGGAAGCTCACCGGTGATGCGCAGCACCTGCAAGCTGACCAGCGGCCAGAGCGCGGCGGCCGCCAAGGTGTGCAGGCGGTTCCCGCTCAGGTCCAGCAGCGCCAGCGACGTCAGACCCGCCAGCGCCTGCTCGCCCACCGCCTCCACCTCGTTGCGCTGCACGTGCAGCTCCTGCAGCCGCTGAGGACGCAAAACAACGCGAGGGAAAAAAAAAGAAGCTCCACAACGTTCCTTTAAATTTTGCGAGACTCCAGCCCCAAAATCCGACTTTTAATGAATAGCCTACTTTTTATACGAAAAGGAATTATTTAATTCATTGCTCAAAAGTTTTACTCTAAATGTCAGAAAAAATAGGTAATGAAAAATACAACTTTTCTTGAAAAAAAATGTTCTTGTCATTTTCATGTATTTTATTTATTCATAATTTAATTGAAAACACTGGACAGTGGACCCCTTCTGCCCCCAAAATGTTTTGTTCGAATCCACAAATTTACATACGCTATTTGCGGATTTTTTCATTTCAATATTTGTAATTTTTTTTACACCCGACAATGCTTTTAATTGGGCATCAGTTTGGCTCCGATTTCCCGCTGCCAAACGCAAGGGACCCCCCCGGGAAGCTTGCTTTTCTTTTTTTCCCCGTTGCGCGCCGCACCTGCAGGCCATGGAAGGTGAAGTCGAGCAAGCGTGTGATGTCATTTGCGGCCAGGTAGAGGATGCGCAGGTGTCGGAGTCCCCGGAAGGTGTCGGCCGTCACCGAGCGGATCCTGTTCCCGTCCAGCGCCAGCTCCAGCAGCTGCGTCTGCGTCTGGAACGAGCCCGGCTCTACCGCAGAGATGCTGTTGTTCTGCGGGGGGGGCGTTGTCCAGCCGCCACATTTCACATTTGCATAATTGTGGGCGGGGTTGGGCAGTCCAGGTTCAGAAAGGAAAAAGCCCGCCACAGTTTGGCCTTTTCCTTGGTGGGCCTGGATTTGACATGTCTTACCTGCAGGTAGAGGTAGTGCAGGTGCGCAAGCGGGGTGAGGTCCTGCCGGTGGATCTGACCGATCGCATTGTCCTGCAGAAATAGCGTCTGCGAGGATACGGCGACAACAACATCAAAAGGTTGGAAAGGTAATCGGGTCATCGAACGCGTTAATGAACACATATTTGAAGTTAGGCCAAAACGTTATTGAAATGAAGAAATAAGTCCTTTTTTTAGGCAAGTACGGATTCTTTTTTTACTTGGGAAAAATAAAGACTTTCTAAAACTAAAATAAAAAAACGGAATGACTTGGTCCTTGAAAAAGAAAAATCACCCTGAAGAAAAAACTTTTCATCCCAAAAAAGTACTTTTCTTTTTTTTAATATACCATTTTCTCTTTTTAAAGGATCTTTGTGCAGTTTGTCCCTTTTTTGCTCACGACTGCCACCTATGGCCCAATGCGTAACTGCAGCATGTGTGTCAGGCTCGTTCATTCTTAAAGCGACAGCCACAGTTGACAAACAAAGACATGACTGCAAATGAGGTAAGAAAAGCTCCGCCCCTTCCCAAAGAAACTGTGGCGTGTGACGTTCCGCACACTCCGACTATAAAGGGAAGATCAAAGCTGATGGGTGTGGTCAGGGTCAAACAGTCAGGGCTCGTCGTACTCATCTGGACATTGGTGGAGCATGCATGATGTTGAAAAAAGCCACAATACGACCTTTGTCTTTTGGAGTGCATGTTGCTGTTTTTTGTTACCTGCGTGGATGCGGGCACCTGCTCAGGTAAGACGAGGAGGCCGGTGGATCCGCACTCCACCGTCAAGCTGTAACATCGGCAGCTCGCCGGGCAGGAAGCGGAAGTGGCGGCCAACGGCCGGACGAGCAAGATGACGAAGATGATGCTGACCCGGGCCGTGAGGAAGGACTGCTGCGGCGGCTGCGGCGGCTGCGGCGGCTGCATGGCCACGCGCTCTGAAACAAACCAAAATTAAATCAAATTAAATTAAAAAAATTAAAATATTGCAGCCAGACCTCAGGTGCTGACGACCATTTGCCATTTTCGTGAATTTATACGCGATGGATTTCTAAATTGTAAATTCATGTCATCATATGTTGATGTCCGATTTCTAGCTTCTACTCTTGACATGTCAATCATGAGGGAGACAAATGGCAACACGATGGAAGTCATACAACTCCGCAACATCTGCTACCATCGCCCCTGCTTAACAACCAAATCGGTTTGCTCTACTTTTGGCTGAGAAAACTGTTTTTTTTTTTGTGGTTTGACTGTTGATTGCAGAAGAACTGAAGAAGAAGCTACAAGCTTTTTTGACAGCCAACACTTTTGGTAGTTTTTTTTCCCCTCCCTTCACATAAATGATGAGTCAAAGTGCTCGACTGGTTAGATCATAACATTCCACCACTTTCCTCCAAAACAGCTCTTTCATGATTTCAAACAAACAGTGTAGACAATAAACACGAATTGCAGCGGGGAAACCGCGACGGTCATTCAGGCAATAATGCAAATTCCTAAAACAATCCAATCAAGAAAATCGTCATGCGAGGTTGCCAGCCTGCATCTCATGCAATGGAGGACGCGTGCACATTGATTGTCTTGTCGTACTGTAGGTCGCCTACCTGGTGATGAAGACGGTGGAGGACGACGACGCGCTTTCCTTGGCAAGCGTCGACGATCATTTGACGTCCACCATGAGGATGACGATGAGGAGGAGGAGGAGGAGGAGGAGGAGGAAAATGCGCGGCCCGTGTGGCGTCGTCTGAGGATGCAAGAATTGACCGAAGGATGGAAAGCAAGGAAGAATGTCGTCCGAGCGTAAAGCTGCTCCTTGGTCTGCTTCTTCGAATCCAAACGTCAGGCGGCATGCGTTGTTCCAAAACACGCACGCAGGTGTTTCCTCGACGCCTCCCTCCTCATCCTCCGAACGCTTCGTTCGTCGCGCTGCTCACTTCCGCCCGCATTCTCTCCAAAATAAAACAAACGTCTGAAACACAAACACTGCAACGTGCACCGCTGTCATAAGTAGTAAACAATTAGTAGTTACTTAAAATAAAATGACTAGGCTGCAGTGCTACTTTCCTTGTGGATGGACGTTTGCGTCCATACGCACATTACTCGCCCCGCCTTTTTCACCTGACGTCACGCCTGACGTTTACGGAAGTCAATAGGCGTGCGAGCATTCGGCACAACACGGACCAGTCAGTCTGCCACAGCCAGCCGAGGCAATGAACTCTTATTGACCTGCTTCTGCGCTACCAACTGACGACTTTCTTTCATCGTCAGGTGCGCTCTTTAAAAAAATAAAAAATAAAAAATAATCGTCTTGAAAAATGTTTCTTTAGGAAGCTAACCGTCGCTGCAGCTGGTGACGTAACGCCTGCCTGTTTGAAACGTGGCTAGCTAGCCTAGCTACCTTTAGCATGTGTATTTTGGACCACATTCCTAGTAGTAAGACACGTTAATATAAACTTTGCGAACAAATACCCACATTTTCCTTATGTAGCTTGGAACTTTGTGCGTGTGTAAAATCATGTTTTTTTTTATGTTTAAGTCATTTGGGTAAATGAATTCTTTTATTTGATTCATTTTTGTTTTACGCCTTTGTTTTATGTATGATGACTGATTTTTACTGCATGTGCAGCACTTTGGATGCGGCAAAGGTTGTTTTCAAGTGCTTTACATGTTCATTTGAGGTGTGTGTGTGTGTTTTGTATAATGTGTGTGTGTCCGCAGGATGGCCAGTGTGGAGCACCTGGCTGCGGTGGGTTCTGTTCTGGTGGACCCCCGTCAGGACCTGACGCAGCGGTTCCGAGCTCTGTTCACCCTCAAGAACCTGGGAGGTACATTTCAAAACCAGGACAAATGGATCAACAAATGATCACTTACCTGTGTAAGACGTGCGCTTTAAATGTGGTCGCAGACATGACAAATGTCTCGAGTTTGTCTTTGAAGGAATCCTGTAAGCCAAAGTAGGTGATGTCATGTGGGTGATGTCTGCTCAAGAGAGACACGCCTACCATTTTTTGTAACCTCTGCCAAATGGACATTCCAACCAGAACATCTTCAAACTGTTAGTTCTTGAGTATGATGTGAATTTTTGTCTGAGGTGTTTCAATTCTGTGATCCTGCCGCGTTCCGATTTAGGCGCCGAGGCGGTGGAGTGGATCAGCAAAGCCTTCAGCGACGACTCGGCGCTGCTCAAGCACGAGCTGGCCTACTGCTTGGGTCAGATGCAGGACGTGCGTGCCATACCCGTCCTCAGCGCCGTACTCGAGGACGCCCGACAGGAGCCCATGGTCCGGCACGAAGCGGGTGAGTGGCGGCCATTTTGCCGAGACTCCCAACGCGTGGGGTACGTTTAAGCCAAGAGTTTGTGTGCGACTGCAGGAGAAGCCCTGGGAGCCATCGGGGACACTTCGGTTCTGGACCTGCTGAAGGCCTACAGCCAGGACCCCGTCATTGAGGTGCAAGGGATTGATAAAGTCTGCACACCCCTCTTCAAGTGCCAGACTTTTGTGGTCTCAAAAGGAGACCAAGAAAAAAATATTTAGAAAGTTTTACATCATTATTGTGACCTTTAACCTGCACAACTCAATTGGGGGGGAAAGGTCAGGGATGTGACTGTTCACAACAAACCAATCACATTCCAACTTTTGTTGAATGGAGCTCAGCACGCACATGACATCAACTGAATTTTATTTTGTTTTTTAAAGCATCTTATTTCTAGCATGGCAATTTTACACAAAAAAAGCACATTTTTTGTAAAAAAAAAAAAAAAAAATTCCTCAATAATAAACCTTTTTATACTTTTGGGGACATAAAAAAAACATGTTTTTTCACATTTTGTTTGGAAATAATGTATTCATTTTTTTAATGCTTTTTTTGCATTTTTAATGAAAAAAAATGTAACTTGAGGAACAACAAGAAAAAAAAAGGGGGACGTGTCTTTGTTTCCCTTAGTTTGATGTTGGGACCTCAAAAGAGGTTCGACTGCGTATGACAAAAGGTCCGTCAAAAGTCTGGCGTTTGCTCCCGATGTGAACTCGGCGTTGACGTGCTTGCAGGTGGCCGAGACGTGCCAGCTGGCCGTGCGGCGTTTGGAGTGGCTTGAGAGCGGCGACAGAGAGGCGGGCGACGTGGACGGGAACCCGTACAGCTCGGTGGACCCGGCGCCGCCCGCCGCCCGCCGGAACGTGCCGGAGCTGCGCGCCGCCCTGCTGGACGAGAGCCTGCCGCTCTTCGAACGCTACCGGGCCATGTTCGCGCTCAGGAACGTCGGCAGCCGCGACGCCGTCCTCGCCTTGGGGGACGGTGAGACGTCATGACTTGACCGTGTTTGTTTTTGCCATTTGAACTTGATTTGAGAATTGCTTCTTGGGTTTGTGTTTTTCAGGCCTCCGGTGTTCGAGCGCACTCTTCCGGCACGAGATCGGCTACGTCCTGGGTCAGATGCAACACCCCGCCGCCGTGCCGGCCCTCCGCGCCGTTCTGGAGCGCGACGGCGAGAGCGCCATGGTGCGGCACGAGGCGGCCGAGGCGCTGGGCTCCATCGGCCGGGACGAGTGCCTGGCCGTGCTGCAACGTTTCCGTGGCGACGGCGAGCGTGTGGTTAAGGAGAGCTGCCAAGTGGCTCTGGACATGCTGGACTACGAGAACAACCGGCAGTTCCAGTACGCCGACACGCTCGCCAAACTGCAGGGATGAACGGCGGGGGGGCGATTGGGGGCTGCCACTGCTTTGTGTATAGAAACGATCAATTAAACTTGCATTTTATGAACACAATAGGTGTGTTTATTTAAAATTGTATTTCAAGTAACAGTCTATACTTGTTTTTTGACTCGTGCTTGACTTGAGTTATGACGAATTGATGATGTCGTTTTCTAGTCTTGTTTTTGTTTGATTTTTGCTACTACGCTACTTGTAGGTTGGTTCTTGTCGCGATGCTTAGTTTTTGACTTGTAATAATACCTTGATTGGTTCTTAATTTTATTCTGGTCCACTAGACTGTTCTCCAAATCAAATGTTGTAGGTTGATTGATGTCATTCCTGAAGAAGTTGACAAATGGGATTAGAGTCGCTGGAAGCTGCTAAAAAAGCTTCTTACAGCTTTTAGGCAACTTACATTTAAGACGTGTTTATTCTATTCCCAATTAAATTTAAGGCCAACTTCGGATCTGATCTTTATAGTCCAGACTAAAACGACGTCATTGTTTTGTTGGTTATCACAAAAGCCATTTGGAACCTTTTATTTTTAAAGCATGTTAATTGGGGGAATGAGTGGTTCTGAAAATGGGTGGACTGTTTTCAGTCATCAAATCAGGTGTTGCTTGTTTTTCAGATTGCTGGATTCAATACCTTTTAAGAATTTTGAGGAGCCGCGGGAAGTGGCGAACCCGGTGTCGTCATCTCCTCGCTTGCCAGCCACCGATTTGCGTTTGCGTTTCCATGGCAACCGCCGTGGCTGTTGCGCGTGACGTGCACGTTTGCTTTGACTCACTCGGCGACAGCGCAACAATTTCGTTCGTGTCGGCTTCTCCTGGCGAGCGAGCAGCGGGGGACGGAAAAGCGTCTTCAATCGCGTTGAAGTGGAAAAACTGCTCCCCACTTGAATCCCGTCGAAGGTGCGAGAAGGACGGAAGCCAAGATGGACGGAACTCAGCAGGTCAGCCTGGAGGTGGCCGCTTCCTTCAAAGCTTTCCTCATGAAGAGCAGCAGCAAAAGCAACTTAAACCTGTGAGTTAACACCTCATCTGCTCTTTTGGTTGATTCGCGTTTATACCACGACTTTTCTATTCGACTTTTCCAATGGCAACTAAGTGCGTGTAAGGGGCGTGAGTGGTGGCTATCACCAATTTTTATTTTGCTACGGTGGCCGAGAAAAATCGATTGCGCGTTGCGACAAATATGAAACGAGTGTTGAAGACTTGTCAAAAGAAGCGTAAGACCAAACGTTGTTGCGTATTAAATGTTTTCTTCTAACACACAATGAACTTTTGGCGTTTCTGGTTGTTTGACTTCTATCTGCTACCGTCACGACAGTAACCCGCGAAACATTCTGACGTCATTATTTTACGTCCATTACAAATATGAATTGTCCACTACAAGTTAACAACTTCATAATGACTACACTTCAGTAAAAATGTTGGTCAAATGCTTCACACTTTATTTCCTGCCTGATGAAATTCAAACTCAAAACTTTGAAGTAGGCTTAATTTGAGTTAGTGTGATCTAAAAAGTTGTTCACTATAATATGTTCTTTGCGCCCCACTAGCCTAAACACGGCATTCTGATAAAGCATAAATAAATAAAGCAGCAAAGTCCACCTGTTTTGATCCATCTCGGCAGCAGCCATTTTGCCACTTGCTGACGACTGAAAGTGACATCACAGTTTCTCAGGTAACGGCCAATCACAGCTCACCTATTTCCTGAGATTTCCTGAGATTGGTCACGACCTGAACCATGAGCAACTGTGATGTTGTTTTCGGTCAAAATGGCCGCCCCTGAGATGAATTCCACGAGCGCAATATTCCTCACAATGTCACGTTCAGCCTGGTGGGGTGCAGAGAACATCGCGTCAAGACTATTTTTGAATTGACTTCTGTATTAAAGCCGTGTTACCGGATGTGGCGTGGCATGGCCTCCCCCCTTTGCCCCGTCCCACAATTTGTCAGGTACGACCACCTTTCTCGGCTGCTGATGCGCGTGATCGAGGAGCGTCCGCACGACGTGGTGGACGTGATGGAGGACCTGAGTCACGACGTGAAGCTGCGTCTGTACGAGGACACGCAGAGCAGCCTCCAGGACCTTCAGCAGACCACCGCCGCCGAGGAGCTGGCCGAGCAGCAGAAGGTTCTCTTTGTCAGGCCCGAGGACGCCCCCGAGCACGAATTTGAGCTGGTACGATCCCATCTGGGCGTCACGACTCGGAATTTGCCAACATGCGCAATTTGGGGGGGACCAATCCTATTTGAATGCCGGAAAAATGACTTTGTTTTTGTGGTCAGGCCGAAGCAATTCAAATATTACTCTGGCGCCCTCTTGTGGCATCCTGATGCCAAGAAGCTATGTAGAAGCGAGCTGAGGAGTTTCATTTCGCACTTTTGCCTCATTGGGAACACGTAGATAGTAAGAAAAAAATAGTGTACGAGAAGTTTGGCTTAACGGATATGGAATCAATGCTGAGACGCCGTTTTTTTTCTTAAGCGTGAAAGGCGCCGACTGCTGATTGTGTGACTTTTTGCCGGTCAGGAATCGGCCCTCCCCAACGTGAGCGAGATCGCGTACTTCCTGGAGCAGGCGGGCGTGGGTCTCGGCCGCGAGGAGATGCAGCGGGTCTTCCTGGCCCTCAAGCAGCTGGTGTCGTCCTACACCATGCAGCGCTGCCGCCTGTGGGGCAAAATCCTGGGCATCGAGCGCAGCTACATCATCGCCGAGGCCGAGTTCGCCGAGGGCGAGGAGGAGGACGAGGAGGGCACCGAGGAGGTGGCCGACGAGGAGGCCCGGGAGGTGGACGCCAAGGAGAAAGCCGAGCGCGAGATGAACGATGTAAACCGACAATACTTTAAATGGACCGATTTTTTTAAAAAGGGGGGAAAAATGCAAAGCCTTCATGTCAAATAGTTGATTTTAATATTATAAACAATCCCTCTCGTTTTATAATGTTTACAATTCATTTTATTGTAATCAGCCAATTCTTGAAAGGGATACTTGACTCATTGAGACATTTTCAGCAGTAAAAAAAAAAAAAGAATGAATTTGATGACTTTTTTCATGAACAATTCATACCTTTTAAAATCAAAATTTTTCCACTTGCTGTCGACTGAAGATGACATCATCACC
Source organism: Vanacampus margaritifer (assembly GCF_051991255.1). Classification (NCBI taxonomy): domain Eukaryota; kingdom Metazoa; phylum Chordata; class Actinopteri; order Syngnathiformes; family Syngnathidae; genus Vanacampus; species Vanacampus margaritifer. The sequence continues at coordinate 24,245,314 of NC_135444.1, forward strand.
TGTGCGACATCATCACCTGTGCTGAGGAAATCAATAACCAAACCCAGAAAACAGGAGAGCCATGATTGATCGCTACTGACGTCCTCAGCACAGCTGATGTCATCTTCAGTCAAGTGGAAACATTTGATTTGAAAGGTAATGAAGTTAACAAATTCATCCTGGACAAAAATATAAAAAAAAATACTGCTCAAATAGCTCAATGTGTCAAGTATCTCTTTAATATGTGCAAAATTGTTATGTCTGTGTAAAATAATATTTAAAAATAAATAAGATCTTAATAACTAATGGGATAAGTGGTCCTAAGAATAAAAAATGCTAATGATGATAAATCAAAACCATAATATCCATATTGTGATAATAACACAATATAATAGGGCAGGGCAGCTTTATTTATATTGTAAAATTCATACACAGGGTGAAGCAATATTATAATTAAAATGAGCAGTAAATACAAAAATCAAATATAGTCATAAATGGATGAATAAATATCACAATTTGATTGTGATATAAATAATAACATATATTCTTACACTAGAGCAGATCTTGATGTTCTTTAATTAAAAATAAATGACTAAAGAAATAAATGAATAAAAGCGAAAATAAAAAGACATATAAAAAATCAAATTGAAAAATTTAATACAAAAAAAGACATATAACTGGAAATAAAAACGACAACAAGAAATGTATAAATACAGTACAAAAAAAAAGAGATTTAAAAAAAATAATAATAAATAGAATGAAATATTAATCAATCAATTTATTTATTTCATGCTGCAGACGCTCTTATTACGCTATACACGTTATTCAAATGAGGGGGCGGGCCAAAGCGTGTCTTGGGTCGGACTCCGCCGTTGCAAAGTGCCTTTCAATGGTGGAGTGAGCGGGTCGGCGGACAAGGAAGTCTCGCAGGCGCCAGCAACGAACGACTATCCTGTCCACTGATGCCGCACAGCAGGCAGGGGTGCCTCAAGGCTCTCCTTTAGGACCCTTTTGCTTTCATCTTTGCCATACGGGTCCAGATGTTGATGAAACGTGAATGACAATGATGTCTTTTTCACGTGTCCAGATGGACCCCCTCCCCCAGTCGACGTACAAAGCCCCCCCCGTGGTTCCCAAGGAGGCCAAAGGAACCGGAGCCAACAAGTTCGTGTACTTTGTGTGCAACGAGGCGGGCCTGCCGTGGTCCAAGCTGCCGTCGGTCACGCCGGCCCAGATCACGGTGGCCCGCCAGATCCGCAAGTTCTTCACGGGCCGGCTGGACGCCCCCATCGTCAGCTACCCGCCATTCCCGGGCAACGAGGCCAACTACCTGCGGGCGCAGATCGCCCGCATCTCGGCCGGCACGCAGATCAGCCCGCAGGGTTTCTACCAGGCCATCGAGGAGGAAGGCGCCGAGGAGGAGGGCTCCTCCGAGGACGGCATCGAGGAGAACCCCGAGTTCGAGGGCGTCCCCGTCGGCGAGCTGGTCGACTCCTTGTCCTCGTGGGTGCATCACACGCAGCACATCCTGCAGCAGGTGACGCTCGATATCGCGCAGCTTGCAAACTTTCAGAGGTCTTCCTTTCCAAATGGAGCGGGTCTTATCAATTCACTCTTATTATGATCATGATTATTGATAATTTCATTATTAGGGGTATCGGCCAATTAAATTCTTTCTCATTCAAACCCAAAAACGTATAAATACGTTTTTCCACCCTTCTTTTTTTTCTCTAGAGCAAACAGAAGGCTTTGATGCAGCTTCTGACCCGAAGAGGTCACTTAAAGCAATGGTAGTTATTACAAAAAAGGCCAGCAGGTGGCAGCAGAATATAAGAGATCAACCAGGGCCATGTTGCAAAAAAAGCTCTTTTAATCACATTTCTAAATAGATTTGTCAGTAATGATGAAACTTATATTCTAATGCTAATTGCTGCAAAACAGAAAGAAATATACTTTTCTTCCTGATGAGAGAAGAGACTCTAATCTTTCTTTTGGTAGGTTCCGTGTTTTGATAGCAAAAGAACACAATATTCTGTGGGCCTTGCAAAATCAGTCCAAATCCAGTAAAACAGTCGGGAGCGAAGGCGGTAGCTTCAGTCAAAATGGCTGCCAGTCAATGACACACATGACTTCTCATGATTAAATGCAAATTTTATTTCTGTTCTAAATGTACAATAAAATTTTAACTTTTCATACTCTTGGTAACATAAAAGCGGAAAAAATGTTAGACTAAAAGAAATATGGCTGCATCTTTTAGTCATTTCATAATAATTCCTAAAATTGAGTTTAAATTAAAAAGATGTACTGCACTGTAAAAAACAAGTGTGATATTGATTTGTGTCTTTTTTCTGCCACTAGATGGCACGTTGCATTTTAAGACATTGGTGACAGCTCTGTGCATTTTTCTTTTCATATTAAGAGCTATCATCTTTGACATGAAGTAACTTGTGAAATTCTGCACATTTTTCAAATTGTAAAATACAACTTATCGCAGTCTCCACAAATATATGCATTACTATGAAATGTATTACTGCTAAATTTTGACGTGGGCGTGTCCGCTGCGTTGCAAGTGGAATTCCCCCAGGACAGAATTTCCAAGTAAAGGCCGCTCATTAATCGTGCGTTAAAGAAATTTGTGGCGTTAAAGGAACTTTAAATGAAGGCGTCCATTTTGACAGCCTTGTTTTCCACGTGATCGGGTCTGATATGTTTTAGGGTCGCTGCACTTGGGTGAACTTGGCGGTGAAAACGGAAGACGAGTCCAACGAGGAAGAGGGCGAGGAGATCGAGGAGGACCCCGACGAACCCGAGCCCGAGGTGGGACCCCCGCTGCTCACGCCGCTCTCCCAGGACGCAGGTCGGCCGACCCCTCTCGCTCGTGGCTGCGGGGGCGACCCGAACCTTTCCTCACCTTTCCTCACCTTGCGCTTATCCCGGCAGAAATCTTTGAGACGGTTCCGTGGAGCTCCAGCCTGTCGTCCACGCTCACCTCCCAGCACGCCATCGCCATCATGCGCTCCAACTGCTGGCCGGGGGCGTGCGCCTACGCTTACGCAAAGTACGTTCAACTGAGGTGGCGTCCGTCGACATCGGAGGAAGTTCGAAGTCAAGAAAATCCCAAGCGGTCGTTGGGCTCGAGTCAAGTCATGTGACTGGAGCCCCCCCGGCGAGCCTGATTCCCCGTCCGGCGGTCCGCTGGGAGGGGCGGGGCGGGATGCGGGGGGGAAAAGGCAGGAAGGGGAAGGCGGGCCTGATTTCCCGAACGTGTTTCTATGCAGGAAGTTTGAGAACATCTACGTGGGCTGGGGACTGAAGTACCCGGGCGACGGCTACAGCCCCCTCCTCCCGCCGCCGCCCGAAAACGAGTACCCCAGCGCTCCCGAGATCACCGAGGACGTGGACCCCACCGTGGAGGAGGAGCAGGCCCTGCAGGACGCGCTGGACGAGAAGCAGGCGGCTGAGGAGGCCGAGGAGGGAGACTCGGACGAGGAGCAGGACGAGGAGGACGACTGATGAGGAGACGCCCTCGCGCTGAACCGGCGCCGTCACAAACGCGGGAGGAGAAAGTAGCCAAAGGACGCCAGAATAAACAAGAATTCAATTATTATATAATTGTTATACGCTACAAATGTTTGTATGTCAGAGTGAAACGTTTGGAACTAATAAAGTAAACAAAATGTATTGAAGAAGCATTGCAAAAGAAAACATGAATCATTTGAAATATTTATTATTTATGTAAATATGCTCACTCTTACATAGATTACAATCCACATAAAACAACCAAAATAATTGTAATCTAAATATGAATATAAATGGTTTGATCTTAGATCCATCCATCTAAAACAGAACATTTATTCAGCATTAAGACATACATTAAACACAGATACAACATCAAATATGTCAACTGTTATCATAAAGCAGACTTATTAACTAGACTCATTCCAATGTAATACATAAGTTCATCCAAATGTCATTACTGTTTGTGTATCACAACTCAAGTAGTTCATTAAAAATATATAAAGAAGAATGCAATGGCCTTTGTTTTACTTCTAGGTCGTTACAAGCGCACGAATCCGCTGGAAACGTCACATGAATTCCAGTGGAAAGATTGTTTTGTGTAAAACCACACAAACAAGGATTGAATGTAATTTAGTTAGACTAACACACGCAGGGTTAGAAACACAACAGTACTGTCAATTCTCAAAGATTATGACCCCCAAAAAGAATAATTTGCGCTTGTGACAGTTGACGCGCGTTCCCAACGACAACCGTGACGTCATCAAGCGTGGACGGAAAAAGACGCCACACGCGCGGTGGAAAGCTCCAGAGAAACATGGCGGCGTGCGTGAAGATGATAAGGGCAGCTGGACTTTTCCACAGAAGCGCAGCTCACTTTGTCAGGCTCACGCCGCCCGGATGCTTCAGATTCGGCTTACACCGGGCCGACGCACCGGGCCCGGGCGGGTTCCGTTCGGTTAGCCTGTATAAGAGCAGCGGCTCGCTTCACGCCTCCAACTTGACGGCAGGATCTCGTCGCTGGATGCGGGTGGCCGGCGTCCGTTCCGGACTCTTCTCGTCATCGCCCTGCTGGCACAGAGCCTTCGGGAACCGGGCGAGCGGTGCCGGCTTCCCCGGCGAGGACGGCGCGGAGAGCAGCGGCGGCGGCGACTCGGGCGGAGAGGACTCCAGCGGCGGCGGCGGCGAGGACGGAGGAGCGGCGTACGCTGGACCTCAGATGACGGCGCTGACCCCCATGATGGTGCCGGAAGTGTTCCCCAATGTGCCGCTGGTCGCCGTGAGCAGGAATCCGGTGTTCCCTCGATTCATCAAGATCATCGAGGTGAGCGGGAGGATGATGTCATGTTTCAAGGACCGCATGACGCAATGTTTCAATGTCAACACGGAAAGAGGAGAGAAACTTTCAGGCATCGCTTTTCAAGGAGACGTCAGAGCATTTAGGCACAATTTCAAGGGGACTTATTATGAACACATTATTTTTAACGTATGCGATTTTGAGCTAAGGTTATCTGTGTCAGTGACGTAAGTTGTGAAGTTTAATTTTGTTGACAAAAGTAATACATTACCACTGCATTGTGGTATCTTACTGTTGAGAAACTCTTGAAGTGAGTTGAGGAGCTTCATTTAGATAAAAGTAGTGCATCGCCGCCAACTTTGTCGACAATTCTAAACCTTTTTGGATGGTCTGCAATTGTGATTGGTGATGTGCTTCCGGCAGGTGAAAAACAAAAACCTGATGGAGCTGCTAAGGAGGAAGGTGCGACTGGCGCAGCCCTATGCCGGAGTCTTCCTCAAGAAAGACGACAAGTACGTCCCATGTCGTAAACGGTCTCGTCCGTCCTCGGCACCGGTGCTGCTGACCCGTGTTTGACCCATATGTGTGCGCGTTGGTCGCAGCAATGAGTCTGACGTGGTGGAGTCCCTGGATGCCGTCTACGCCACGGGGACCTTCGTGCAAATCCACGAGATGCAGGACCTCGGGGACAAGCTGAGGATGATCGTCATGGGCCATCGCAGGTCCGGAGAAAGACTTGACATAACATATTGTTTACAAACGTATTGTTATACAAAAGGACATTTTCACAAATCTTTCTTTATAAACACAATCACTCATTAACATACAATTGTTTGCAAACTTTTGTTTAACGCAATAGCTCATAGAGCTGAATTTGTTTACAAATATACAATTGGTCATAAACGTTTCAAAGCATGTTTGCAAAGAGGCAATTTTCACAAACTGTGATGTTTACAATCACAAGTATTTAGAAATGTTTGTACAAACATAATTGTTTACAAGAATACGATTGCTTACAAACTTGTCATTGTTTCCAAAAAGGCGATTTAGAAAATTGTTTACAAACGCAACCGGTAATAAACAAAATATGCTTTACAATCGTTTTTATGAAACATACTTGTTTGCAAGAATAGTCAAACAGTTGTTCATAAATAAATGTTTGCATCATACAATTCATAAATAGAATTGTTTACAAATGGACATTCAATTGCATACAAAACAACAATGTTTACAATTGAGCCATACGATTCTTCACAATTCTCAAATTTGGAAGCGGGCATTCCATTGTCACCTTGGCTAACGAGCCACATGCTGCTTCACAGGGTCCGCATCACCAGGCGTCTGGAGGTGGAGCCTGACGACAAGGAGGAGGAGACTGCGGCGGCGGTCGAAACGCAAGGCAAAGCCGCGTCGGGTCGCAAGGCCAAGCGCGGTCGCCGGGACGAGCAGATGGAGGACAAAGTGGGTCCGCGTGCGCGCACACGCGCGTGCGAGCGCTTCTGACCTTTTCAGTTCTCGCTGATGTCGTTCGTGCTTCTTTCATTTGCGCTTTCGGGGTCGTCCAGATCGCCCAAGCAGACCTGATGCCCGAACTGCGGCCTCTGCCCTCGTCCGACGTCCTCATGGTGGAGGTGGACAACGTCCTCCACGAGAATTTCACCGTCAGCGAGGAAGTCAAGGTGCACGCGTGCGCGCGCACACACAAAAAAAGAAGGTCATGCAAACAATCACTTGTTTGTTTTGCGGCAAAATTCAAGTCTCGTTTTTATTTTCTCCGCAGGCGCTGACGGCCGAGATCGTCAAGACCATCCGTGACATCATCGCGCTCAATCCGCTCTACCGGTTTGTTCTTGGCTGTGTGTGCGTGTTCTTTTTTGTTTGGTCGTGTTGATGTTATCGTGCGTGCGCTTCAGGGAGTCGGTTCTGCAGATGATGCAGGCGGGCCAGCGTGTGGTGGACAATCCCATCTACCTGAGCGACATGGGCGCCGCCCTAACGGGGGCCGAGTCGCACGAGCTGCAGGACGTCCTGGAGGAAACCAACGTGAGCGCCGACGACAATGGCCGTGCAAATCCCCGCCGGCGCTTCACTATCACGTCATAGCCTGATTTTCCCATCGCTGGCCGACGTGACTTTGCGCTGGTTTGTGTGTGCGTGCAGATCCCCAAGCGTTTGTACAAAGCTCTGTCCCTGCTCAAGAAGGAGTTTGAGCTGAGCAAGTTGCAGCAGCGTTTGGGCCGAGAGGTGAGCGGGCGCTCCCGAGCGCTCCCGAGCAAACATGCTTCTCTTCACGCCAAAGTTCTTCACCTTTTGTTTGTCACCCCGGACAGGTGGAGGAGAAGATCAAGCAGACGCACAGAAAGTACCTGTTGCAGGAGCAACTCAAGATTATCAAGAAGGTGACAGACCAGACCACGTTTTCACCTGGACGCAAGTTCCACTTTTCACACCGTTGCTCATTTGCCATGAAAACAAATTCATTGACATGACAAGAAAGAACTTTCACATATGGAACTCCTCCTTGCGCACACTTTTTGGAGTCAATTTAAGAATTGGATTGAGGATATTGTAAGAAAATTCCACTTTAACATTTAGAATTGCATGTTTGCCATTTGAGAAAATCACAATCATTTGACATATTTGTCCTTTGCTTCCACATTTCTCATGCGACCATCATTCAAAATGTTCAGGCCTCATAGTTAGAATTTGCATTTTTCCCCACAATCAAACATTTTTCATCCCAAATGATGACAGAGATGGCAAATCCAGGTCCAGAAAGTCAAAACCCGGCCACAGTTTGGCTTTAGCCCCAGGTGCTAGCTAGCTAGCTAGCTCCCTAGCCAGCTCCCATGGTGCTTGTTTACTTGCTAGCTAGCTAGCGAGCTAGCCAATGATGTTCAATTATCCTGCTAGGGAGCTAGCTAGCCTCAGGGAGCTAGCTAGCATCAGGGGCTAATGCCAAACTGTGGCCGGGTTTTGACTTTCTGGACCTGGATTTGCCAGCTTTGCACATTTGACAAATGTCATTTGGTCAGCTGCTGAGTGGTCAACTTTGATCTGATTTTGTGTTATTTCACGCGGCACGAGCATCCATTTCATGGAACGAAGCAAGTTAATGACTTTGGGGAAATAGTCCTTGCTGAGGACTTTGACCCGGTCCGTCAAAGCGGAACTCGTACACAAACAGCCTCACTTTGACCATCACCTCTCCGAGGCGGAGAAGCGGCAGTAGAACAGGCCCAGATTCGGATCCGAGGCGGAGGCGAGTGTTTGATGCGTCGGAATGTGCGTGCAGGAGTTGGGTCTGGAGAAGGAGGACAAGGAAGCCATCGAGGAGAAGTTCCGTGAGCGTCTGAAGGACAGGACGGTCCCTCAGCACATCATGGACGTCATCAACGAGGAGCTCACCAAGATGGCCCTGCTTGACAACCACTCCTCAGAGTTCAAGTGGGTCGACTTGTCGAACGTCCCCGTCTGGACCAAACGCAAACATCTTCTTTGTTTATGTGTGCGTGTGTTTAGCGTGACCCGCAATTACCTGGACTGGCTGACCAGCATGCCCTGGGGCACCAACAGTCAGGAGAACCTGGCCTTGGACAGAGCCAAGGAGGTTCTGGAGGAAGATCATTATGGGATGGATGATGTGAAGAAACGCATACTGGTCAGTGCATGACACATGCACGAGTGTGTGGAGGACCCAAACTGCCCAAATTAAAAATAAATAAAAGTGAAAATAAAAACGGATATAAAAAATATTATTCAAAAATTTAATTAAAAATATATATATATAAATGGGAATTAAAAAAAATTATATATATATATATATATATATATATTTTTTTTCATTTTCACTTTTATTCATGTTCTTATTTTTTTATTTATTCATTCATTTATGTATTTAAAATGTTGGCCGTTTTAGTCCTCCATACATGTGAGTGTGTGTTTTTGACCCGGTTCTTTTGTGCAGGAGTTCATTGCGGTCAGTCAGCTGCGGGGGTCCACGCAGGGCAAGATCCTCTGCTTCTACGGCCCCCCGGGGGTGGGCAAGACGTCCATCGCCCGCTCCATCGCCCGCGCCCTCAACCGCGAATACTTCAGGTTCAGCGTGGGCGGCATGACCGACGTCGCCGAAATCAAAGGACACAGGTGGGAAGTCTTGTTGTTTGACGTCACGCCACGTCTGGACTGCTTTCTCTAATGTGTGCGTGCGCGCGTGCGTGCTCAGGAGGACGTACGTGGGTGCCATGCCAGGGAAGATCATCCAGTGCCTCAAGAAAACCAAAACGGAGAACCCTCTGGTTCTGATAGATGAGGTTAGCGCTCATGTGTCTGAAGATGTGTTTTCGCCTCAAGTTCCAGGACGTTTCAGTTCTTAAGTACTTCTTGGATCCAAAAGGTTCCAATCAGATGTTCAGACCCGAGCGGTTCTTGGCCTCTCCAAAGGACTTCCACACTAGCAGGGTCTTCTGTTCTTACACTACTAGAGTTTATTTTAAACAATTCAACAGTTCAAACACACAGTTGCCCCCCCAAGAGCTTTTTGTTCTTGGGGGGTCTTCTTGCTAGAGTTCAATCTTCAGTGGAAGTGAAGCGAGCAGCGCCAAAGTTCACTTGCAAGTGGACTAAAACCGCTTCAAGAGGCGGACTCGTGTGAACACGACACGATTGCTTGTCGTTGCCACGGAAGTAAAGTGACATTTTCCTAATTCCAGGTGGACAAGATGGGCCGCGGGTATCAGGGCGACCCGTCCTCGGCTCTGCTGGAGCTTCTGGACCCTGAGCAGAACGCCAACTTCCTGGACCACTACCTGGACGTTCCCGTGGATCTTTCCAAGGTGGGAAAGCGAAGTGGAGCATCTCCGTGAAACGTGTCCTCATTTCTCTCCCGACTGTGTTGAAGATTCTGTTTATCTGCACGGCCAACGTGACCGACACCATCCCGGAACCGCTCCGAGACCGCATGGAGATGATTAACGTGTCGGGATACGTGGCTCAGGAGAAACTGGCCATCGCTGAGGTAACTTCACAGATTGGATGCTTTGCCTCAGTTGGAGTCTGGAGAACGCCTGACGATGACGATGACGATGACGACGACGATGACGACGATGATAATAACGATGTTCCTTCTTTCCTTCCTGGCGTGTTCCAGCGCTACCTTGTCCCTCAGCTGCGCTCGCTGTGCGGCCTGAGTGAGGAAAAGGCGTCCATCTCATCCGAAGCGCTCAGTCTGTTGATCCGACAGTACTGCAGAGAGTCCGGCGTCAGGAACCTGCAGAAGCAAGTGGAAAAGGTAAGCGACCCGCTGCAAAGTCCCCTCAACCAACACAAGTACCTTCTGCATACACCTGATATCTTATCAAAGACAGTTGGGCAGACCTTCTCACAAGGAACAGGACCAAAGATGTCATTTCCCTCAAATAACACCATTTTTTTTTATTTTTGCCAAAAAGGACCCCAAAATAGTCCCCTTGTATTGTACATGGATGGATAAAAAATAACATTTGTTCACATTTTATAGTCATTTCCCAGTACTTGTAGGTTGTAAAAAAATAAAAAGGCATACTTTCATTCCAACATGAAATTTGATGTCTAATGTTAACATTTGATGTACAGTAATATTACAAGTAAATGTATGAAGTATTATGGACTCTCCCTGTTTTTTGCTACGGTTGCAGCATTCAGCTAAATAAGAGCTTAGTGGTCTGATCATTTACTGGTCAGTAAGAAGTAGTCAAGAACCAAGCCATGAACCATGTGTACAACCACACAGAGACCAAAGTCTAGAATTATGCCTTGCACCACTCCTAAGAAACAAAGCAAAAACCATGCCAGAGATACAACCAGGAGCCAAGACCGGAACCCCGTATCGACTCATGCAAAGAAGACCAAGTCTAGAACTTTCCCAAGCTCAATGCCAAGACCCTAGCCAGGAACCATGTCAAAAACTAAGTCAGGAACCTTGTGTAGAACCACACACAGACCCGGCCGGGTGTCACTCCCAAGAAATGTCGAAAATGTTGCCATGAAGTAATCAACAAGAAGTCAAGGACTACATCAAAAACCTTTTTGTGTACTGTCAATAATAGTTATGCAACTGGTTATTCCTCAATCTACCACCGAGTTCCATAAAAAATATCTGCAGTGCGTCCATAAATCCTGACTTGTTAATTGGTTCTTGTCATGGTCCTTCATGTACTTTTTGACTTGTCAACCTAGAACATTTAATAAACAGCAGATAAGAAAGGAAGACAAGAGACTTGGATTCTTCCGACAGAGATGTGCACAGATTACAATCTCCTACCGGATTTCTCTCTTTTGATTGGGTAGTCACTAGTTACATAGCCGTTGCTGCTCTAAAGGGAGGGGGAACACACAGCAGCAACCATCACGGATATCAGTCATTGTGCAGATAATAATGCAGACGTGTCTTTCATCGGTGCTGAAGGTTTCAACCGTTCATTCGCAAAGTGTTTCAGCCGCTATCTTGTGATAAGGCACACTTCCTGTTTTGCATCCTTCTCACCAGGCTCTGCTCTCTTCGCAGATAACGCCAACTCGCATGATTCATGCACATTGTACATTTATTCTAACAATATCGTGGCATGTCCACAACCGCGCTCGCTTAAAAAGCAAAAGCATCTCCGTTCGTGGACGATTTAAGAGGAGGATGAGAATGGAGCTTTGTGGTTTGTGTCATGCCTGACGCGGTGTGTGGGTCGGCCAGGTTTTCCGCAAGGTGGCCTTCTCCATCGTCAGCGGCCAGCAGGAAGTGGTCAGCGTCTCGCCGCAAAACCTTCAGGAATACGTTGGGAAGCCAATTTTCACCGTGGACAGGATGTACGACGTCACGCCGCCGGGAGTCGTCATGGGGCTGGCCTGGACCGCCATGGGTGAGGCGGGCACGCACGCACACACACACACACACACACACACACACACACACACACACACACACACACTAAAAGCCTTGTTGTGTGTGCAGGAGGCTCAACTCTGTTCATCGAGACGTCGGTGCGTCGTCCTTCCCTTAAAGATGGCAAAGGAGAAGGTTCTCTGGAGCTAACAGGTCAGGAACTTGCATAATTATAGTGTTTCAAAGAAATATATTTGTCTTAATTAGGGGTGTCAAAATGAGTGCGTTAATTTTGAGTTCATTTAAAGTTCCTTTAACGCCACAAATTTCTTTAACGCACGATTAATGAACGGCCTTTACTTGGAAATTCTGTCCTGGGGGAATTCCAGTTGCAACGCAGCGGACACGCCCACGTCAAAATTTAGCAGTAATACATTTCATAGTAATGCATATATTTGTGGAGACTGCGATAAGTTGTATTTTACAATTTGAAAAATGTGCAGAATTTCACAAGTTACTTCATGTTAAAGATGATGGCTCTTAATATGAAAAGAAAAATGCACAGAGCTGTCACCAATGTCTTAAAATGCAATTATGCCATCTAGTGGCAGACAAATGACCTCAACACAAATCAATATCACACTTGTTTTTTACAGTGCAGTACATCTTTTTAATTTAAACTCAATTTTATGAATTATTATGAAATGACTAAAAGATGCAGCCATATTTCTATTAGTTTAACATTTGTTCCACTTTTCTGTTGACAAGAGTATGAAAACTTACAAGAAAAAAAATATTGTACATTTTCTTGTACATTTAGAACATTTGTGATTAATCATGAGTTAACTATTGAAGTCATGCAATTAATTCAGATTTTTAAAAAACAAATTAAACATTTTCTTGTTTTGTACCAAAAAGCAAACGATTGTCCTAATTGTGATTTCAATGATTAGCAACTGAATTGTGATGAATATTTTCTTCATAACGGAGCAGCCCTCGCTCATGCGTTTTTCCCGCCACCCTCCCTTTAGGCCAGCTGGGCGACGTCATGAAGGAAAGTGCCAAAATCGCCTCAACCTTCGCCAGAGCGTTCCTAATGCAGCAGGAACCAGGAAACGACTTCCTGCTCAACTCTCACCTGCACCTTCACGTTCCGGAGGTGAGCGGCAAACAAAGAAAGACTGAAGAATGTTTCAGAAGACCTTCCCGCTGATGTGGTTGGATTGTTTTGTTTTCCTTCCGTTCTGTCAGGGGGCCACCCCCAAGGACGGCCCGAGTGCCGGCTGCACCATCGTCACGGCCCTGTTGTCCCTGGCGACCGCTCGGCCCGTTCGTCCAAACGTGGCCATGACCGGCGAAGTGTCCCTGACGGGAAAAATCCTTCCTGTGGGGGGCATCAAGGAGAAAACCATCGCAGTGAGTCGCGTGCGCGTCATTTGGATTTTGTAAAACAAGTCGTCTTGGGTTGCTTTTTTTTATTTTTTATGTCCTAACAATTTGCAACACTTTGCACGTGCAACATGCCAGTTTCATGTACTCGCTTTCTTGTTGAAAATCAATATCCAGATTTTGGTCATTTCATTGAAATAATTTCTTTTCTAGACACTCAGAGTTGCTTTACAATGGAATGGATACATTATTCACGCACTCACACATTCACACTCTGGTGGCAATTTCTGGACTACAAGCCGCTCTGGCTACATTTGGGGAATACTGGCGTTTGTTCCACATATAAGCCGCACCCGACTGTAAGCCGCAGGTGTTTTTAATGTTACCGCAGCGGGTTCAAGCTACTTTCTTTTCCATAATGAGGGCACAAATTGTCTGGCTCTGGTTCGGTCTCTCCGACTGTATTCGGGCTCACTTGGTTTGTTTTTGCTCTGCCTGACGCTCTTGCGCTTCCTTCATAGTGGTCTGATGGATAAGCCGCACCTTTGTATGAGCCGCAGGGTCGAACGCAAGTGAAACAAGTAGTCCAGAAATGACTGTACTCGAGTAGCCACATCTGCCCTGGGGCAGGCTGGCGGAAGCGGGGCTGCCAGTGTCCGCCTATTTCCTGATAATCACATACATGATATAGTCATTTTCCTTAAGATGACATCAAATGAATGCCAATTTCCTCTTACATTTTCATTGTCTTTGTGTGTGACTTTCAGCTGAATTACTTTTTTCTAAAACCTGTTCATATTTTACAAAGGATGGACATTTCAAGTTGTCTTAACGAGGACAAATGATTTGAAACAAGTCAATTGTCCCAAAATGTATTTGACCAGCGTGTGCAGTCGCATTGAACATGTTGACGTATCTAGATTTTTGTTTGCCGCCAGGCCCGACGCGCCGGAGTGACGTGCATCATCCTGCCGGCGGAGAACAGGAAGGACTTCTCAGACCTGCCGGACTACATCACTGAGGGTCTAGAGGTCCACTATGTGGACCACTACAGTCAAATCTACCCAGTGGTCTTCCCTCAGTCCTAAGAGCCTCCTCTGGGCCGAGTGTTTTTAAATTCCATGTAGTCCAGTTTGGCGAGCATCGTCACGACCACAACGGACCCTATGAGAAGCTGTGATGAACACAGGAAGTGATGTCACTGATTGGCTGCCAGCCAGCCTGGTCAGTCGCGGCTCCCATCATGCTCAGCTGCGGACAAACTCTTTGATAGGTGATTATAATTATTATTTTTATTTTATATTATTGTCATTGTATGCTTGAGTAAATACAATATAAAGTTTATGATGAAAAAAATCTCTTTCCATTACAAGGCTGCCCCTACTTTTTTGTAATAAACCTACTAAAAATCGTGCACATTTTACAGGAAATTTCACATTAATTACAAAAGAGCTCATTTAGAATAGAAACAAAGTGATCTCGTCGGTGGCCAACAAGAAATGCTGTAAATGGTCAAACGCTGCAAACAGGAATGTTGCAAATTTAAAAAACACAAGCACATAAAACTACTGCAAAAGAAAACAAAAACGCTGCAATCAAAAAACCAAACAAGGTGAAAGCTAATTTACAAACTAGTCCTTGTGTGAGCATTTTTATAAAATATCCAAAGTGCTGCACGATCTAATAAACAACTAAAGCGTTGTTTTTGTTTTTTTTTGTTTTTTTTATTATGCTCAATGAGCGCCCTGATAGGCGTGTTCGTGTGTGTGTGTGCGCGCGGTTGCCCCGGTGACGCGACTCCGTCTCGCTCTGTACCTGCCCACGTGTCGGCATCTCGGCCTTCGATTGGCCGGAGAGAGGTGACCGCCGCCTCCGATTGGCCGGGCTGGCCGTCAGTCATGTGGGTGGGCTATATTTAGCTGATTGCATTATCGGCTTAGGGTTAGCTTGCTACCAGCGAGCGCTGCGACGCACGCTTAAGCCCAAAGCGCATTTGGAGTGCAAGCTAAAGCTCGTTTTCGAGGACATTTCCACGTCAGCTAGCAGGCGAGCGGCCGGCCGGCTAACGTCGCGAGGAGTTAACACAAAACAACAGCACTGTGGTCCGAGCTTTCCCGAATCCTTCGCGGGACTACTCGAGAGAGACGCGAGAAGCGGAGACATGTCTTCTGACGAAGACAGAGCCAAGGAGATTTTGAAGGGTTTCAAACTGTATCCTTTTTACTTCTCAAGATGATTCTCCGACATGAAGTCAAATGTGAGCGGGCGGGAAAGCCTCGCGTTACAATTCCATTAGCCGCAAGCTAACTAGCCAGGTGATGATGCTAAAGTGGCTAAGTGAGGATGATGAGGATAGCGGCGGTGGTCAGTCATTCGCGGTGATTGTTGAGGTTGCTGTCCGTCTGTGTGGGGGCCTCCGTTCGGTTCCGGCCGTGTTGTCCTCCCCGTGAGCGTCTCGTCACAATTGACACAAGCGGACTTTTCGATATTGTCACTTTTACGTAAAGCTAAGCGATAAGCGAAATTCATTTAAAAAATAACCTTCCTCAATTTTACGATTGCGATTTTTTTAAGACCATCTTCCCACGTAGTTTTCCACAAACACAAGCAATACATCATCCATATTAAATAATGACCGAATATGTTTATCTACTTTAGAGTTGTTCACATTAGTAACACTTTGACTTGCATTCACTATAACAACTTAACGAGTGTGGCATAAACTGAAATCAGTCAGGCATCAATCAGATGACAACAATAACGCAAACTATCAGTTTTTGAGAGGGATGTTACATCATTAACATGTCATCTAACTTTCCTCCATGTTAGCGGGTGTGAAGATGTTACTGGCTCATATCATCATCAATCTTTACAGAGTTCTTCTTCACAATGTCATGGTGTCGGCCCACCCGAAGTTCACTGTGCCAGTACACATTTCATAAATAAATATGACATAAACACGGATACGTTTTCTAAATAATTTATATTTGGAGTTTTACTCACTTAAATTGATCAGTCATCATTGGTTTTACTGCACTGCATGCATTTTTTTAACGAGGGCTTGAACAAGTTATAAAGCCCATATTGTTAAATGTATAAATATTCAGTTAGTTTTTATACATGCAAAAATGTAATTACACAGAATTAATATTCCTTAAAGGCTTTTGAAATAATGCGGTATTGTGATGCTCAATATGAAATCATCATTGAAAGTTATTGTATTCTATATTTGACAGTGCCAGTTCTGTTCTGCCACACAACATGGCTCATGGAGGTAAAGCCACAGATTGGTTTGCATTATTCTTCTAATCTGCGCTTCAGTTTGTCTCGCTTGCCAATTGACAGTATAGTGGACAACATACTTGTGCTTACACCAGACCCGTGTGGCAGAATTATTATTCACATGGTCAATGCTTACCAAACTGGACGGCAAAGTATTTAGTGAGTTTATAAATTGCATTGTAGTAGATAAACGGTCTTTCACATTCATGAATGAGGGATGAATATGCTTAATTGGACTGGCGCCAGAGGCAAATGGCCTGGAAACGCGTGGCGGTGCGGGTGTTTTCCCCCATTTTCTAAATTTGTTTCTTTTTCTAGCATTCACAAGCCCCATTGGTGGCGACGGCCAGGTTGTCCTTTGCAGCCGATAGTCGATGTGCGAGTGTACCAGCGGTTGCTTATTGTACAATAACGGCGGGAAAAGTGTGGGTGTTGAAACACGGCGACAAGTGTGATATTTTGATCCATTGCGTGAATGCTGAAGCTGTTTTTACTCTTTCTTTCAAGTTCAACCCATTTCACTTTGGCAAATGCACATTCTGCATTTTCTGTTCTCATTCAAAGGCCATTCATATGTTCTAGCCTCCCCCCCCCCAAATATTTTGATCAAGAAAAATAGCACTCAAATAATTCACTTGGAGTCACATAATTAAATAGCATGTTAAAAATTTCAACAGTTGTGCGTCATGATTTAATGCTGCAGTCTCATGCAGTCTGCCGCCGCTTCTTCTGGCGTTCGCGCCTCAGCCACCGGGAGGCAGTAAAGTACAACAGCCATGTAGGCACAAACGAAGAAGAATGCTATCACTTCTTCCTCAACCATCACTGTAAGTGACTCAGGTGAATGAATGATGTTGTTGTTGTTTTTTTACCTGATTTGCGACTGGCAAAAGTCATCAAAAGTGAGGCCACACCTCGTCCACGCAAGCGTGTAATGATCCGACGTCCCCGTGCCAAACATTCGCCATCTGATGCCGCGTTAATTGATTGCGCCGAGTCCTCGTGCCAACCCTCACTCCAGAAAGTCACATTTACTTCCTGCTTTCAGGTGTACGTCCGCTGACCCTGGACCAATGGAATTGCGTGTGCGTGTGTACATGTTGGTGAGGTCAAGCTGTGGATGCAGTGAGGTAATACTTAAATCCAGCGGAACCAGATTTAGCGCCTGCAAGAACACTCGAGCGTTTGCAACACGTTTCCAGTGAATCCTCGTTTTAGCCGCGAATAGTTAATGCCTCGCAACACTCATTTAGAATTGCCATGAAGGCTTTGAACCCGAAACCTACCCTAAACTAGCATCTCAAAACACTTCAAAATGATCTTTGAACAACTCTTAGAATCAAAGGCTAAAAGATGATTTGGGTAACAAATACAGCAGAAGTGCAACATCGCCAGCTGTTTATCAACCCCTAAAAGTACCAAATACAGTACTACTTTCCTATTATCAATCAAGAAATCAGTCGATCTGATTAGCGTCCTGATGGCGTGTCGTTGCCTACTTTGGCTGCAAGCTGAAGTTTGAATGTAAACAAACGTTTCCAAACCGTTGCAATGCTTGACATGCTTCTCCCCATTTTGTCCTTTTTTGTTTTTGTTTTGTTGGACTTTTGCTCTTTGTCATTTTCTTGGACTGGCCAACTGGAATACAGGGCAGATGCCCGGTGGGCTGATGTCGTGTTTTTTAAAATTCTTATTTTACCCCAAGAGACTGCCTCACAATTTAGAGAGACTAGTCCATAAATCCATTTTAAATACAGACAACAAACGGAACCAACATCAGTCAATATCAATTGCACAACTATATGTTAGGCAGGAGTCCCATGGGAAATGGTCCGGGCCGGGCCGGCGGGTTTCAGTCAAAAGAAGCCGCTTGACGATCAGTGCTGAACGATGCTACGTTACTGTCAGCTCCTCTCGGCAGGATGATGTTGGGGCGTGTTGATCTTTATATTTCCAAATTTAAAACCCATTTGAATGTGAAAAAGGGACTGGAGTTCGTCACGCCTTGACAGCCTCCACAAACTGGCACTGAGCTTATGCGATGCATGCTTGCAGCTCCCCTCGATGACGACTCCCGTTTGACTTCAAAACAAACTGTCAGCTCAGTGCAAAAATGCAATTTGGGGGAAATTGGGTGGAAATTCTCATGAAAAAGTCTCAATATGTGAACCGTTGCCATTTTTAGATCTGCAACTAACAATTATTTTAACTCTTGACTATTTATCAAATCACAGAACATGTTTTCACATTTACAAGCATAAGTTGATCATGATTTCGTTACTCTTTTGGTTTGTAACGTTCATCAGAAAAACGGCAAAAAATGTTGCTGATGGTTTTCCAAAGTAGGAGATCCTTGCAAATGTTTTATTTGGACAAAAGCCAACGAAAACGCCGGTCAACACATTTTTAAATACGTGTTTTTATTCAGAAATGCAAGTCAACCTCCCTAGATTTTTTTTTTTCCCCTGATACCGAATCTTCCCTCGTTTTTTTCTCTCTAGCATATCAGTTCTTATAATAAAAATAATAATATGGAATATTAGTACAGTAATATTTATAAACTAAGGCTTAGATTCAGCAACAGGTGAAATTATTTTCAGAAACGTCCTAATTATGAATTACGACACATGGTAAAATCCGTATTTTGCAAGCTAGGTTTAATTTAAAATTCTTAAAAAAAAAAAAGGAAAATATATATAAAAAAAAGGAAGATAATATCAAAAAAAAAGACTTGATGTGCTAGGACAAAAGTAAAAACATTTTTGTACAAGGAGGATGATTGAAATCGGAGACGAATTTCTGTGGAGAGATTGAAATTCTGAAGATTTGCACAATTTTAAATTAAACAAGCTCTCAAATGGATTCATCAAAATTGTTGTCCATTAATTTGACATTTGTTGATGAATTGTTGCATCACTCTTGTATTTTTAAAGATTGCAATAAAATCAAATATTTTCCTAATTGCATCTAGTAAGACAAGTTGTATCTTATTACAACATAGAATGATGGCATTTATTGAACACGTTTGCGGTTAGCATGTTGCGCTGACCTCAACAACAATTTGACTTTCTTCCTTCCTGATTGGCCGGAGAGCAAAAAGTCTTCTTATTTTGTCCTCCAGGCTTCTCCCTCGTGTTTGCGTCCCGACATGGTGGCCTCCCCGGAGTGTGTGTTTATGTGTGTGTTAATGAGTCCCCAATGAGTCGCCATCATTGAGTCTGAGAGCGTTGAAAGAGTTCATCGCGGTCTTCGTCATGCAAATCACGTGTGGGAGTTGAAGCCGGTCTTTGTGGCGTCTGGAAAGCGTGCGGCGGGCGCTGGCGAGCGCCAGCTTGGATTAAGCCCCACTTGAGAGGATTACCACAACCTTGCCCGTCAGCACACGTTGCTGGAGAAAGGGGCGGGGCTTCCGCCACAATATTTCACGCCACCACGGACGCTCACTAACAAACATAGCGGCGAAATGTAGCCTTTCAAAAATCCATTTCCCCCACATAAATCATATTTGTATCATTTTTTTCCCTTGTTTGTTGATAGAAAAAACAAACTATAATAATTCAAAATAAAATCCTTAAAAAAATCAAATGTTAAACACACACTCATTTTGTTTGTTTCATAGTGAAATTGCCTTTTTTATTGTATTGAATATATTTGTAATACTCGTGTCAGGAAGCCAAACAATTGGCTAAATACACAAAATGGCTGACTGTGCTTTTGGAAAGATCTAGAGATGGGCCGATACCGATGCTAATTATTAGCAGTCAAGGGGGCCGATAACCGATATTTGGATCCCATCTCGATATTCAAATGACAAATGCCAATCTCGTTGTAATGTCTTGAAGCCTGTTGATTGTTTCGTGGACGTCAGCGGCGACGCACTTTCCAACTTCACAAGCATTTCAAAAACAAATCATCTTGTGAAAGAAAGTCCAATGACTTGATCGCATCTGTTTACGTTTCAGTCCTCGCGGCTGCCAATCACATGCTTTTGTGCGCGTGTCAGAGGCAGCGGGCGGAGCCGTTTTGTCGTTTCCATGTTGGTGCCGAGTGTCCGCGAAGGGCCCGGCAGATGCCGTCAAGTCCCGTGTGTGCGTGACACCAAGTGCGCTCTGAAGGTGACAGGACGCACAAGTGGACAATCTGAAGGAGTTTCCGCAAAACTGCAAATTTTGCCTTCGTTAGTTAACGCTGCGGCGAATGACGTCCAATTCACATTTGTTTCTCTTTCATCTCTTTATGTTGTCGTTTGTATTAACAAAGGAAGCACTTGAATAAAGTGAAGTGAAGAAAATGTGAACACAACGCGTCCATGAAGTGGCCCGCATGCGCACATTTGCTTTTGTGGTCCGACAATTTTCAGGCCAAGGCTTCTGCTAGCGTCGTGCTAGGAAGTCAACAACATCCACTCGTTCCCGGTCATGTCCGTCATGTCAAAACAGTTGGGTCCAAAATAACCCAACTATGGGAGCAAAATGGACCCATCCTCTACTTGGGTCTATTTGACCCGCCTTTGAGTCACAAAATGGGTCTGTTAGTGTAAAGCAACTCATAAATATCCATGATTTTAGTGTCCCAATACTTGTGTCTAATTGCCACATTTTCTTCCTTTCACTTCCTGTTTAAGGCCCAATACTTTTGTCCATTTGTTTTTTTTTTACACATCCTGTTCATCTATTTGGCTAATGGCCATCATTTTAGATTCTTAAATGTCCCAATACTTGCGTCCGCACTCGAGTGCATCAGCTTTCCCACGTTTGTGCTTAACTTGCCGCCGTCAGAAACTGGATGAACCTCCGAGATGCCGAGACGGGTAAAGTTCTGTGGCAGGGAACCGAAGACCTGTCCGTTCCCGGCGTGGAACACGAAGGTGCGCGCGCTGTCTTTCCACTGGCTTTGACACGTTCCTCCTCGTCTTCATCTTCATCTTCATCTTCATCTTCCTCCTCCTCCTCCAGCTCGCGTCCCCAAAAAGATCCTCAAGTGCAAAGCGGTTTCCAGAGAGCTCAACTTTTCCTCCTCGGAGAAGCTGGAGAAGTTCCGTCTGGAGCAGAAGGTTTTCTTCAAGGGACAGTGTCTAGAAGGTGATCTTCATCCTCATCATCATCATCTTCAAATTGGGCTCCATCCAATCATTTGCAATGAATCAGTCAGAAAATGGACGTCATCGCTGAAACGTCACATGACCAAATATGGTCAATTCATACTTTTCACAAACACTGACAAATGAGTGCCGCTCCTTCATTTCTACCCTCTTTTCCTTCAATCAAATGATTTGATTTAAGCGCATTTTAATTACCTGCAACCAATTACTTGTTGTAATTTGAGTGTATTGGTTTGTCCACATAGCATCTTTTATTTGTTTTTTGTTTCATACATTTGTAACTCATTTAACTCTTTGACTGCCAGACGTTTTCAGAAAAGGGATGCCGTGGGTGCCAGCCGATTTAAGCATTTTGACTGATCTTTCAAGGTCCACAGAAAATGTTGTGTTTGGACTATGGAAACACACATACTACCAAATGAAAGATTGGACTCTCATCTTTCGTCAGAAAAAAAAGTTTGTTTCTACCTTATTCCGTTTTTCAGTAATCAACAATAGAAAATGGTTAGTTTCACCTCTGTTTTGAAACAAACGTCTTTTAACGTCTTTGGCACTCCTCCCTAGGATTTTACTAAACGTTATTTAACGTTTTTGGCAGTCAAAGAGTTAAAGTGTTGAAAATAATTCCATTAACTCTCTTGATGGGTTGTAAAACTCCGCCTCTTCTTGACCGTGCAGTATTATGTTGCCTCAAGATTCAAAGTCAGGATCGATTTTGCCTCTTTTTTTGGGGGGGAGATGATTTTTTTCCCTCAATATTTTTTTTATTTTGTGGCTTTACTTTGCCAACCCTTGTCTTTAATATCTTTAATAATATAGTACCACTTAGTTGTTGTTTTTTTTTTGGGGGGGGGGGACGGGACCTTATGCTTGTAAGATTCTGACTTTGCATGCGTTTGTGTCCAGAGTGGTTCTTTGAGTTTGGCTTCGTCATCCCCAACTCGACCAACACGTGGCAGTCTCTGATCGAAGCGGCGCCCGAGTCGCAGATGATGCCCGCCAACGTCTTAACGTGAGTCTGTCATGACAGCCAACCAGCATTTCCTCTTCCTTCAGTGATGGATTTATTGATGCCTAAAAGCGCCTTATCCTTACTTTTGTCCAAAGACTGCATTTTCGGCACATATCCTGTAGGTGTCCCAATACTTTTGTCCTGTAAAACTCAAAATGGCATCAAAGAAAAATGCTTTTTTCTTCTTCTTCTTTTTTTTTTAAATGCCTTACCCCTCTGCAGTTGAGTCATTGAAGAAATGCTACTTCATCAAGTGACTTCAATTTGTGTCGGACTTTAACTCTTTGACTGCCAGACGTTTTCAGAAACGGGACGTCGCCAGTGCCAGCCGATTTAAGCATTTTGACTGATCTTTCAAGGTCCACAGAAAATGTTGTGTTTGGACTATGGAAACACACATACTACCAAATGATTGGACTCTCAGCTTTCATCAGAAAAAAAAAGTTTGTTTCTACCTTATTCCGTTCTTCAGTAATCAACAATAGAAAATGGTTAGTTTCACCGAAATTCTCTCTTTTGAAACAAAAAGCGGAGAAAAAGAGCTTTTTGTGAAACGATGTTATTTCATGCACTCTAGTGAATTGTACACTTCTTTTTTCCATGAATGATGCCACAAACACCTAAATAGTGCTTTACTTCTGTAAAACGCTTGCCACCAACAATGAAAAAGTGTTTTTTGATTGCAAAATACGTTTATTTCCATTCAACAGTGTAACAATTTGACAAAACAATTTGACAAAACAATTTCACAAACTATTTACAAATGTGTGCAACTGTGGTACTATTTACAATTATGTGGATGTTTCAAATACAGTTTTTCTTTTTATAACGCTCTCCTGCGTGCACGGAGACGCCAGGACTCGCACAACACTACTTTTACTTTGTCCGTTTCGCGTGCAAACGTTACACTTTCTTGACGGCCTTTTTTTCCGGGGAATAAATAGCAAGTAGCAGACTGTACACACTCCTCCAATGAATATGCATTGGACTCGGGGCACTCTTCGTCGTCCGATTGAACGTCCGCCTGAGCGTGCGCCGCGTTTTCCGGTGTTAGCATCGCTAGCCCGTGAACCTTTATGACGTCGTCATAGCCGCCGCGTCAGCGCTTCCAACTTCGGCGTCAACCTCGGAGTCACCATCATCATCATCATCATCGATGATGATCATCGTCGTCATCAATGTGCTCTTTAGCGTTGGTCGATGCCTTTCGTCTTTGAAAAAAATTCCCAAGTGTGAGCTGCTTGCAACCGGTCGCCATTGTTCGCTTCCTCAGCCATCTAGCTCCGCCTCACGTCTTCTACTGCCGCGTCAACGCTTCCAACCTCGGAGTCACCATCATCATCATCCATGATGATCATCGTCGTCATCAATGTGCTCTTTAGCGTTGGTCGATGCTTTTCGTCTTTGAAAAAAACTGCTCGAGCGTGAGCTGCCTGCAACCGGTCGCCATGTTCTCTTCCCTTCCCCAGCCATTGTCCCCTCTAGCTCCGCCTCACGTCTTCTACTGACGCCTCCCCAATCTTGTCAAAAGAGAGTCATTGCTGCCATCTAGGGGCCAAATAGTCATTAGGCTAACAAGATCTGCTTGAAACTTTCACCACAGCTGGGCAAGGCTTTCCTCCACCCGTTTCCCAAAAAAAAAAAAATTGGAGAACGTCTTTTAACGTCCTTGGCGGCCCTCCGTAGGTTTTTACTAAACGTCATTTAACGTTTTTGGCAGTCAAAGAGTTAATCAAGTGTTCGCCCCCTGGTGGCTGGCTGAGAAAGTGCTTGATTAGCCCGTCTTTGAAATGTGCTGTAGAAAGCAGTTAGTCGCGTCCTGTTAGTTTATTTGTTTGTTTGTTTGTTTTGGGGTCCAGCGGCAACGTGATCATCGAGACCAAGTTCTTCGACAACGACCTGCACGTGAGCACGTCGCGGGTACGCCTCTTCTACGTCTGACGTCCGCCGCCGTCCCGCCATCGTCGCCCCGTCCCGACGCTGAGGAGGAAGGCCACGTGCGTGCGCGCGCTCGCCGGCGCGGACCCGACCGGCACCCCACCGGAGGAGCGCATACGGCGTCTCTTTGTGACTGTAAATACACGAGCACTGATCCCACGTCAGCCAGACGCTCCTTTTGTGTTTTTAACAAACAAACGAGGCTTTGGGTTTGCTTGCATTGACTCAGGAACAAAAAATGTTTTTATGCTCACTTTCTTTTTGACGAATAAACCGTCTCGGGGCGCCTTCGGTCAAACATTCCGCCTGCTGGCGCTTCTTGTGGCGTTTGAAGATCCGTGATGCGTTTCCCTCTGGTGGTCTCTGTGAGGCTCAGAAGGGAAACCTACGGAGATCGGAGGTGAACAAAGTACGGCCTGTCATGTTTCTTTGCTCAAATTTAGCCTTTTTTCCCCCTCCTCAAATTGGTCAATAAAAATATGTGTGTGTTTTGTTTTTATTTTGAAAACCAGAACTGGAAATGACATCGTGTACTTCTTGTCCAAAAAGGAGTAGGAAGAAGTTCAACCTCTTTATTCGATTTTTTAATTCATTTATTTCATTGTAAGAAATAGAACATGAGTAAAATCAACATTGATAATGGTTCATTTATCAAATGAAAACACATTTGCATAACCAGGTATTCAATAATAAATGTCCAGGTTACTGTAATTCAATGACTTCAAATTAAAATAAAAAGTTGAGAACCAATCATCTCGGATATTTGTGCTTCGGCACTCACAGATTGTATTTGTGGATTTCACCCCCATAACCCCACAAAAAAAAACGTATTTGTGGTATTATTATATTATGTATATATATATATATATGGGGGCAAAGTCCATGTTTGACAGTTTTTTGCAATCCAAGTTGTTACTATATTGTAACATTAAAAACTTACACTATGTTGGATGAATGACTTTGCCCCAGCCTGTTTTATATAATTGCTTAATTATAATCTCATTGGCATAAATACCGCTGCATATTTGTGCTTTGCCATTTGCAAATTTAATTGTTGATGGGTTTTGGGGGAAACTGTCCCCAGTTATTTGTGGAAACACCCTACTAATTTGTGTGTGTGTGTGATTTTTCCCCCTTCCCCAACCCCTGCTTATTCACTTTTTATTTTATTTTTTTACCCAATACAGTACTTTGGTTGTTCATGTTTTTCTTTTTTACTTTTTAATGTCACTTAAAATGATTTTCGGGTCTTGACTGTCCATCCACGAACGAGCAGACCATATCTGTCCTTTTGAAAAACCCAGTGAGGCTCTGCAGCTCAAACATTTTCCCGCACCTGATGTATACGATGAACAAAACAGAAGATTTTTAATGACTTGTGAAGTGTGACGCATCGTACACCAATCAAGCGTCTGACCTTTTCGTCAGCCAGGTGTGGATTGGATTTGAATTGGTGTTGGTTGTCATGACAACATCTGTTTGTCTCATCTGGACCAGACCGGCACCTTCCATATTCCATAATGAAGTTCCGGGTTCATTTTTATTTGGTTTTTGGTTTTCTTAGCTGCTAACTCAACTGTGTAACATAGACTTGTTTAATAAAACTGAACTTGTGGATTAAAACCATTTTGTTACGCGCATGTGTTTGTATCTTATATTGTAAGTGTATCTTAAATTTTCGTATCTTGAAAAGCTATTAAGTCACTCGCAACTCAAAGCACCACTGTTGAGCAAAGACACATTGCGTTCTTTAATTCAGCCGACCTATTTACCCTTTATTCATTTATCTAATTCAAATAATGCATTGCAGTAATTGATTTAATGTATCAATGATGTAGTGCAAAACGTGAATGTATTATTTAAAATGACTGACTCTTTATATAACTATTGTGTTATTGAAGCAAAAAGTAATAATGAGGCATATAATTTTTATTCTGTGTTTTTTAAATTTCTGTTTATAAGAATATTTTCCTGCTTTTCTGAGTAGTTTCTTTCTGTTCGCCACAATTTAATAAAATATAATGCCAAAATAGAAAATGGCGTCAAAGGCTGTGGAACTACCTTTCCCAGCAGCCTTTGCGGTGCCACCGTAAAGCATCCGCTGAGTGTCGACCTTGCGAACTTTTTTTTCTGTCGAGTGACGCAAAGCAGCATGGCGAGCAAGGAGCCTAATGTAAGACGTGAAACCTTTCAACCTTCGCGTACTAACGTGAATTGTTGCGTTTTTGGGGAGCCGTTTAACGTTGCGGCTATCGAAAGACGTCTCACGTGGATGTAACAAACGTGCGCTTCAAGCGAAAGCTCAGTGAGGAATCTACTAGTTAGCTCGCTAGCTAGCATGCGGCTATGCTAACCAGAGCGATGCGCGAACTTTCTCAGATCTTATAATCAAGGTCACGTTGTTTACGGTTTCATCATGAAAAGTCAAACTTTTAACGCACAGCTGAAAGAGGAAAAGCAGACTATAAAAGATGACATTCAGCTGCGTCTAAACTCGTTTAATATCGATTTTGTACTCTTTGGTTTGAGATGTGCTCTCATGTTATGTTGTCTTGCATGTGTTTGTTCATCATATAAAATGTGAAGATGGGATTCTTAAAATATGTCAAGATGGAATATGTGCCTCAGTCTCTGTAGCAACAGTTTGCATATTTATTGTCGCTGCGAACATTTGCTAATAGTAGACACTCCTCCTGAAATTTATAGTTTTATATCAATAGTTTATAAACTATCATCCAAAAACACTTCAGTATTTTTGCTTGTGTTTTCTGATATTTGTATATTTTTATTATTTTCACATTTTTCATCCATTCAGTTTTTTTTAAACAGGATTTTTTATTTATATATATTTTTAAATGATGATGAAGATGATGTATCCAATTCATTTTGTACTGATTGGCGTTTCATTGCAGTGGTTGGTCCAGAATCTCCGGGACCTGATGGGTCGCATGGCGGGCTCGTCGGGCGGCAGAGGTGCCGGACTCGGAATCAAACTGCTGCTCGGCGCCGGCGCCTTGGCGTATGGCGTCAAAGAAGCCACGTACACCGGTATGCGTTGACGTGTATTAACAAACAAAGCATCGTCTTTGTTGAGATGAGGTACTGAGTACTCACTCATCTCCTTTATCAAGTTATAAAATTAGACTCAGAAATGTACCTATAGATAAAAAGGAATTTTGATATCAATTATTTTTTTTTAAAAAAAGGCCCATTTTGATAACTTGTCACAGCGGGGGGGAGAAAAACTCAACAGTTTCCCAACTTTCCCTCTTCTGAACGACTATACATTGCATAGAATATTTGAAGAACTTGTACTGTTGTCTGTCATAAGAAGAAATTGCAACAGCTGTGCTAACGTTGGGACGTTTTTGTGTGCAGTGGAAGGCGGTCACCGAGCGGTGGTCTTCAACCGGATCGGCGGCATGCAGATGGACACGGTGCTGGCTGAGGGCCTTCATTTCAGGTGACGTCTGCCGGTTGGCTGCCGAGTCCGCGTCCTAACCGGGGTCACGCCCACGCAACTCGGACCTCACTGTCTTAAGTTGTGTGTAGAATGCAAGTGCTCGTCACAAAATGCCCTCAAAAAGTTGAATACATTCCGTAATTCCATTCAAAAAGTCAAACTTTCACAGATTCTACATTCAGGGCCCACAACTCCAGTGATTTCGAGTATTTTTTTTGTTTTTGTTTATTTTTACATTATTTGGGTTTCCAGATCATAAAAGCCACGAAAACAGCATGTCAAAAAATTGAAATAATGCAAAGAAATCCCCCGTGTTTTGCAAGGGAAAATAAAAGACGGATGGATGGAGGGTATTTTCAAACCGATATATCAATCGTCAGTAGTTGAAGGTTGGATCCGCTTTGCCTTCACCACTGCCTCGATGTGTCGTGGCTAGTTCTGTATTACAAGAGGAACATGAGGGCCACCACGCCCAAAAACAAAGAGCTGCTCAATTTAGTTTGAAGTTCATTTGTTGATTTTCATAAAGTGTGTGTGTGCGTGTGTTAGGATCCCGTGGTTCCAGTACCCCATCATCTACGACATCCGAGCCAGGCCCAGAAAGATCTCCTCGCTGACCGGTAGCAAAGGTAGCACGCGCACGTTGACGCGCTCCGTTCAGGGGTGGCTGTTCTTTTAAGTAGCCTGACTGTTCCGTCCGTCACCACTGGGTGGCAGTGCAGAAGGCTTGGCACGCAGGCACAGTTTGACAAAATGACGCAGATGACGACGTTGTGATGATTAGACCTGCAGATGGTGAACATCGCGGTGAGGGTCCTGTCACGTCCCATGGCGTCCAATCTTCCCATCATGTACCAGCGTCTGGGCAAAGACTACGACGAACGCGTGCTGCCCTCCATCGTTAACGAGGTCCTCAAGTCGGTGGTGGCCAAGTTCAACGCCTCGCAGCTCATCACGCAAAGAGCGCAGGTGCGCTTCTCCTTTGGCCGCCGCTCGGCTATCCCGATTTCTTTGCGCACGCCGACCGGAAACCCAAGTCGTCCGTCTGTCCGTCCGTCAGTCAAAGCGGCGAGCTTGTGTTCCCGCAGGTGTCGCTGCTGGTGCGCAGGGAGCTATTTGAGCGCGCCAAAGACTTCAACATCATCCTGGACGACGTGTCCATCACGGAGCTCAGCTTCAGCAGCCAGTACACCGCCGCCGTCGAGGCCAAGCAAGTCGGTAGGGATGCACACACCGGCGCAATTTGCTTCGCAAACATTCAAAAAAGAAAGGTTCACAATTGACAAAAAGAAAAATACAGTTCAACCTCACTTTACGTGATAATTCAAATCAGATAAAAACTAAAGCAATGTTTCTCCTAGCAAATAATGTAAATCAATCACAGACACCCAAACGTGAACAAAAAACACATTTTACAGCGTATAATCGACAGATTAATTAAATTATTAGAATTAGATTATTAAAATGATGTTTCGTTGCAGCCTAGAAAGACCTTTCAAAGTTGGTTTTGATCCAATATATGACTGAGAACTTAGAAGGAATAATTAACTCATTCAGTCGAGTCTCTTCTTTCATCAGGAAAAAAAAGTACATTTATATTTGTTTTCCAGCAATTGGCATTAGAATATAGCTAAGTGTCATCATTATTCAAAAATCTATTTAGAATTGTGAGTAAATTAGCTTTTTTTTGCAACATGGCCCTGGGTGATCTCTTATACTCTGCTGCCACCTGCTGGCCTGTTTTTGTAGCAACTGCCATTCTTCAAGCGACCCTCTTCAGTTCAGAGGCTGCATCAAAGCCTTCGGTATGCTTTAGCATCAAAAACATCAATATGTATTTGGGAGCATGGTAGTTTTTAAAATAGAACGCATTAATGCGTCTTTGGGAGCAAATGAGTTAATTGTGAATCATGACATGCAATTTCCCGCCATGTTGCGTGTGTGTGTGTGCGCAGCTCAACAGGAGGCGCAGAGGGCTCAGTTCTATGTGGAGAAAGCCAAGCAAGATCAAAGGCAGAAGATCATCCAGGCCGAAGGAGAAGCCGAAGCCGCCAAGATGGTAAAAACGATTTCGTGGCGTCGCACGACATCCAAGCGTGTGACCTGCGGGACATGTCGCACTTTGGCCACAATAACATGCAAGATTTTGCACGCACACAAAAATCAAAGGCGGGTATTAGAGGGTAAAGGTAGAAATGCAAAATGTTCACATTGTAAAAGTACTTGTGAGTTTTAGAGAATCCAAATCATTTCGACGTGCTGTTTAATGTCTAACGTTACAAATGAAGATCAAATAAGAAGTTGTATGATGTGAATTGCGATCGCAGCCGTCCAGCTAAATAAGAGCGTAGTTGCCTTCAAAGTCCTTATTGCGCCTCTCGCTGATGTTCTTCTCAGAACTCAAGTCCATGACCATAAGTAAGCGGACGCACGTGTTCTGTGCTCGGGTCGTGCACGTCCAGCCGTATTTTCGTTTGTCACTTCGCCACGTTCTTCTTCTCGCTCGTTAATATGGATATTTGCAGAGCTGGCCTTGTAACGATTGTTGATACTTGATGCCTTCATGTTGGAAGCCTGGAAAGAATTGTCGCTAAATATTGCAGCTCAGCTTACCGTGTCCTACAAGGAAGTGGCAACTTTTGGAGTAATTGGAAGTACTTTTTATGGCCACTAGATGGTGTCATGAAATGGTCTCGTCTTTAACTTCATTCTGGTGCCGGTAAGAGAGTGACAATATTTTACCGCTGCATAATATTGGGAGTTGGAATTAATTTGGTTTGTCTTTGACACGTTTATATAACTTCATTTGTGCATCAATGTGTATTTCCACCAAAAAATCTGTTCAAACCAAGTCGCTTTACCAAAGTTCAAAGTGGGGGGGGAAGCTTTTAAAAAGGGTCTTTTTTGGGGGGTGGGGGTCCGTTCTTACCTTGGTGATGTCACAGTCACAACAATTTGGGTTTTGGGGACGTCCCACGCCAGGCTGGCGGTCAACTCTCTAAAAACATCTGGCGTCAAATAAAAGCATGCTCACCGGTTGCCGTGACGATGTGTGCATGCGTTATAATGACAAGCTGACTTTGGGGGGGAAAAAAAACCCGTGTGAATTTGTGTGTCTTTGTTTTTCTCAGCTGGGTCAAGCCATCACCAAAAATCCGGGCTACTTGAAGCTGAGACGCATCCGAGCCGCTCAGACCATCGCCAAGACGGTCCGTCACTCACTTTTTACACGTTTCAACTTGACATCAGTTGGACAACAATCACCATGATGACAAATTGCAAAGATTTTTTTGACGTGATTATGACGACGATTGTGACTGCTGATTAGGACAACATTTATAATAATAATAATAATGCATTAGCTTCATAGCGCGCTTTTTTTTGACACTCAAAGATGCTCCACAGTGGTTGCATTATTTGTGCGCTCACACATTTCCCGCCACTTTAGTCACAGCTGCCCCGGTGAGGGAAGGCTGACGGAAGGAAGCGTGGCTGCCAGTGTGCGCCTACGGCCCCTCCCACCACCACCTAACATTCGCACCTTCCATACACCAGCACCAGAGGCAATGTGTGCCAAGTGTCTTGCCCAAGGACACCGTTAGAATTACAAGTTGGACTTTTGACTGTTGACAAGACTTTGTCCTTTAGTATTTGTTTGACTTTGCAACTGAGTGGAATTTTCAAGTCCAAAAAGATGCAAATTTCCACATTCGCGTGTTGCTAATAGTGACAAGCTGTCAAAACAAGCTCGGGAGCTTCTGCAGTTATTGCAGTCAATCCGATATTGATGATGTTGGCGCACAGCGGAGCAAAAAGTGGGGCATCACCACCTTGCTTATTGGATTGAATGGAGTAAGCGCTCCATCTAGTGGACAAAAGGTGCAAAGACATGCTTGTGAGTGACTGAAACGTCCCATAAACTGTTGCATGATGAAACGGACAAATTGCAAGTGGTTCTGATGATGTTGAAAAGGGATGATGTTGACCATGACAATGATGGTGGTATTATGACGGCCATGTTGATGACGACGATGAAAACACTGATGTGGTCCTCCAGGTGTCGACGTCTCAGAACAAAGTGTACCTGGATGCTGACTCTTTGGTCCTCAACCTGCAGAATCTAACCTCATTTGACAAGTGAGTGCACAAATCTTCATTTTCATCCACTAATGCTAATCAAATGTTGTGCGGCGCTTTATGATAATATGAACGTTAAACAGTCAACATTGTGGCTTAGAGTCCTGCGTGGGCCCACGTTTTAAACAACTGTTGTGTCCGCCGTTACAGATAAAAATACAAAAGATGTGAACTTGAATATATGGAATTGTTTGAGACCGACAGATACGTGTCAATTCCTTTCTGCCGCCGACCACCAAAACGCATTAGTGCCACGAAATATAAAAAATTCATGAACGTAAGCGACACAAAAAACACAAATCTGTCTGATTTCGGCTCACTTCCTGGTTCTTCACCAATCACTCTCACGCTGCCTTCAGGGACCGTTGGAGTTTAGGAGCTACTCGTGTTAACCCAACACAGCAGCCCAATTGCTTAGTCTGCAATTTATTGGGGGAAGGCTGAAGAGCATTTACGCCACATTTTTTCAATTGTTTCTCCAGCAATTCAATCCATTCAAACTTCACACGATATACAGTATATATATTTTTTTTTTAAATTATGTTTCACTCATTCAAAAACTATTCTCCACACACATTTCACAATAAAGTCCCACAAATTTGGAGTGCGGTCGTTCTCACTGCGAGGCTGACATTTTGCTACGAGCTTTTTTTGTCATGGAATTATTGGAGCTTTTCGATGAATGGTTTCAACCTGACGTTCTTGCGCAATCTCGCTGGGCCGCTGCAGAATTTGCTCTTCTTTGACTTTTTCTTACCGTTTGTCTTTCAGTTTGTCAACCCAGAAGAAGTGACGACGAGGTCGTCGTCGTCGCAGCAGACCAATCAACTAACGCAAAAGACAGGAAGAAGTAACTTCTTTTTTTCTCTCTCTTTTTTTTTTGTATTGTGAGATTTGTGGATAAAATGAACGAAGCTAGCGGTGATCTCGTTGAATCGTGATCCGTCACTCAAGTGTGTTAATTTATGCGTTAATAAATAGAAAGTGACCTTGTTGAGGCTACAACGGTGACGTCGCAACTTGATTCAATCTTGATGAGGAGGATGATTTGCATGTGTCAGCTGCCCGTTTCCACGGTAACGCAGCAGCCATGAGGTCAAGCCAGCCCGCGCGTGTCTTGCAAGCAATTAGCATTCGTCATTTTCACGTTGTCTTGGCACTTATTGATCGGCTGATTAGCGTGTCCATTACGTCCTTGTTTCACACATTTTTCAGACTTCAGAAAAACCTTCCGGTAGTCACTGACCAAAAACGTCACCTCAAGTATGAAGACTCGGATGATGAACTTGTCTCAATTGACTCTGTCGAATAAAGAAACATTTGCAATTAATAGAAATGATTTTCGGACAACGTGAAAGTGGTTCATTTCCTTGCGCCACTTCGGATGATCGTTCACAGCAATTTGGTTGGCAATTTAAAATGGCTTTATTTAAAAAAAACAAAAAAGCAACAACAAAAATCATTTGGAAAGATAAACAAAGGTTACGAGTTTTATTAAAAACAAATATACAAATATTTTTTTTTTTTTTTATGGTTTCACATGCGTCATAAAAACTGATGAAACAAAGCATTAAAAACGGTTTCATATGTTTTGTTATTTAATTACAACAAAAAATTCAATTCAATTCAATTCTTAGATTGTGAAAGGAGAATGTGAGATAATTTGGAAGAGCCAGTCAGGAGACCTGACAAAAAAAAAGTGGCGCATCTTCTGATTATTTAAAGATTTGGGGAGTGTACTTTTTTTTTTTTTTTCTACTAATGGGCGGCAATTATACGCAGACTGTTTATAAATGTAACTCAAGTGTTGTGAAGATTTGCTGGAGTCAGAAGGCCTGGCGAAGGGCCAGGCGAGCCCGAACCCGAACCCGGATCCGGTTGTTCAAGCGCAACAAGTAGCAAGCGCCGCGCCTCAAGGTGCCGCCGCAAGGGACGCGCCCAGCGTGGAGTGGCGGC
Source organism: Vanacampus margaritifer (assembly GCF_051991255.1). NCBI lineage: Eukaryota > Metazoa > Chordata > Actinopteri > Syngnathiformes > Syngnathidae > Vanacampus > Vanacampus margaritifer. The sequence goes on from NC_135444.1 coordinate 24,279,237, forward strand.
GGCGTGCGCAGGCCGCGACAGGTCCACGGCGGCCCCCGCTGGAATTTGCCTCACGTGTCTGAACGTGCATAGAACTCGTTGACCTTGGGGGAGGTCACCGCCGTCTGCTCCTCCTCGCAATTCTTTTGCTTCCTTTCTTTCACACGTTGACTTGTTTTGCTAGCATTGTTTCATTTGTCCATCTTTTCCGGACGCGTTTCCACCTCAACTCCCACAAATGTTAACTTGAAGTTTCTGGAATTCCCAATCCCAAAATTTCAAGTGCTGGCCCAACTTTGTGGACCTCTAAACGTATCAAAAGGAAATACAATAAATCAATGAGGCCGTTACTAACTGAAGACAATCGTTCCTAAAACGCACTCAAAGTTCTTTATACTTGTAATTCCCGGAACCCGTGTTCCAATCGGGCGCTTCCCAGAATTTCAAAACAAGGTTCATCATTCGGCCTGATTTGTTTGGTCCAAAGTCGGAATGGAAATGGTGTCACTTGAAGTCACATTGAACTTTGCTGGCATGCCAGTCCAGGCCCAGTTGACGTTGACGCTCCGCTCCGGGCTTTCCGGATTGCCTCTCTGCAGTACTTTTCTTCTCCTCCTCCTCCTCCTCCTCCTCATCTTCACCCTTCACTTTGCTCCACTTTTTCCATTTTTCATTTTCCAGCTCCGAGAAAAAGACAAAGACACACACACACACTCTGGATAATAAGCACTGTAACCCCACGTGACCCCTTGCCATCCATTCACCACCACTTGTACTGAAATAAAGCGGTCGAATCGCAGCACTTCTCAGCTGCTCCGACGTTCCCACTCAGAATAAGTCATCATTCAAAAATGAGTTTATTTTAACGCAACTTACAAGTGCCTCGACTTGCAAGTTTTCTAGTCAGCAGCCTTCGCTCGGTCAGTTTATTTTGCTGTTGCTTTAATGTCACAAGCCAAATTTTAAATAACCGGCAAGCTTTAGAAACACCCCGCCCAAATGAAGTGTGTGTGTGTGGAGGGTAGTTTGAAGGACTGTGATGCTCTGGCATGTGGGCAAGGAGAGCCATATGCAGATGCACTTTCAGCCTTTTAGATGCAAAATGACGACCCTCGTAAACAACGTGGAGGAGAGCGAGAGTGCCTGTCACTCTCGCTCCAGGCTCTTGACGTCACTCTCAAAGCCTCGCCCTCTAACACAAATTGATTCCTTTACATTCTCACAAATGTTATTTTTCATATATTTTACAATGCGGTGTTGCGTTTCTTTATTCAAAACCTAAACAAAAAATGTTATCCTCTTATGGCAAAAATGTGTTTGATGTAAGCTAAATTTAGAGCGTGGTCACAAAACTTATTAAACTCGTAAGTCAACGTACACTGTGTGCATACAGGTCAACAATTTGTACATTTTTATGTTATGGAAATGATGAATTACGAAACATTTTCTCAACTTTGGTAATTTGGTAGTCATTTTGTATTACAGAATTTGACGTGATGAGGTAAGTATGCTGCCCCCTGCTGCACGACTGGAAAAAGGCAGGAAGTCGCATGAACGAGACTCAAGCACGTCTCGTTACGTTTATATGACTTACGGTGCGAAATTGATGTTTCTCTCTGTTTCATCTTGGTGTAAATGTTGTCAACGAAGCTCCGTTGTTTGATTTTATCGCGTTAAATCAAGGAAAAGTTTGAAAGTTGTTATGAATCCGCACACTTTCCGGTACAGTATTTCCTTCCATCCGCAGTTCCCGCCCACACCTAGTGTGCAGGTGATTGACAACTGCGTCGGCCACTCACCGCGCGCAAAGCGTCAGCTTTACGTTCGCTTCAGTAGACGGACCAATCACGACCCCGCTTGAGAAAGCTTCAAACGCCACACGGTCGGGTCGCGCGGCCATCTTGGTGAGGGACAAAGAAATGACAGCCGCCATCTTGGTAAGGGACCAAAAGCAACAAGCGGTCAGCTCTCGTCGTTTGTTAGCAAACAGATCCCTGCTAAATTACATCGACGCTCCGTTTACACACTTGGGACCATATTTCATCTCTCTTGTGAGCATATTTGGACAGACGGCAAGTCTCTCCCGTTACTATGGCTTTTCCGACACGCCCCGCCCTCACGTCTGTCCTACTTTGTCTCGCACATGCGCGTACACGCACGCGTGCACACACACGCACGCACGCTTATTGTTAAATAGATCCAAATATAAATAGAAGCTGCACGGTTAAGGGTTAGAGTAGAGATTTAAGAGTCTCGCGCTCACGCTCGTGGTACGCTATTGATGCACTAACAATCCGGTTGGGGGGGGGGGGGTAATGTTGCAGCACGTTACAGGAGTGTAACTAACGAAGTCGTCACTAAAAGTCCGGCAGTTGTCGTAAAGCTTGCAATGAAGGCGCACCGGGATTTCTTGAGCGGCCTGAGACGTGTTCTTCTTTCTTCTCGTGTCGTCTTGCCAGTGAGGTCACGTGACCCAAAAAGTCGTTATTTCGCAAATCAAGTAGCTACACTTCAAAAAACAACAACAAACCCACTTGATTTTGCATGCATGCAAAACACGCCCACGGCGAGTCATAAAAGTCATCGTAGTGTGAACAAACGTTTACAGTCTGTGTGATTATTATGGGATTAACGCAGCCAAGCGCGTGCACGGAGTGTTTTGTTTTTTTTGCTCACACATGTCAACGTTTTTGCACGACGGCTGCGCGCGCCTTTGCATGCGCGCGTGCGTGGGTGGCACACTTTTTGGGCAACAAGGGAGGCGCGTCCATTGTTTGGCGGCGTCCAATCGGCGGCCGACTTTGGCCGGAGCGCGCTCGGCCAATCGGAGCGCGCCCGCCGTTCTCCACGTCCCGCCCACCTGGCCTATAAAAGCGCGCGCGGCGGAGCGAGCGGGAGGGTGCACGCGCAGCTGGGGACTACCGCCGCGGCTCAAGTGGAAATCGGAATCTTCATCCTCATCCTCGCCATCGTCCTGCTGCTAATCTGCGCGACGGCCATTATTGTTTGCTAACTCGAAAAACAAGTAGAACAAGAAGAAGATGGCGGACAGCAAAGTGGAGAGCAGCGGCGAACTGAGCGCCAAGGTGAGACGCGCACGCGCACGCTTGATTAATGAAGAATTGAACATGCTGCAGGACAAGCGCGTGCGCGCACGCACGGACGCGCGTCATTCACAGCTTGCAGCATCTTTTTAGTGTATGTGCAGCATTTTGATCCGTCAAATAATAATCCGACTGATGATGATGATGAAGATGATGAAGTGTGCGTGTGTGTGTGTGTGGCGCGTGTCAGTGGCGCGTTACGTGGGAATTGAGAGCGGATTTGGCGCTCAGAGCCTCTTAAAGTGAACAAGAGGAAGAAGAAGAGGCGCGTCGCTTTCTCTTTCGATTCAAACTGTAAACAAATTACAAATAAATACATAAATAACATACAAATGTCGCTTCCGTTCATTACCAGATCGTGTATGGGGGGGGGGGGGAGTGGGGGGTGCGCTTGTGGTGCTTCCGCCCTCCCCCGCGTCAGAGCGTCGTCTGGCAGGCAGGCAGGCTGGAGGGCAGCCGCCACCGGAGCGAAGGGCCCGGGGGCGAAGGACGCGCCGGCGCCACCGCGGACCTCGACCAAGCCGCACGCGCGTGCGAGTTTGTGTGTGAGTGTGTGTGAGTGCGCGCGCGCTCACAACAGGAAGCAGCATCCTGTCTGGAGGATAAAGATGCGCCGGGGGTGTTATGGGGGTCGCGAGAGATTTCATTGGGGTCTCCTAAATGGATTTTTACCCTTGAGTCCACACGGGGGCGCCGTTCGCTTCCACGCCGGACTGAAAAGAAGCGAAAGAAAGACGTCGAAAACCGGTTTAGGGATCCTAATAAAGGACAAATGTCTAATGGGGAGTTGGTGTGATTGACTGCAGTGTCATGACGTCACAAGTGGCATTTCTACATTCAAGTGAAAAGTGTGAAGAGATCGAGTGGAGTGCATTCAGAGTTGGTGTCAGGTGACAACATCCATTGTGACACTGAGGGCTGCCGGGACTTGGAGTCTGGGCGTGTCTGTGTGTTTGGGCTTTTTTTTCCCCTTTCCTCCTCACCAGTCAGGCTGCTGCTCTGCTTCAGTCTGGTCTGGTGTCATCTTTCAGCAGCAAGAGCCCAGTGGGAGGGACTTGGGAGCATGCGACCAATCAGAGCACAGGGATTGGGAGCCCAACCTGTCCCCTAAAATGGAAACTTCCGCTCTACCTACTAACCCAGGAAGCACATGTTTACCGTCTTCATGATGTACAATGCTGTATACACACACACACACACACACAATATATATATATATATATATATATATATAATTAATTAATAATTGATTAATGTGTCTATTGTTTAATTGATTAAGTGATGAATCAATAACTTAAAAAAACACTATTTTAAAGTAGCAGTGCAGGAAATTCACAAACATAAATTAACAAAAATTCAGTTCCTGGTTTGGTCCATAACTGATGAATTGTATGAATATGCACACATGTACTCAATAAACTGTTATAAGCAACGATGCCATTAACAACATGTTAACAGTCATCTATATTGCACAAGTTGTAATTTAGTGTGCAAATATTATAGTACGTTCAAGTGCATATAAAAGTGTGGGGAGCAACAGTGTTGTCGGTGAACATTGGTGTTGCGTTCAAGTGCATGTCAACTTGTTTTGAATTTGTTCTAGAACATGAGGATGTTGGTAAACAAAAGTGTTGCATTCAATTGCAAGTGAAAGTGTCTGTCAAAACTTGTGTTACATTCAAGTGGCAATGGAGAGCGTAGGAAAATTCTTGTTCAAGTGAAAGGGTTGTTAACATGAGTGTTGCCTTCAAGTCAGCGTGAAGATGTTGGTGAAAACAACTGTTGTGTTCAAGTACACATGAACGTGATGGTGAACATTTGTGATGCGTTCAAGTTTCGTGACAGGAGAAGACATTTGAGGCTTACTCTGAGTGTGTGTGTGTTTTGGGTTTTTAGGAATTGAAGGAGAAGAAAATCTTGGAGGAGAAGAATGGCGACGACACCACCGCCAACGGAAAAACTGTGAGAGTGGCTCCTCTTCATCATCATCTTCATCATCATCCTCGCGCAGGGTGAACCTCAATGTGTGTGCGTGTGTGTCAGGACGAGGAGAACGGGGAGCAGGACAACGAGGCGGAGGAGGAAGACGATGTGGGAGACGAGGAAGAGGAGGATGGAGAGGGTACGGGGCATCACGCGTGCACGCACCAACACGAACGCACAAACAATCACACACAAAAACAAAGATACACATTCAAACTCATCAACACACACACACAAAAACTCACAAACATGTTGACAAACACAAAAACACACAATAAACCAACACCCAAGAAAGCAACACTAATGCTAAGCTAACGTGTGTGTGCGTGTCCAGGTGAGGATGAGGACGACGAAGACGACGACCTGGTCGCACCCACAGGGAAGAGAACAGCTGATGATGACGATGATGACGATGAAGATGACGAGGTGAGCAAGTTAGCAACGAGGTGCTAAAAGGCGGAAGCGCCATGAATCGGTTCAAAGTTAGCAAGTAGCTACTCATAGTTAGTAAGCTAGCTTGGTCCGACGTTAATTAGCGCTAGCTAGCTCCTACCAAATATGGGGTGGACATTGATTAGAAGATAACGAGCTCGCTACTTGTTAATTCATGTTGCAAATTGATCAAGTTAGTCAGCTAGAAAGTAAATGAGTGGCTTCGCTACAAAGTTTCACACAGCTGAAGACGCTAAGCGCTAGTGAGCCAACTTCCTCTTTATTTTTATTTTTTTTAATGCTTTATTTAACAAATTGAAATCACAACATGGCAAACATCAAACAAACAAACATCATCACAGTACACAACAATCTCACAATTCCTCTTTGTTACTCAGTCGCTAAAGCCACTAGCATGCTAACATCACCAAAAGAAACAGAATCTGATTGGGTGGCGTTTGGGCCGAGGGGGCGTGTTCTCGCGTAGCTCAACCCCTTGTCGTGTTTGTTGTCATTAACAGGACGAAGTGGAGCGGAAGAAGCAAAAGACGGACAAGTAGGCGACCACCAGCGTCACGTCCAAACCTCAGTCCTCCCTTCCAAACGTCCGAAAGAGAATTTGTTTGTATTTTTATTTACATTTTATATTTTTGTATATATTGTACGGAGGTCGGCCATCTTGACGAGTATCAAGTGGTGCTCTGAAGACATTTTAACACCCGGAAAATTTCAGCGTACACGAGCATCCTGGCGCAGGCCCGTCTCATACATACGCACACACGTACACACTCGCATATTACGCGCACACACATTAGCGCAGAAACACACACACACACACACACACACGCCCATGCAGGGCGAAGGATGCGTTTAGGTACACCGGGACGTCGCGGCACTTTGCCGCTTATGTTTTTCGTGCTAGTTTGTCGTAGACGAGCAGGATGTAGCGTGATGTCCTAGTCAGAATGTTTTCATGTCCGTGTTACGTTGTTGGAAAATAAAGTCATTGGGTTTTGTCCATCTGGACGCGTCTTTACTCAAAGTTTTGTGGCAAAGTACTTTCAAGAAAAACATTTTTAAATGAGACATTATGCATTTTCATTGAAGACTTCTTCATGTTGATTTTGTCAACATTTATATTTCTTAGAATGCAGACTTCAGTCACGCCTTGAGATATGAGTTGAACTCCTTCCGTGACTACACGTGTATCTCAAATCTTTCCAAATTGTAAAGAATGGAAATGCCCCTAAATTCCAGCCCCCCAAGAAAACTTTTTTTTTTCTCTTTTTAATAAGGCAAAATAACGTGCTGCTCTTTCTGGTGTGCCTGCTTTGGCCACCGGGTGGCAGCACGATCCAGCCATGCAGACACAAATGAAGAAGAACAGTAAGTCGTCTTCTACTGGGACTCAGTAAGATGATGTCATATTAATCCTTTTCCATAGGCGATAAAGAGTATATATCTGAGTATTATTACATTATCCATCAACATGTTTCTAAAACCACAACTATCAATGCTGCTGTTAGCATGTCAATTACATTTTGCATTGTTGTTAGCATGATGCTAAGCAAACTTTCCTCAGGCAAAGCAATGTGCTTGTCTAAAACCCACCACGTGTCATTTTCTTTGTTTAACTTGAGCCCGGAGTGGCACGAAACAGCTTGAAGCCTCTTTTTTTGATGAATTGTTCAACGTTTGTCAATGGCCTGATTGTGAGTTCACTGCCACCGTACGGCGCTCGCATCGCAACTTTTTGAATCGAAAGTCAAAGCAAAAAATAAAATAAAATAATTAAAACAGCTTTTATTTCCAAATCTTGTAAGTCGGGGCACTCGTAACTTAAGGCCCCACTGAGCCTGTTTCTGGTGAAATGAGTTGCTTTTAGGGGCGCAGCTGTTCCATGCAGTGTGTCAGCAGCCCCCATTTATTGCCAGACCAATTTGTGACTAACTTTTGTTACCATGACAACCTGGAGAGTTTGCCTTCTTGCTTGCAGTGGACGTCGATGGACAAGTGGAAAGCAGGCGTGTGCCCGAAACCACGCGTGTTTTCATGGCACACGGACAAACAAGAATGCGCCTCCTGGCCACCACCTCGTCCAGCAATCAAGTAAGTGTCATTCAAAAGTAGCTAATGCTCTTATAATAAGCTCACTTTGAGCTGAAGTCACAACCCGCGTTATGGTTAGCGGCTAGCAAGCTAGCACTGATCGTAACGTTCGCTAAGGTACTGTCTGACGTCTTTTCCGTTTTTCTTCTTCCGCCATGTGTGTGAATGTGTAAAGCACTTTGGGAACCATATGGTGTCGATAAAAGGGCCATGTAAAAAGCAGCCCATTTACAATTTCGGACATTTCCTCCAAGAATATGATATCTGGTTAGGTCCTTCAATTAAACCACATCAGGGGTGTCCTCCTCTTTTCTTCCAAGGGCCACATACAAACATTTTTTTAAAATAAAATGGAAGGAGGCAAGGGTCACTTTGACACTTTTATTAAATCTAGACACACAATCCATCAGCATAGGCAAATACATATTTATGTACTGCATATTAAAAAAAAAAAAAAAACATGCAAGTGTATCCTGCCGGCTGGGATCGGTCCACATTTGGAAGCAAACCAGGATCTTGCCGATTCTGTTAGCTTACTTTGGCGTCGGATCTTAACCCATAACGTGATTGGTTAAAAAGCAGGAAGAGAGAGAGATTATTAATTTATTATTTTACACAAACATCTATTCAAACGGGATCTCTCTGATAGGAAGCGAACCCGAGAGCAAGCAACGGTACCACCTCGCCAGTCGCCTTCTCCAGAGCCCGGAAGTGACAAGTGACGACCAACTTCTTTTCTTCTTCTGTCCTGCCACCCAGTGGAGAAGGTAAGTACTGCAGTAAAATGCAGCCAAGCGCATTTGAGTCTTTGGACCAGAAAAAACATCTGCTTGGCTGGCGTTTGGACACCCCAGTTTTAAAAATGTCAAGCTTTTCTTTTTCTTTTTTTGCCACTGCCCACTAAAAGAATGAGGAACTGAAATCATTCAAACAAATCTCAAGCCTGCTCAACATGGATGTTGAAATATTACATTTGGTGGTGGAAAAGTAAGTGAAAGTATAAGAGAGAGATACGGACAGACTTCCTCCCTCGGTTTCTCAATATGGCAGTACAGTAATCAGTTGTTTTTCGCGGAGGAAAAAGTATAAAAAGCTGTATTTTTTGCATTTCCTGACTTTGTGTTCCTCACTGTTCAGATATGAGTTGCGTATAGCGGAACAACATCAACACACCGATGCTGTTAGTCCATTTGCAAGTTAGTATTCAGGTAGCAGAGGCGATGCGCTTGAGAGTGGCATGCTGCCGACATCAATCGTTTGACAAAAACGCCTCATTAGTTGTAAATACATTTTCTGGATGGATGAGTGAAATGTGATCTTTTGGATTTGCGCGAAAGATGCTCACCCTGAGCTAAATTCCCAAGCGACGGTGTGAGCTTTTGTGGTGTCCGTGCCCCAGATGAGCAGATATTTTTATAAATGGGCCATGCAAAAAAGAAAAGAAAAAGAAAAGAAGAATGTCCTGTTCACTGATTGGCAGCTTGTCATGGGAGGGGCGGGGCTAAGAGGGGAAGAATATCAACCAATCCGAGCCCCTCATTCAGAAGCTTAGAAAGTGGAATCAAACAGTCAGTGTAGGAAACAAATCTTTAATGAATGAATGAAGGATTGTCACAACTCGGGGTCAACGAGGGCGGCCTGTTGGGGTTCGGCTCTCATGTGGGAATGCGGCTGCGCAGGTACTCCAACACGGCGTCTGTTCCCTTGGCCACGATGGCGGCTCGCGGGGTCCGGAAAGGATTTCCTTCCAGACTCAAACACCTGAACGACACAAACATCATTTGCATTTGGCAGGAAAAACAAAACAAGCAATTTCGGCAACATGTGGCGCCGCTGATGCATTGTTTGTGATGTCACTTCCTGTTTCTAGACAGCATCAAACTTTTCATGTATTATCCTTATTCCGAAATGGAGGAAAACAAACTAAATATTTTTCCGCCCTCCTATTTTTGATGTCAACGTCTTTCAACATGTCTTTGATGTAGTACCAAATTTTGCCACAACCTTCCCTCCCGGCAGCACTGAGCTAGCTCTACATTCCGCCTAATTGATTGCAAGAAGCACAGGCAGATAAGAACCCCAACTCCAGTAAAAGTCGGTGTTCCCACAAAGCTTTTGCCTTGACTAAAAGCTCAACTAAGAAGAAGCATTTGGGGAAATAAATGAAAAACCGAAGCACCGTCAAATGCAATTCAACCGGCGTCCATTAGGAAAAGTGCGGCGCACGTCTACCTGAGCGTCGCGCACAAGCCCAGTTGCGGCGGCACGTTGAGCAGGTCGTTGTTGGACAGATCCAGCGTGGACAGACGGACCAGCCCCAGCAAACGGGTGGCGTCCACGTCTCCCAGCTGGTTGTTTCCCAGCAGGATGCTTTCCAGGGACGGCATGTCGTACAAAACCGCCGGGAAGGTCTTGAACCTGCGGCACAACTTTTTACGCACGCGTTCCAAACGATCCCGTGTGAGCGTTGGGGAGGCTTACTTGTTGTAGTTGAGGATGACCGAGTGAAGTTTGCTCAAATTCTTCAGGTCGGCCGGTAAATCTCTCAGCTGGTTGTTCCTGACGGGCACAAACAAACGACGCCGCTTAGAAAGCCACCAAACTGGCGGCAAAATGGCGGACTTCCATGAGTCCATGACTTTTTGGTGAGTCTGCCTGTCAAATTTCATGTTTCAATGAGCCCCAAATGTGTGGCTGAAGGGCCAAAATGGCGGCCTGAGGTAGCGCGTACCTGAGGTCAAGGTGCAGCAGGTTGGCCAGCGAGCAGACGAGCGAGCAGCAGCTCAGCCTGTTGAAGGCCATGTTGAGCGACGTCAGCGACGTCCGCGTCTCCGGCAGCCTGCGCGCACACAAACGCGCCAGCCCGTCACCCGTCAGACCCGACGCGGCTGGTGTACTCGCTCACCTGGGCGGCACGTCAGTCAGCAGGTTCTTGCTGAAGTCGGCCGCCGTGACGGCGTGCTCGGCGGCGGCCTGGAACAGCTCGTCCGGGATGCGCTCCGCCTTCTTGTCACTGAGCGGGAACACCACAACGTTTTGGCTACAAAACCTGACCGAGTACTTTACTTTTGAACCCTACTTCCTGTCTTTTTGGCTACGGGTCCCAGAGACGTTTTTTTTTGTGGGTCCACTCACGACAAACGTGTCTATCAAATGTCATGTTGCTCAGCTCGGCCGGGCGTCACTCACTCACCTGTACGCCAGCGACTTGAGCGTTTTGATGCTGTGCACGTTGACGGCGGCCTGGCTGGGCAGCGTCATGGCGGTCGGCATGTCGCCGGCATTATCGGGCTCCTCTGGAAGAGCGCAAACGCTGACGGTTATGGGCGGCTTACGTAAACGAAGCGGATTTGGCAAAGCCGCCTCCTTCCTTTCCTTCTTTCCTTTCTTACTTTTCCATCACGCATCTCTTTGAAAATGTGATTTGGCTGCAAGCCACAAACGTGTCCACTGTGGCAGCGCGCCACCTAAAAGTCAAGTCCAACAGGAAAGGTGCGACTGTACCTTTAATTCGTCCTTGGATGTACTTGAGAAGCTCATTGGTTCCTTTCTGTGGCCAAAAGAGAATCACGTGTCATCCATTCAATTAGTGCTTAGCATTTGTTAGCTTGAAGTCACACACTCTTCCATTTTCATGTCCGTGTTTGGGCTCAAGCTGGATTTGGATGAAAAATAGCCCTTTCATAACCATCCAGTGTATATATATATATATATATATATATATATATATATTTTTTTTTTTTGAAAGGTTTTCATTAAATGGACAATTAATCCTAAATTAATGTTTGAGAGAACAACATTATTTTCTTTGGCTGTATTTTGGCTCACTTTAGGAAATGTCATCGAATTTCAGGGGGAAAGCATTTGGACATTTAGGAGCCTCCAGTGGTGCCTTAAGACAACCTCGTTGAATTGATTCCGCGCCCACGACTTGTCGGCTAATTCTATCGGTCAAGCGGGTTAGCTGAAGGCACCGATTGCAAATTGGACCCCAAGAATGTTGAAGACAAGGACGAGAAGACAAACTGTCAGCAGGTCCCTCCTGATCCCACGCAGAGGATTTCCCTCCAGCAGCAGAAGCTTCAGCTCAGGCAGCAGGCCGAGCGGCGCCGGAAGTCTGAGACGCCGACAGGAAGCCAACGTTGGTCTTTTTCCAAAAGAGGATGACGGAGGCGGGACTTACACGCCGATGTCGTTGTTGGTGAGGTCGAGTCGCGTGAGCGCGCCGAGCGCCGCCACCTGCTCGGGCAGCGTGACGATCTTGTTGTCTCGCAGCTCCAGGACGGCGAGGGCGCCCAAGCGGGACACGTGCTCGCCGGACACGCTCGCAATCTGGTTGTTGCCCAAGTACAGCTCCTGCGCAAACGTCAACATCTTCTTGTCAATTCCTCGTTTGCTGACTTTCAAATTTTTTTTTATCCAACTAAAAAAAAAATAATAATCTTAAGAAAATCTGAAAACTCAAATGTGTGCGAATGCTTTTTTTTGCATTAGCATAATAAAGGGTTCATCCTGTTTCCGAAACATTTTATTATTTTTAAATGATATGACATCTCATTGTATTTGTTATATTAATTGAAATAATATTTTTGTTTTATTTAAGAAAATTATAAAAATCTAATTATGCAACATTTGTATAAAAAGTCAACATTTACAGTTTGTTTTTAGACACATTGATCATTTGACATTTTCTTTATACATACAAATAGGAAAGGACTATTTTTGTTTTGAAAATGTTTCAAATACGATTTTTACATGTAATGTTTATATTAATTTTTGGTCTTATTTTAAAAATATTTCTCAAATAATCATTTTATTTGTATTTGCGGGCTTGCCTGGTCTGCTGGATTTACATACGAATAAATGCATCACGTTTACACATTTGTTTTATTAGATTTCATTTTAAATATCTGTATAAACTATTCAGTTGCATAACTTTTTTGTGAAAAGTATTTCAAGATGGTAGTGAATCACAAATTGAACGAACGTTTCAGAGTTACATGACACGCCAAGTTATTGATTAGACATTTTTGGTTGACATAATCATCATTCTTAAGTTATATTCTTATGAATATGATGTTAATCTGTATTACCAAAGCAAAGCAAGTGAGTGGCTAATGCTAAAGAAGTTTCCAGTTTTGTGCAAGGAACCTCCTTCTGTCAAAGTGCTGCCCCCTATTGCCATGGAGTGCAATTGTGCCTTTATGGCTGCCGATGGCGATGTGCGTGCGTGCAATCATTTAACCTTGAGCGCAGGCGCGTGAAGCGGCGGCAGTTGCCGCAGTTTGTTGTGTCGCAGGTAGAGCTGCTCCAGGGCCGCCATCTGCGACAGGCCGGCAGGAACGTCGCTCAGAAGGTTGTTGCTGCAGTCCAGCAGCTTCACATCTGCGAGAAAAAGAAAAAGGACATTTGATTTTTGGGGGGGGAAAGTTGCGCTTTTATTGGAAGTCCAGATGGCTTGCGCCACCCGGGTCTTACTGGTGAGCAGCGGCAGGCTGTCGGGCAGACGGGCGAGCTTGTTGCGACACAGGTGGAGCTTCTGCAGGCGGCTGAGACGGCCCAGGCCGGACGGGAGCTCCGTCAGATGGTTGTCGGAAACGTCCTGCCGCACATCGCAAGGCGGAGGCGCCGCATGTGCTCAAGCAGCATTTGCCATCTCGTCCACTCCCCAAAAATATACATCATCATACGTTTGCTCCCAAAAACGTGTAAATACGTTCTATCAGCAGGTGGCAGTGGAGCAAAAGAGCTCAACCAGGGCCATGTTAAAAAAAAGCTAATTTACTTACAATTCTAAATAGATTTGTGAATATTGATGAAACTTGGCTATATTCTAATGCTAATTGCTGCAAAACGGAAACAGATAAAAAATATACTTTTTTCGTGATGAAACAAGAGACTCTAATCTTTCTTTTGGTAGGTTCCATGTTTTTATAGCAATAGAACAAAATATTCTGTGGGTCTTGCAAAATCAGTAAAAAATCAGTAAAACAGCCGAGAGTGAAGGGGGTTGCTTCAGTCAAAATAGCTGGGAGTGAATAACCTTCATTTTTTAAATGCTGATGCTATTTCAAAATGTCTATGACCGTGATGAGCAACTGGTGGCCACTTGATAAAAAAAAAAAAAAAAAAAGATGAAATGGAATGGAATGGAGTTCTCCTCGTGGCCCCTAGGGTGCGCAAACTTGCGAGCACAACATGTACAAAAGCTAAATGTCGCTTAATGGCTACCAGCTCAGTGAGCGCCTCCAGTTGTCCCAACTCCTCGGGCAGCGCATCCAGCAGGTTCTGCTGCAGCGTCAGGCTCTGAAGGTTCTTCAGAGAGTAGACCTCCGGCGGCAGCCCCTTCAAACGGTTGTGACTACCGCAACAAACAGCACAACATCCAGCACGTGACTAGTAGTCAAGCCGGATATCAAGTGTGAACGGCGGAAGCCCATTTGCACGTAACGAGGTCCAGCGCGGCCGGGCCAGGCGGTCGTCTTACCTGAGTCGCAGATGCTGAAGCTCCTGCAGTTCCCCCAAAGCGCCCGGCAGCGTCTCTAGCTGGTTGTCGTGCAGCTAAACGATAAAAAGGTGGAGCAACAATTGAAACGAGGTGTACTTTTTCTCTAGGAAGGTTCGGCAATTATATTGTAAGAAAATCTAATATTGTGCGGGTCTTGAAAGAAAGTCAAATGCTTTAAAAAAAAAACAACCTAAAAACAAACGCGCTTGTGAGTGTGAGGCTGGCATACGTCGAGCGTGGTGAGCGCAGGCAGCAGTCGGATGTCGTCGGACAAGCGCGTGAGCCGGTTGGACGCCAACAGCAGCTTGGTGAGGTCCGTCTGCTCCCACCAGCGCTCGGACGCGCCGAACGACACGTTGCGATGGGCCTCCTCGGGCGTGTCCACGTTCAGCCGGTATACGTTCGTTGGGACTGGGCGGGGGGAAATAAACATGGGCACGTGTAACGGGGAAAGCGCTGCTGACAGAAGAGAACATTTTGGCCATCCAGCATAATACAAATATCATTTCAGTAAGGTATACATCTGAAATCATGAAAATGCATGTAAAGTCATGTTAAATATCGTGCTAGCCTTGAAGGTCAAGTACCGGGAATACACATGTATGGTGTATGATGACCCCTGTATCGTGATCATTGTTTCATGAGATTAAGACCCAATTCTCTTTTCATTCTTTAGGTTGGCTGTGATTCCATTTTGATTGTCTATTGAATTAAATACTTTGATGTCCATTCAGTGAGAAGTAGAAATGACATGAGCTTTTAGCTGTAATTCACCCACACAACTAACTGTACAACATAAAGAGCCGACAGTTGAAAGCAGCACTGAACACATGACTTGAGTTTGAAAAGTGTCAAAAGCACCTTCGCTGAGGCTGCGATTGGTCAGGTTGAGCGTTCCGCTCTGCCGGGCCGCCTTGAGGAGTCCGGATGGGACGCTGGGCTCACTTTCAGGCGTCCTGAAGCCCCGCAGCGAGTCCACCTGCTGCGCGCCTTTTGAACGAGACATTTTCCACTCGTTTGGCCGCCACGGACGGTGTCGTGAAGTCTTGAAGGTTTCTGGGGCGTTTGTTTACTTCCACGCCCGGACGCCGCTCACTTCCGCCCACCAACAGCGACGTAATCACGTCACGTTCGGTTGGCAACGCGTCACTTCCGTTGAAGTTCCGTCACAATAAAAACGCTTGGTTTGACTTGAGCGCAGGAGCTCCTTAAACAGTGATTCTAGCCACCAAGGTGGTACGTTTTTATTTAATTTTATAGATTATGTAATATGATGACAAATTAACGCTAGTCGGGTTCCTTCACAATAAAAGCATTGACAGATGAGTAGCTTTCAGAGACAGGACGAAATCACAGAATTCCTCACGAACCAAAGATGCAACAAAGTGTTGTACAGAAATTCGATTCGATAAGAAGAAACAAAACAATTTGAAACAAAATAACAGCGTTTTAACTGTAAAATCAATCAAATCATCAAAAAACAACAACAATGATTTAGGTTTTTCAGGTTTTACAGTGTCAGGCGTTGCTTTCTGAAATCACCTAAGCAACAGGTGTTGCCTTTAGGGGAGGTCCGAAATGATAGCTTTCTTTTCTCGCATAACTTATCAACTTGTGACATTACATCTTGCCTCACAAAGGATCAGTAGCCTACTTCATGTCCAATGAAGTTAGGCGCTGCCCTTAAGGACAGCCTGAAATCATAACCTTAATCATTCCTTATAATTGTTTAAGTTCATAATACTCATTTAATGAGTATTAGTGAGGAGCTGTACGTTGGTAATGAGTAACATAGCATAGCAGGTAGCGTTATGATTCACACCCTGATAGGCAACCATAAAATATTGGTGACCTTTGCTCATTGCAGCAAAAAAAAAAAAAAAAAGACTTGAGAATTGCAGCGCGTCGTCTATGTTTGTGTGAGAACGAGCTACAGTACTCGGATACTTTCAGGATGTTTTGGGCTTTTGTCATCTTGTGGGCACTGCAGAATGCAGCCCAGGCCTCAACTTTCAAAGGTAAAAGTTTGTTCTTTTTCTTTCAGGGTTGGGCCAATTTTTGTGCGGCACATTCACAGATGAGGTCAAATGTTAAGGAAAAGTTCAAATGCGCATGTAAGATGGTTTATTTTAATAATAAATAATTGTTTATAATTAACTGAGAAACTCGTTTCAGATTATGAACATGCAAGTACATTTCAGTTCATTTATTTTTTATTTATAATAAATCATTTGACAAAGTATAATGAGATAAAGGAATACAAATTAATAGTTCAATGTAAAACAATAATTCAGTCACATTTTTATTTGTAATTAATAAATAATCAATGATTTCATGTTTTTTATGGACATCTAAAATTGTTAATTTTGACAAAAATAAGTTTTAATTTAAATGAAATGAATATTAAGATATATTTCCATTACAAAATTCTTTCTCATTCTTGTAATGTATTTTTTAAAATTGTTTCAATTGTTTAAATATATTTCAAATGAGTTATTTTACTATTTTTATTGAACTAATTATTTCATGTTACAAATAAAAAAAAACTAATATGTTTGAAAAATAAAGTATCTCAATGAATGCAATAAATATTCCGTGAGTCTGAATACAAATGCTTGTTGGGCCTTATAGCATATTTTTCCCGGTCCTGGTGTGGCTTGTAAAAAATAAAAT
Source organism: Vanacampus margaritifer (assembly GCF_051991255.1). Lineage (NCBI taxonomy): Eukaryota > Metazoa > Chordata > Actinopteri > Syngnathiformes > Syngnathidae > Vanacampus > Vanacampus margaritifer. Next base: position 24,296,025 of record NC_135444.1, read on the forward strand.
GAAAAAATGAATAAGAATTGAATGTTGTCTTTTTTTCTTTCTTGTGCACCAGGGGCGCGCATGTCCGCCTCTCAGCCGGTGACACTTCAGCCGTGGCTGACCGGCCTGACGGCCGTGGTGGTCTTCCTCTTTGTGGTCTTTGTCTTCCTCATCCTCAGCAGACTGTTCGGGAAGGACAGGTCGCTCGCTTAAACGCGCACACACGCTGAAACAAAAGTCTGTCAAATTGTGTTTAGTGAGCGCTTCTCCTTTGCCGAACTAAAAGTTAGGGTGGTGCCATAACAAGATGCATGGTTATTGTACAGGCTGCCCACAGTAAAAGAAACAGATTGCTTTGTAAACAATATTTGAGGAACGCACCTCTTCGAGCTTTGAGTTCCGTCGCATGAACAAAAGTGTTTATCTTCTATTCAACGATGGCTTGAGTATAAAACAACACGCACAGGAATGAATTGTTACTGCTCAGTAAAAAACGGCTAATGTGGCGGCAATTTTGTGCTTTGCCATCCAATTGACATCATACTGTATGTGTGTGTTACACTGCCTCCTAGTGGCCAGGGTGCGTGCGCACACCAGAAGGAGTCCCACAATGTCCATTGAAAGGACAAAATGTTGCCCCAAAAATGCTGACATCATCGAAGGCTCGTGTGAATTACAAATCTGAGTTCCATTCAATTCCACAAGCCTTCAGCAGGCAGATTATATTCACATGGCAACACATGGCAGCTGTAATGTGATTGGACAAAAGTCTGTCAGCAGGGCAGCCAATCGAAAACAGCCAACTTTCATGGCACAATCGTTGGAATTGCGTGTATGTTGTTATGTTGCGTCATACGCGGTGGCAATGACTAACATGCGTCTTGTGGTTTTATTGTAACAGGGATCAGGAGGAAGAGGAGGAGTCCAAGGACATGTTTGCATACAAGAACGAGGTCGTGGAGCTGCGTGAAGACAAAGTCAGCCAAACCAGCTTGTAGGTCAAAAGAAGATTTCAAATCTTTCATTTCATCTCCAGTGGCATTTTTAGAGTCAAGAGTTTGTCTTTCAAAACAAATATATAAAAGAGATTGGCATATCGTCACTGTTGGCTGGAAACCGTGTGTGTCCAAATGATCATTTCTCTAAAAGTGTCATAAAGCTTGTGTACACACAAGGAAATGACAACAGTTAAACTCCGAACCAACAGGGGGCCCTCAACACAAATAGACAAAGAGCAGACAGGATGCTAGTCAAAGTCAGTTCAAACCCAGAACCTGAGAAGTCCGAGGCTTAATTGCTAACCACTATTCCACTGTGTTGCCTTTCATTCCAATGGCCTCCATTTTGACACCCTGTTAGTTTGCTTATCCACGAAAGGCTCAAAGCACACGACTTAGTTGGTGTGTGTGTGTGTTAGCTGTAAGAACTTGATGAAGGTCCTAATCTTCTCAGTGACGCCCCCTTGGTGGAGTCCAGAAAGTTTTTTTTGTTTTTTTTGTGGTGATGATGCAAGGACGCGTCCCATCCGAGGTGAGCCGCTCGCTGGACTCGTCGCTTGCTAAATGAAGCAAGAAGCTCGCACACTTGACGTCCCTCAGGAGGACTTTCTTCCTCTGGTGACGTTGACAAGATGAAGACGAGGAGTTCGTCTTTCGTTCCGTAGCTCCAAGCGTTTGTCTTCCGTCTTTGACACCTTGACGGCGTGGCGGTCGCCATGGCGATGGCATCCAGCTCAGTGAGGTGGCAACTGCGCTACGATGTCGGCGCCAACACCTGGTGGATGGTCAGATTGATTCTTTCTTTTCATTTCATTAGCTCGTGTGCAGAAGTTAATTATGTGCTCGATTCGATTCATTTGACTGAAAACAACAACAAAAATGCAAACCATCGGATCTAAGATTATTAGAGGTGGGCTTGACCGATACATACATGAAGTGGAACTGAGAAAATAATGTATCAGTATATTTTCAAATTTGATATAAATGCTGGAGGGGCTTAAATGAGGCTACACAGATTTCTGATGGGGCCTTAGTTAGCCCCGCCCCCCGCCTTGCTAGCCCCAGCAGCGCCATCCTTGACGTAGTAAACACAACATGAAAATCAAACACAGAGAAGAAAACAAATTGGAAGTCGGTGATGATGTTGTCGATGTGTTTCAGTTGCTCAAGTCCACGTGAAGTGAAATGTCTTTTGTCTTGGAAATTTGAGACAAAAAGTGTTGCTAACATGTCTGACAAACTTGAATGATTAACAGAAACTAAACAGAAAATCGGCAACTTTATAAAATGCTTTGTCGACTGAATGTGCTGAAACCACGTCCAGATGTTCAACTGTCAATCGAATACGACCTGGAAATATTATTGCTACTTGTTTAGCATCTTTATGGGGCGATATGCTCTCCGAAATGTTGTACTGCATTTGGTCTGTTTGGACATTTTCAACTTGTGTTGTTTAGTGAGCGTGGAATGTAAACGACGCTTCACGCGCTTAGTTTTGATGAGCGGAGGAGGAAGCAAATGCTAACAGATGCAGCCAACAATAAATCTGTCACAAAGCGCATAAGCTAAGCGCTGTAGCTTTGGCTGGAGAAAGTCTTAGCATGGTGGCTAACATCTAGCACAGGGACAGTCCAAAATGCTAAACGTAAGATTTAAACTGCAAACAATTGTCATCACAATATATGTGAACAGCTCCACTTATTCCCACTTCAGAAAATATCTGAACTCACTTTTTTTTTTGATACTCGCTAATGCTAATCCGTGCTAACATTGCAGCTGTGCTTAGCTTTTGTCTTTGACATGGTCATGCTTGAAAGCACTAGTACATCACTTTGTATAGCGCTATGGCTGTTTTTAAAGTGTTCTATAAATAAAGTTGAGTTGAGTTGAAAGTGGCTGTGGAACTTGGCCAAGGCTAGCTGCCAAGTCATTGGCTGGAGAACTGGAGCACTTATTGGTCATTTTTCTCACTGTTACATCACAGTGGGCTGAAGAGGGTCCGATCATCTGACTCCTTTGGGTGCTCAAATACAGACAAAAATTAAAAAGTCACTTTCCCACAAAATATGATGTCCCCGTCAAATGTGGGAAACGCGTGAACGTGCTGCTGGAGCGCCGGCGGAGCGGGAAGAGGCCGAGCGTCTCACTAAGCTGCTGCGGCTGATCCGTCTTAAAAAGGATCATTCCTGCGTCAACATCTGTCCTCCCGGTCCAACCACAACACATGCGTCAAGTTCGGCGCAGTCTTTCATAAGTCACAAGTCCTTCAACGGGCAGCGTAAATCGGACTCCAGTCAAGTCACTTCGAGGCCCCGTCTCTCATCAATCAGCTGACACAGTGCCCATAATATTAAAAACAGCTGCCAGTAAGATGCGACACAACCCCAACCCCGAGCTGGTACCCGTTCACCCTGGGGCCCCGCGGAGCCAGCTGGGAACAAATTGCCCCTCTGTTCTGGTGTCACACAAAGACTCCCTAGTCTCCTCCTCTTCTTCCGTCTGCTGCCCGCCATTTTGTCATCACGTGCTTTGTTGTAGCTTATGTGCTAAATTACTTCCACGTGGCCACCAGCAGGGGGCGCCAGAGAGAAGTTTATGGGAAGAAGCTGAGTCAGCAGCTCACGATCTCTCTCTCTCTTTACACACACACACACACGCGCACACGCACACACACGCGCACACACGCGCACACACACACACACGCACACACACGCGCACACGGCAGATCATAAAGTCCGCCAGGTCGAGTGTAGTATTAACAAAAAGACAAAATGATGACCAAAATGCCATTTTTCCCGCCCTTTTCATTGCCAATCCTCAAAATAATTGTTTGAAAACCCCGCGTTATTTTTTTGTTGACAAATAGCTGCTTCCCAGTGAGGCTCATTTGGGTCCATTTCCTTGATGGAGTTTTTGTTTCACCGCAAATAGCTGCTTCAAACCAAAATGGTGGCCTTCCTGTTCAATTTCAGGTGTTGACCCTATATTGTTATAACTGGCAAGTTTTTGGGCAGGTTCTGCTTGATCTATTAGATCACAAAAAGTTATTAATGAACATCTGTGTTTTGTTTTATTTGATGATTATTTGATCAATGTTTGTATGAAATGTCAGTTTTAGTGACGTTACAACAAACAAACTTTGTTGAATTCTGGGGCAAGATGACATAGCGTAACCCAGTTAGGGGCGGTACTAGGGAGTTGCGACTAGACTAGTGCTTTCCACTCAGAGTGTGAAAGGAAAAAACACTTCAGGGTTCAATTGTTCATTGTTTGTCTATGTGCATTGAATGGTGACCAGTCTGTTGTTTGTCCATGTGTGAGCTGACCGGCGGGCGACCAGTCTGTTGTGTCTTTGTGTACATTGGACACAAAAGGTTGTTGTTGATGTTCTGATTGGTTGATAGTTGATGACATCACTTTGAAGGGTTCAAGTCCCTTTTTTTTTCCAGCTGTAGCATATATATGATGGAGAAAAATATGATGGGCTTTCTTTGTGGGGTTACTCCCATCATGCAATGCGGTGACGCCCCCCCCCCATCCCTTTATCAAAGTTATAGTCTACTCATTATTGTTGTTATTTGCTAATGGCCGAGCGGAGGAGGCGGCGGCGCTCCTTGGCGGAGGTGAAGCTAAAAGGTGAACGTGGCTCCATCGTGCTCTGCCGCAGCCTGCCAGGAGAGGGAGGGGGCGAGCGGGGGGTGGTGGGGGTGGTGGTGGTGGTGGTGGGGGTGGGGGTGGGGGTGAAGGCGACGGTGGGGGGGCTGGCCGGGGCTCGACGCGGGACGGTTGCGCTCTTGGATTTCCCCCCCGCTGGCACGCAGCTCGTGTCGGCCGTGAATATGGAATGAGAAGGGAAGGCCGCTGGAGATGGGCCGGTGTTGACATCCGCTTCAACTTCCTCGGCTGGCGGCTCGGTTCGGAAATGGTAGGACAGCAACAACAACAAGAAGAAGAAGGACAAGCGGTTCCGTTCTTTACCGTTTTATGTCACCAACGCGGCGTGCCCAAAAAAGGCCACGGAGCCGAGTTAGGAAAATTATTTGGCACATAAGTTGCGCCCTTTGTTCCTCCCGGTCCAAATGTCCCATGTTTAGTTCTTGAACAGTCTCAGTGCGACGTGTGACGTTGGCAAGTCCTTCGCCAAACTTCATTCAAAATTAAGCGGATTAAACAACATGTGGACATTGGCGGATACTCGCGTCTTTTAGAAAATGACTCCTAGAGTTTCTTAAATATTTACACTCTAAACTATAATTCGGTTTAGTAATAACATGCGACAGACAACGTTTTGTATTTTAAATGCTGAACTTTTAGAGTTGAGTCGCCAGCGGACGGCTTCCTTAACAGGGCGGAAGTTAGCCGTCGAAACCAAGGGAAAACTTGTTATATTGTCCTTAACAGGCTTTTATAGTATCTCGCGTTGACGCCGAATTTGTCCAAATGCCGCCAAAAAGGAGAACATTTGGGTGCTTAATGCGAGACAACACAGCATCGGGCCACAAATGCCGCTCGAATTGGACTGTTGGCTTTTCGAAAGGGAGTTTGGCGTGAGGACGCTTCGGTGCGGAAGCGGACCTCTCGTGTTGTCCGCCGGGCTCCATCGCACCGCGGCTCGGCGAGACCGACGCCGCTCGAAGGCTCGTCTTGGCCGCCTCGCCGGCCTGTACTTGGGGCGACTGTCGGGACGGCGGGAAGGCCAAGTTCAACTTCCTCACGGCGGCGGAGCGCGCGCGTCTGCGTGCGTGTTACTCAGCAGAAAATGGCCGCAGTCGGACACGCCGAGCCGAGGGACAAAAAGTGTGGCCGACAGAGGGCCTGCGGTCCCGGCGAGCAGCTGCACAAAGAGCCGCCGGGCTGCGGTGCCAGCCCTGCTTGGTTCGGTCCGTGAATTGAGGAGCGAGTAGCACAGGACAGCGGACGTCTCATTGTCTTCATTGTGACGGCTGATGGGCGAGGAGCGACAAAGTGACATTTAATGACTTGGATGGAGTCAAAGTGTTGGTTTCAAACATCACTTGCAGCCTTCAGCGTCCAGCAGACGCCAATGACTTATTGTGGCATGCATTTGTGTTACTGCTTTTTAATGAGGAGCATAACACTTGATTGTTGAAGTTGTCGAAAGGGTATTTGTTGACCCTACTTACGTGTGCCTTTAAAGCGTCGTGTCCTTGTGAGGGATGTGAGAATTCTAATAATATTTGGTTAATCTGCGTGTGATCGTAAGTGTGGCAAATGTGGCCTAGAGCAGCTCCATGTCAGTGGCATCATTTTGTTACTTGCTTGGCAATAAATGGCTGGAAGTGCGTCATCAACTGAGGTGGCTCTCCTTGCCCACTTTAGTCAGAGCATTAGTGTACCGTAATTGCGCTGCTTTCCAGCATATCTCTGACTTGTTGAAACTTTAATGTTTTCTTGCAACACAAAGCAACCAAATTGTCCGTAAAAGTGCACCGTTGGTTGCTTGGAGGAGCAAAAGCACAACTTGATGCATCTTTGCTTTTCTTTTCCATTTTGGGACATGTCCGAGTCATACGCGGATGCAAAGTGTGTGGATGAGAAAAATGAAGTCTCCTCTCGTATTGTCAAAAGTGAAAAAAAAAAAAAAAGAAAAAAGAGAGAAATGATTGTCTCCTCGTTTTTAAAGTGGAGCGACCGGAAGTGGCCTCATTCGTGCCAAAGACAGCAGCAGGAGCCCAATGCATCCAAATATACGTTACTAAGGTACACTAAGGTGTACCGATTGTGCTCATGAGTACACTTGTGTGTGTGTGTGTTTGTTTTCAGGATGAGTTCCATCCGTTCATCGAGGCGCTGCTGCCGCAGGTGCGCGCCTTCGCCTACACGTGGTTCAACCTGCAGGCCAGGAAGAGGAAGTACTTCAAGAAGCACGAGAAGAGGATGACCAAAGAAGAAGAGCGGGCGGTCAAGGAAGAGCTTCTCGGGGAGAAGGCCGAGGTACGCCCGGGAAAAGGAAAACACATTTGCATTCAATATATTCGTCCGGCCGTATGCATTGGCGTTCTCGAGAGTCCAGGCATATTTGTGACTCAAATTGGTTCATTCAAATGGGAAATACTTTCCTAATTGCTTTATTCTTTTTAAGCAGTAATGATGAGTCAAATACACAAATGTACATACACGTTTATTTTTGTATCTAATCGTTTAATTAAAGTGCTCATCACCGGTTTTTCATTTCATCTGTTAATTCATTTATTGAAAATGAAATGCATTTATAGACTCATTTCACTTCATGCAGTTAACTTTTGACATTTATTGTATCCCTTAGTTGATGTATTTCAATAAATGAAAGCATTAGTTTTTTGGTGTGCAAATTATAGTACACAATTAATTCAATAATTGATTCATTGCTTTACTGTAAATAATATAAGAAATATTAGTAAAGAAATGCATTTACATTTGAGTGTTTTAAATGTGTTTGATTAATTAATTGATTATTTACTCATAATTAAATGTATTGTTTTAAAATGGTCATAGACTATTACAAATACATAAATGACCTGGCTCGTCGAACAGTTGTAAATAAGTCCAATGAGCAAAAAGTTTTCCAACGTCTGCTCTAAACACGTGACATACCTGTGACCGTGTCAAGCCAAATCATTTTTGTAAAGAAGTTTCAATACAGCGTTTTTTTTTTTTTCGTGCGTTTTTTTTGGGCAGGCACAACAGTGGACAGCTAAAGTCCATATTAGACATGTAATTATCATCATGTCCAGCAGAGGGCGCCCGGACTACATTGTTCAGCTAACCAGCAGGATTCTGCTATTGAATGTTCCCATGACTGTATTTAGGACGACAGTGTGCAGCCCCACTATTGTTGGGGACGGGCAGTGGGCATTGCATTGGGAAAAGAAAAATATGAATTCATACGATTACAAAAAACAACAGTACATTATTAAATAAACCAGAATATAATGCATTTCCCCTGAAAAACTGCGGTTGCCCCCCACAAAAAAAAAATGGAGTATGCAGGGGTTTGCTTTATTGTTTTCTTCATTTTGTTTAGGCACCCGGGTGGGCAGCTACAGGTCCTAATGAAATCCACCATCAAGTGGCATCCTTCTTTGTTTTTTTGTGTCAGGTGAAGCAGAAGTGGGCCAGTCGCCTTCTGGCCAAACTGCGAAAGGACATCCGGCCGGAATGCCGAGAGGACTTCGTCATGTCGCTCACGGGCAAGAAGGCGGCCTGCTGCGTCCTGTCCAACCCCGACCAGAAAGGGAAAATGCGACGCATTGACTGCCTGAGACAGGCCGACAAGGTGGAGCGGGCGCAGGCGGGGGCGCCGGCGGGCGCAGGCGGGCCCACGGAACGCCTCCGGGCTGACGCCGGCGTGCGTTTTGTCGCCCGCAGGTGTGGCGGCTGGACCTGGTGATGGTGATCCTGTTCAAGGGGATCCCCCTGGAGAGCACGGACGGCGAGCGTCTGGTCAAGGGCGGCCACTGCGCCAACCCGCTGCTGTGCGTGCAGCCCAGACACATCTCCGTCTCCGTCAAGGAGCTGGACCTCTACCTGGCCTACTACGTCCACCGCAGAGGCCAGTACTCTTCTCCTTTCTGATCGGGCACCGGGGCGGGCAGCTATTCCAGAGGAGACGGGACCTTTTCAACGGCAAAACATTATGAAGCTTGTCCCAAGTCTTTCACACTTTTCTTTGCTAAGTAGGCTTGTTTTATAAAAATCTTAGAAATATTATATCTAATAAATATATAGAGATATTGAGGCACTTACTTGCTAATGAAAGCACACATTGAGTTTCTACTCGAGCTGTCAAACGATGATTTATCAGTTTAATCGCATCTTAGAATTTTGATTAATCGCGATTCATCACTTCATTAAATTCATTTAAGTTAATTAAGTGCATTTTTTCAAAATGTAATGTTATGAGGACGTCTTCAAAAAATTGTTATCCACTGCACATGCTCATCTTCCTCTTTTTCTAATCCGTTAATTATTTGCATAAATGAAACAAAAACTACGGCATACGTAAAAATGTCTTAAATGCTTTACTTGAATGCATGCAGTTTTGTGCCACTTGCAACGTACACGATTAATGCAATCATTTTTGTGGGATTCATTAATGAGTTAATGCTTTAACTTTGACAGCACTAGTTTCTACAAATATTGACGTTCCCTTCATCTGACCATTAGCGTGGATTTGAAACATAGACGGGCCAAAACATGCCTTGTGAAAATTCAACTGCACAAATGGAAATCAACCCAGATGTGCTGTTTTTAATAATGTGACACGACGACGACGACGATGCTATATTGTGGCAGTTTTAATATCGCGATATCACGATATTGCCGTTATCGTCGCATCCCTTCTGTGTGCGTGCAGAAGCCGAGGAGGGCAGCAGCCCCGCCCGGACTGCGGTGGCGTCCGATCAGGACGACCGTCACACCGCCACCATGGGTAAGCTAGCGCGGCGTAGCGCGTAGCGCGAGCACCACATGACGGCTCTGCTGTGGTCCATGTTGCAGACGGCCCCGAGTTCCAAGACGCCTTCGTGACGTCGGGAGTTTTCAGCGTCACGGAATTGGTGCAGGTGTCGAGAAGTAAGTCGGCCCATGACGAGTTTTCCCCAATTTGATTCCATTCGCTTCAGATCAATTCAGTATGTGACATCAGTTCTTCTTAAATGTCAAGCGCATGATTACAAAAAGTCCACAAATATTCAATTCCAAAGTCAATTTTGTGGAAGCAATAACTGGTCGAATGATTGAGTTTATTAATGAAAGGAAAAGCTGTTATAATCGCTTAAGTGTAAACATTGGCATCAGCAAGGATGAAATGAAAATACTTTCAGAATTCTAATTTCATAATTGTAAATGTAAACTATGATAAATGCCAATAATTGACGGCAATTTAAACAAATAAAAAAATACAATGATTTGAGCAATGCGGCCCACTTGGCATAATAAAAGTTCCTCCATGTGGCCCTTTTGCGAGAAAACAGTCATTTCTTAAGAATTTATAGGGAAAAAGAGTTATTTAAATAATTGATTCATGGTTTTTATGAATCTATATTGGGCTCAAAAAGGAAAATCGATTCGATATTGACGATTCCATTTTGTTTTTTAAACCCAGCCCTTGTAAGGGACGATGTGTTTGCTTTTCCTGGAAGCAAAAGAGAAAAAAACGATTTCAAATGAGGATTTTTAAAAAAAAAAATGTTGGTGGGAAAAAGAGTGAAGGTTTGACTTGCAGGTGATGTGGTGCAGCCCTGGGGTGCTCCTGAACGCAACTTGAGGATGAAGATGGCGCTCTCATCTGTGCGTGTGTGTCGCGTGTTGCGTTTGTAGCTCCCGTCGTCTCGGCCGTCGGAGCCAGTTTTTCCGTCGGGGAGCTTCAGGGTCACCTGGCCTACGACCTCAACCCGGCGCTCCCGCAGCCCGTCAACATGCGGCGCACGCTCGCCAGCACCTCGTCCAGCGGGTAATCACGCACGCACACACACATTTTGCCACTTGCCGCCAACTGAAACTGACGTCACAGTGTGGAAGGGCTCGGGTAACGAGTGTTTCCTGAGTTTGGTCACGTGACCTTCACCAGCTCATTTTCAGTGCACAGCAAGTGGCAAAATGGCCGCCCCCCCACACCCCCCCCCCCCCCCCCTGAGATGGATAATTATTGCTTCATTCATTTTCTACGAGCATAATATTGATCGGAATGCCATGTTGAGGCAGACAGAACATATTTATTATAAAGGACATTTTTGACTTTGCGTCAATGAGTCAAAGGTCATTTTATTGCGATTGGATAAAAACACACACTGAAATAAAATGTCATGTCCACGTCGACATCAACTTTGTCCAAAAGACTAAAGTGCGCCACTTCCAGTCGTAGACGCACTTAGCGGGCGATGACGCCGTAACTTTCACATTCTAAGAATGCATTCTGCAGCTACAAGTTAGCTGCTAATGCTAACAAGGTCACAAGTCTCCAATTCTCATCCGTCCGTCTGTCCGTCCCATTTCGTCTTAACACACCCACGTTGTCTTTGTCCTCGTGCAGGAGTAAGCGTCACAAGTCGGGCTCCATGGAGGAGGAGGTGGGCAGCCCGGGGGGGGAATATTACCACTCGCCGTCCTCCCCGGCAAGCAGCTCCAGAAACTGGACGGACGACATGGAAGGAGGTAAGACCACAACAGAGTCAACGTGCGTGCGTGTGTGTGCGCGTGTGCGTCACCTGTCTCCTTGTGTGTGTCAGGTGCGTCTCCTCCGGTGAAAAAGGCGGAGCTGGACAGTCCTTCAGCCCAGGACGACTCCCCCAGACTGGGATCGTTCACTCAGCATCATCGGCCCGTCATCGCCGTGCACAGCGGTCCGTTTCGCAGTCAGACAGACGGCTCTTTTTGGGGGGGGGGGGACGCGCGTAGCAACTTGATGGCTGAAGGAAAAAAAAAAAAGAGAACTGATGACTCGACTTATCATCGTCACTTCAGCTTTGAGTACAAAAACACACGTTTGTTCAACCTTTAGCAGACTTTTTGTTAGCATGATTGAAATCAAACATTGCTGAAAGTCAGACAAGCGAGCGGAGTCGCACGCTTGCTCTCGTAGCAAGTCGGAACCGGAAACAAGTCCGAGATGCTCAAATGCAAACGTGTCAAACAACATCAACACGCTTTGGCAACACGAGCTGGCAACCGATTCACATCGCCGTTTCCACAGCGATTGATAGCGCATTCATCACACATGATTTTTTCACGTTAACTCATGATTGACTCGCAGCCATTTTCACTTTCGCTCCCGGATTTTGCAAGGCCCGCACAATGTTGTGTTTTATGGTTATCAAAACATGGAAAGATTCGAGTCTCTTCTTTCATCAGGAAAACAAAAAGTCTATTTCTATCTGTTTCCGTTTTGCAGCAATTAGCATTAAAATAAAGCTAAGTTTGATCATTATTCACAAACTTGTTGAAAACGGAAGGAAAAAGAGCTTGTTGCAACATGGCTGATCTCTTATACTCTGTTGCCACCTGCTGGCTGTTTTTTGTAACAACTACCATTGCTTCATGTCCGAAGCTGCATTCCAGTCTTCTGTATGCTCTTGCATAAGAAAACATTAGAAAAAAACAACAACTTATAAATACGTCTTTGGGAGTGAAGGACAAAGTATGAGAAAATATTGACACATTTTTGGGTTTGAATGAGTCGATACGCTTTTGAAATATGAATATTTGTGTGCGCTTGTCCAGGTCTGTCCCGTCCTCACCCGTCGCCATCTTTGCACTTTGCGTCCTCGTCCTACTTCCCACACGGCGCCATCCGTTACCCGCCTCACCTGGGCCAGGACCCCCTCAAGGATCTGGTCTCGTTGGCTTGCGACCCCGCCAATCAGAGCTCGGTGAGCGCGTCTTCTTCTTCTTCTTCTTCTTCTTCTCGCATCTGCTCGGTCCTGAGGCGGCGTTTGTGTTTCCAGCTGAACGGCAGCAACCAGCTGAAAGTGAGCAGCCATTACCTCTCCTCTCAGATGCTGGCCCCCTCCCTGGGGCCGCCCCCGTCCACCCTGCCCCGCCCCCCCCTGCCCATCGATGTCAAGCCCCCCAGCACCTCCTCCGACGGGGCTGCAAACTCACCCACGTCGCCCAGTAAGTTCTCACAATCACGCCGGACCTCATTTACTCTGACGGAAAAAATAAATCGATGAATCATTTGACATTTTTGACAACAATTCTCCTTTCATTCCCAATAAAACATTCGACAAAAAGGTTTACGACTTTCCAAATTCCAAACGTTCAGTTCACCTGGAGGACAATTTTCAACACTCTAAAAATGAACACATATTGAATGCAATTTTCACCAACTTTCACTTTTTTTTTACCCCCAAAATTCACACTTTGTCCTCCTTCAACATTTTGCGACCAATTGAAAGCATTCCTATTTCATGTTGTTTACCTCATGTGAACTTTTCCCGTTAGCCAAATTAGCTGACATTTCAAAATAAAAGCCCTAAATTCCACATTTCTACATATTGACCTCTCATTTCTGCAATTGTTAATCGATTCAATTCTTTCCCATTTCAAAATGTTCATCTCGTTGCAGCCCTTCAAAGGGTTCAAAATAAACGCCTTCAAACTTGTCCTTTATTCATGAGCCAATTTCCACTTTTCTTGACCGATTCTCACTCCTAACTGTCCTGCTCATCATCAGCATTCATGCACGATTTCTCCAGAAATGTCCATATCGTGTTTTCCTCAATATTTCACGAGCTCGGGTCCAAACGCAACAAATGAAAGTTGTGGCTGTTTTGCCCGTTTCGTCTTCCACAATCCGACTTGCAAATCAGGTGCGTCAAAGTGGACTGATGATGTCATCCCAACAGCGTACTCGGCGCCCGGGACCCCGGGGACCCCCCCTGCCAGTCGCTCCTCCTTTGTTGGCGTGGCGCCTCGAGACCCCGCTGGACTCTACCAAGCCCAGGTTGGTCACCATCGCACTTCACATCCGCAAACGGGACCATCCGCCTGACCGGCGGTCAAAAGTGGTCCACAAAGTCAAAACCCTGCCACACTTTGGCTTTAGCACCCGATGCTATCTCCCTAGCTAGCTCCCATGGCGCTCGTTTGCCAGCTAGCTAGGGAGCTAGCATCAGGGGCTAAAGCCAAAGTGTGGCAGGGTTTTGACTTTCTGGACCTGGATTTGCCACCCCTGCTTATTGTTCAGTGCACGGAGCCGTAGCGTGCCGCAGCACCCGAACCAACACGCATCTGCGTAGCGACGAGCTATGGGACGTACTTGTGATGTGCGCTGCTACGGACTTGCTACTTGATGTCAGTTTGCTGCATTGCAGTCAAGCTGATCTCCAAAACGCTGAGCCTGCACGGACGCACACACGCACACACACACGCACACACGCACACACGCACACGTGCTGCTCTTGCATTTTGAAACCTTTGAACTTAACCATCTTAAGTCTTACCAACCTGTTTTATTGACTTTATTTAGAATGTTCAGTTGTGCCTTGAGATACGAGTGAGCTGACTTTCCAACGTTTTTGAGATGCAAGGTTGTTTTTCCGGCCAAACGATTATTTATTTATTTTTGCTTTGACTTGTGAGCGCCAATTTGAGATGCAAGTAACAGTCAGAGGCTTCAGGCTGTTTGATGCCTTTTCCCGTTTGCTCAAGAACTGAACTTGATACAATGAGAATTAGGCCTTGTTGAAAAGTTTCACTAAACAGCATCGGATGATTTGAATTCTATTGAATGATGAAATGAATGCCAGTTTTTTTTAAAAGTTCACGGGATGCTTCTCTTCTGCATTAAAAGCCACACTAACAAAACATTTTGGGCTCGTGGCTGTAGCCTGGAATGGATTCATGTCATTTCCATTCATTTCGGTGCCAAAAACACAATTGTAATGTTTTGAGTTCTGAGTGTATTCATGGATCACATTCAACTCGTATCTCAAGGCACCACTGCATTGAGCATCTATTGTGCAGTAAGTCACATTTCTTCTCGCGTGTGTGTTTCAGTCTTGGTATCTGGGCAACTGAAACACTACATGATCTCTTCCGTGCGCTCACACCGACACATAACGACATATAAGCAATCCGGTGGGAGTGCATGGGTTCGAGATGCATATGGGTCTGCGCACACGCTGGGCCGCGAGCCACACGGACCCCAAACGGCTCCCCAGACTGCTCGCCGGAAGGATTTCCCGGGAAAGGACGTCAATCAAGCCTTTAGCCCCGCCCCTCCCTGCAGGTGCTGCTTACCATATATGCAAATAAGCCTTGCTCTTTTGTTTCCTGTATTCCCAAAAGACTCCAACGAGAGAGAGAGAGAGAGCGAGAGAGCATCTTTTTATTCAAACCTGATTTTTGCACTTTTTTTCCATCGTCCCCACAAAGAATGAAAACAAAAAGAAGAGTAGAAGGACAAAGACTTTTTTGGCTTGACAATCGGCGTCAGCGTGAAAGCATGAAGTTGCTCTCAAGGACTCTTTGAAGGCCGCTCCTTCACACGGTGAAGCCCCTTTCACGCAGAGCGTCAATTAGAACCCAGCAATGCGGGCCGCCGCCCGATAATTGTTGCGGCGAATGCGAACGACGTCGTCAAACGACGAGACGTCTCGTGTGTTTTTGTCAACGCTGACAAAATGGCAACTCTTTGAAAAGTACGATTTTTCTCACTTGTTTTGAACATTTTGTGTCCCCTCTGCGTGAAAGGGGCCAATGTGTGAAAGGATTGGTAACGATGGCCTATAGAAGGAATGTGGAATGTGCCCCCCCCCAAACTCCCAAGAATTCCACCAGGAATCCATCCCATCCCTCCAGCTTGGCTCGCTGGACCTTTTTTGAAAGTCCGTTTTGCACGACATGTCCGAAACCACAGTATGTGCCTTGCCTTGAGTTCAACAACAACAATAATAATAATAAGGATAAGATGAATAATAATGACGACAGCTTTTGGAAAGAGGACAAAACTTTTCATGGTACCGCTTCAAGAAAAGAGAAGAAAAAAGTTGCATGCGAGATTGCTTGACGCTAGCTTAGCCTAGCACGTCCACACTTTAGCGTCGATCATTTTAGACGTGCGTCAAATCAAGATATAAACGATCCTTATACGTTCGAGCCGCGTTTATTCTTCCACGCCTGAGAGGTGAAAATCGGCGCTACGTAGCGCGGATGGCATTCATAAGCAAAAGAAGACGTTTTAACCTTTTAATCCCATTCTTTAAACACGTTGAAAGTCAGACACTTGAGCTCAGTAGAATTCCCGTTTGAAAATATTCCTTCGCGCCCGTTCTCACTCTCGCTGTCAGGAAATGGAAGGCGATGGATCGTATGACGTCGCTTTGAGAAAACTCTTGCTAGTACACTTCTCCAAAAAAGAGGCAAAGCCACAGCAGGGAGGCGCTGCTAAGCTAAGCTAAGCTAAGCTAAGCTAAATGACGGCACAGACCTCTTAGCTTCATTTGAACACCGTCCACTTGAGTCATCCAGCTTGATTTCCAAACCCAAGATAATCATTTTCCACTTTTTATTATTTTGCATGCGCGTTTTTTAAATTGAATCCTATAACGAAAACACACGAGTGTGTCTAAATACTTTGAATGTATATGAAATGTTTGAGCGGTGGCCGAGCCACACGCGCGCGGCATGGCCATGCTAATGATGCTAAAGCTAACCTCTGCCTGGAGGATAAACTTTTAGTTTGCACAGCGCAAAAGGGACGAAGCGAGCGAAAGAAAGAAAGGAAAGAAAGGAAAGAAAGGAAAGAAAGGAAAGAAAAGAAAGAAAGGAAAGAAAGGAAAGAAAAGAAAGAAAGGAAAGAGCACACGCGGCAAGAAGCGCAAAAAAGACCAAAGCCATGCAAATGTTGTCTCGGTGACTTTTTCAAAGCGTTTCCATTCCCTCAAAGGGCTCTTCGTCCCCCCGAACCAAAGCTGACCGTTGTTTGTTTGTCGCGATGCTCTTCCGTTGCTTCCCGCGACTGGCGTGCGTGCGTGCGTGCGTGCGCGCTGCCGCCTTGTCATCGAGCTTCAAAATCGCATTTTAGTCAAGCTGGAAACGGAATGAAAATCTTTCGCATAAATAGCGGCTCCTGTTTAATCAACTTGATCAGTTGATTTTCCTTACTTTGTTATTTGTCTGCTACGACATCTTTTTTTTTTCTTTCTTTGGGAAAACAAAGCATGTGCTCGTAGCATGGAAACGATTGCTAATGGCATCAAGTTGCAAGCAATTCACAAATGAATGAACGCAGCAAACTCCCGCACATTTGCACGACAGCATCATTACACTCAGCCAGCACTTTTTTTTCCCAATAAAAAAAAAAGAAGCTTTTTTTTTCAACCTCAATTATTTATGCAAAACATATTGGCAGTACGCATATTCAGTCATTTTTGGGGTCAAATATATTTTCCTCAATGCAATTATCCTGGACGTCAATTATTTGCTGATATTTGCTATTTGTGGTCTGACCCGGTTGCTGCGGATCCACTCTATATTCTTATTATATGTTTGTTTTTAAAATATAAATTGATATGATTGTTTGAAAATTCATGGTTGTTTTTATTTACATTTTTAGGAGTCAAAATTAATTATTTGGGTCAATTAACATTCAATATACAAGGAATTATTACCATTTCTGATTTCTAAAGAAAATTTATAACAACTTTCTCTCAAATATATTTCAGATTTTTGTCTACATTTCATGATCAACTTGAAAAATGCAAATTAAGTGGGAAAATGACTGATCAATGAACTTACTGTTCTTTAAAAATTGCCAAAATGAAGAATAACTTCATTTTTTAACTGTAATATTCATTTATTTTTTATTTTTGATGAACTACTAAAGGAGTCCCGTATTGATCACGATAATGTTGCCTGGCGGACGCACTCAAGCTGGAAAGACATGATTGATCAGGATGGAGCATTGTTGGCATCCTACTAGCGTGTGAGCTTGTCATGCTAACACATGCATTACTTCGGCAAGTTTTTAGCTCAGCTAAGCTTCGCTTTTTTTTCCTTTCTTATTTTGTATTTTTTTAAATGGCGTGTCAGTCTGAGAGCTGTTTTTCACACGCCCCAAAAATAATTCCAGTTTGTCTTCATTGCGTTTCCCATGTTGATGTTTTGCTTTGTGTTTGTTAGCCGTTCCTTTCTCCGCAGCTAGCGTAGCGTAGCGCGGCCGCGCTTGCTTTGCGAACGTGAATCCAATCGTCCTTCGGGTGCACGAAGTCCTTTTCACGCCGCGCAATCGCGAGGAAAGCAAAAAGAGAAGCTCAAGCGTGCTGAGGGTGAAAAGTACGCAAGCGTATTGTTGACACACCAGAAAAAGAAAAAAGTTCATGATCAAGTTCACGTTTGAACCGGATAACTTTCACGTTATGATGTGATTCATTTCATGTCTTAACGTATGTTTACTTTTGCGTTAGAATTGGATGACTTTTGCGTTTTAGCGTCAACTTTTGATGCCGAGGTGGTCGGTCATTCAACAATCGTCAAGAGTCGGGACAGCCTTCCGTCATCGGCAATATTTCAAACCCAACCGTCAACCCGCCACCGGTCGATTGCTCAGCAGAACGAGCGTCCGTCAGCTTCCCGTCAGTCGTCCTTCGTCACCAAAATTGGACGTCCATCATTGACGGATTGCCAAATTTATTGACGGGTCGAAGGTCACATTGACAGACGAAAACCCCCCAATGCCTGGTTTGTCCATTTTTCGAAGTTTCCCGTCCATCGGGAAAACAAAATGGCCGTCCGTCATTGACAGATTGACGGAGCTTTCGTTAATATTGACGAGATGTGACAACTTATCACGTTAAAAGGTGATCGGTTCGACTTCCAGCAAAGTTTTTGGGTGTGCTTCTCATGAAAAGAATTGACGAGCGACGTCATTTGGTTGCGCTTCGAAAAAAAATACTGTTTAAAAAAAAAAAACAAGGCCAAGTTGAAGAAGATTTGAGATTTAAAAGGAAGACTTTGGCAGTGACCTCCACTGGAAGGAATTGTTTTTGTTTTTGCCCAATGAAGACGTCAAACTTAACGCTTGACATCTCATCACATTCAAACTTGATTTTGATGGAATTCAAATGTTCTAAGCTGATTTTTTTTCTTTTTGTGTGGCAGCAACAAGCTTGCATAGAAAAGGGCTGCAGTTAAGCCGCGTTTTTTTCTTAAAAAAAAAGAAAAAGCAAATGCAAAAACGTTAATATCCACCTTTATTTGCATGATGTGTCAATTGTGACATGTTTGGACTTCCTGTCGTGGTGACGATGACGTCATCCCAACATGTGCTCGCATTCGGTCCGTGCTGATGGATTCTTTACTTTAAGTATGATTGCCTATGCAAAAATAAACATCAATAAAGAAGCTATATCACAACAGCTCACACTTATTATCGTCGGCCAATGGTGGCCGTGCATTTGCCGTGCTGATAATGAAAGCTGTTAACGGCAATATTGCTCCAGATGCTTGCTTTCAACAATTTGCTCGTCCCAAATTGGTCAAAATCTTGCAGTCACAGCAGCAGGCCTCGTTTGGCGTCAGGAGCAAGCGGGGCGACGGCATCTTGCTTAAGCTAGGACACCTCCACAAGGTCACAACGTTTGAGGATGGAACCCACAACCTTCAGCTTGGGTGGCAACCCTTCTATCACTGAGCCGTGCCGCCGCACTTTGACGTCTTCGCTCGCTACTTTGGAGCTCGTCGAGCGCCATCAAAAAACAGGTCCGGTTAAGAATCCTTTTCCAATCATGTATTTAAAAAAAATGGTCACAAACTAAAGTAAAAAAGAAAAAAGCAGGGATGAGCAACTGCCGGGGGAGTGAATTAGCAAATTTGCGGGTGCCAAATATGCCATCAAGTGTAGTTTTGAATTGTAATGTGACTGTTCACCACTGGATGGCAGACATGGCTTAGTTGCCCTATAAAACATTTCTAACCATTTCTTTGTGGATTTGGAATGATATACAGGACAAGCATAGAACTGTTCTGTACTTGAATTATATTATATATATATATACAATTTAGCAATGTTTTTTTTGTTAGAAGCTGTCATTTTTTTCCCAGAAAAAAGTCCCAATTTTTGAAGAATAGAACAAATGGTGCGGCGTGCTGACCTTTTCGCAGTTGCTGCCATGGATCTCATGCAGCTTGAACTTGAACCCGCGCTTGTGTTGCTCGTTGATGTGTCGGACGACGAGATTTGCCGCCGCCGCACTGTCCTCACGACACGTCACCCCCCCGTAAAAATTGGCGCCCCCAGGAGGCCCGGAGGAGCCACAGCGCAGGCCAGTAGAAGCGTCAACAAGTGAGCCATGATGATGATGATGATGATGATGATGATGATGATGATGAAGTGTAAATATTACAAGTCAGACGAGCCGCAACGTTGCTTGTATGCCCGCTGGCGAGCGAGGAGGCGGACGGTGACAGGAAGGGCAGAGAGGGCAAAGCAAACGCAGACTTTAACCGGCTTGTGCGAGGGCGAGCACACAAAATGCAATTGTTGTTGCCACAGCAGCACTCAACGAAATGTGAGAAGCAAAAGACAAGAAAATACCAAAATAAAATCGCAATTCTTTGAAAGAAAAAGTTTCCATTATCACAAGTCATGGCAAAATGTTTGAAATGAAATGCGATGTGTGTCTGCTAATATGCTAAGCTAACATGCTGAATACCAATGCCAAATAGTCCAACCAAGTTTAAAAGGGATACTTGACTCATTGAGCCATTTTCAACCGTAAGAAGATCATATTTTGTCTTTAATTTCCAATCACTACTGCCACCTGTGGCCGGAAAATGAAACTGCATTTGCACGTGTATCCGCAGACAGAGTGCGTGAAATTCAAACCCGAATCCAGTCTGAAAACGATTGGCTTGCAAGTTCCCATTATGTACAGCAAAGGTGTTCATCTACTGATTAAAAAAAAAAAGTCTCATAAGTCATAAATGGTCAAATAAAAAGTCTATTGTAAAGATATTTTGGGCAAATTGTTACAAAGTGCACCTTTTAATGTGATTCTTCATGAACAATTAAAATCCCATTTTTCCACTTGCTGTCGACTGAAGATGACGTCACCTGTGCTGAGGAAACGGAACGACCAATCACGGCCCACGATGCTGACCAAACCCAGAAAACAGCTGGACCGTGATTGGTCGTTCCGTTTCCTCAGCACAGGTGACGTCATCTTCAGTCGACAGCAAGTGGAAAAAATGGCTTTGGAAAGCTATTAATAAAAGAATGAAGCTATCAAATTCATTCCGGACAAAATATTGACTTTTAATTGCTGGAAATGGCTCTCGTGTCTCTTTCAAGTCCACCGCTAGCTTCTAGCTAGCTAACTAGCTTCAGGCTAATCTCACTTTCAAGGACCCCAAGACAAGTTGGAGAATCTTTTTCATCGGATTTGGCCTCGGACTTGCTTCAGGTTTGAACTTTGTCCAACTTGAAAACCGAAAAGTTTTGTTGTGGGACTCTCAAATCGTCTTCTGTGCTGGAAGTCTTCGGTCTTGCTTTTTTGGCGTGGCTCTTGAATTGTTTTGATTTGAAGTTTTGGTTCATACTATGATGCTCATCTTTGTTTTTCAACTTTTTATTTATTTATTGCTTCATAACTAATCTTCACAGTCAAGTATCTTGTATCAGTCAAGTATGGATCTAAAAAGCACATCAAAAACCAAGTCAAAGTACACGTCAAGCGTAGTTAAAAAGTTCAAGTAAAAAAAAAAATTGGATGTCAAAGACCAGCCAGTAAGTCAAAAACCACAAGCGCACATTTTGGTCTTTTTGTTTGAATGGACAAACATTAGCATTAGCATTAGCATGAACGCTAACTCAAAAAGGAGGAAAAGCTAAATGACGCCAAGCACAGATGAGACGGAGCCAACATTTGTTTTTTTTACATTTTTATTATGACAGCGTTGAAGCCCGCTGATGTGACGTCCGTCCTTTAGGCTTGTTGCGGCACTTGTGGCAATTGTACGGCAAGCGGGAAAGGACAAATCTGGTGGATGGCCGGCTCGTGGGTGCTCAGCTGCGCCGCGCAGGCGGAACCTTCCGGACTGTGGTGGAACGACGGCCCGCACACGGGCTCCTGCTCGCCAACCGGGAGCGGGTTGCTGTTCTACAGACGCACACCCAAAAACAAGTCAACAATGTCGATGAGGTGCTTTTTTGTTTTTTTTTGCCGTGATCCGTGGACTTACTTTTGGTACATATAAGTCACACAGGAGTTCTCCCACTTGTCCACTGCTGTGTGAGTACGAAGTTTTGCAAAAGACGTGATGCTGGGAAAAAGAGAAGCACATTTGGTTTACTCTTTGATGGTCTTCGCCATTAGCATTAGCACGGAAGCTAACTGACAGCTCGGTCCGGGCAGCGTGGCGTGCAGGCCTCGGGCACGATCCTGGCATGTTTGGGGCAGGTGGTCTCCACCAGGGCGAACTTGGTCCAGGTCCTCATGCCGCTGGACATGATGTACTGCCACCGCAAGGAAGGGAAATGTGGAAAAGCCGGCGGGGAGAAAAAGTCGGGCGAAGGCGGTGGTCAGGTGACTCACCCCGCGGGTCAGCTGAGAAATTTCCATCAGGGTGAAATAATGCGCATGGTTGCTCTCCTGGTTGTACTTCTTGACGGCCTCCTGGACCGCCTTGACGCCCATCTCGTCGTTCAGAGGCAACAACGCGGGGCAGTCGGGACACGTCATCGCCATCTCCGCGTTGGTCAATTCTGCACACCGCGGGTCCCAACCGAGTGCCAAAAGGTTTTGGATTCAGTCCAAAGTCACAAATCGGCTCAACTGCGGGATTTGTTCTTTTTCTCTTCATACGTCCCAACGCTCTCGCGCTGTTGCTTCGTGCTCGACCAGCGTTTTCTGGCAATCTGAATTTCCGACTACAATTTGTTGCTTGCTCTCCACCTCCAAGACTTCCAAGCTGGGAAGTTGGACTATCGCACCTGCTCGCACCTGCTCGCACCTGCTCGCACCGGGCTGACTTCTCATCTCTCAATCATCTCGCTCTCTCTCTCTAAGCAATCGAGGCCGACACATTTCTGCCTGTCCTGACGGAACGTCCATTGCGACCGCATGACGCTTTGGAAATAAATTGCAATTGAACATCATGGATGGTTTTGCCGCCGTTTTGCCGCCGTTTTGCCATTTCTACAATTTAGTTTTTAGATGGTGAAAATTTCAAAAGTGTTGACCTGGTTTGGTGACGCAGGTGTGACTGGTGACCGTGGCCACGCCTCCCATCACCGTCAACTTGCTGCTACAGTCGGCCACCGCGCCCTAAAACACAAACGCACGCGCACGTGCGCGCGCTTAGCATGTGATCAGTACGAGATGGTTGGAATGGAGTGCAATTTTTTTACCCGCCCTAAATTCATCATGGCTTCACATTGGTTTTCAGTTTTGGGGTTGGTCACGTGACAGTCGGTCTCCATCAGCTTCATGTTGACGTCAATGTGGCAACTGTCCGCTTCCTGCATGGGGGGGGGGGGGGGGACACAAGACCACAGGCAAAAAACAAGGAAAAAAAGATCGCTTTTTTCTTTTTCGAAAAAATATGAATACAGAATATTTCTCAAGAAAATGGTTTTATTTCGAGAAGTAAAAAATGGTTGTCCTTTCAACAGCAGAATCGTATCTTTGCTCCCCAAAAGTTGCCATCTATTAATTAGATGGCTGTTGACAGTGAGCCCCTTTTATCGACTATTTGATGACGTTGCTGATGTGAAATTGACTCGATCGGTTTTGACTGAAACGCTTTCTTCGTTTTAATCGTGCCTCTTTTTGTCACGAGCCCGCATTCTTCATCTTTCTGTCATCATTGAAATCTGTGCATCAGAAAATGTTGCCAGTCCGTCATTCGTCATTTGCCGGCCGCCAGGCCGCCCTCTTCCGTCATCGTTATTGGAACCGCATGAGAAAATGAATGATGTCGTTATTTGTTGTAAGTTGGAACTTTACAAGAGAAATATTTAAAAGAAAAATGGAAGTATTGTTTCAAGGAATGTACATTTTGGGGGGGGTTAAGTGCTACAATATAGGCTATCTATATATATATATAAAATGGGAAATGGGAGTATTATTTGAAGAAATGTCATGTTTTTGTGGAGAAGAAAAATGTCCAGAGAAAAGATCTGCAAGTAGCAAAAGTCTTTTTGTAGCGCTCACCTGTTGGAAATTGTTGCTCACGACCTCCTGCAACTTGAACTTGAAGCCGTGCATGTGATGCTCGTTGATGTGTCGGATGGCGAGGCTCGCCGCCGCCGCCACGCTTTCCGCGCTGCACGTCACCGCCGGCGCAGTTGGCGCCCCCAGCAGGCCCGGAGTGGCCGCGGCGCAAAACAGCAGAACGGCAAGCAGGTGAGTTGCCATGATGAGGATGAGGAGGAACTGCAAGCGGCAAAGTTGCGACCAGACGCCACTGCCGCGCTTTTATGGCCGCCGGCGGCGGGGAGGGCGGACGGGCGCAAACAAACACAGACTTTAACCGGATTGCGCAGGGAGGGAATCGATCCCGCGTTTGCCTTTTGCTGTGTTTGTTTGAGTCATCGGGAAAATCAATCCCAGCACACAAACCAACAAACGCAACTTTTTGCTGACTCAGCAGTCACGGGGGGACGTTCACAAAAACAAAATGTTTCCACAAAGAGAAAAAGTCACCAAAGAATAAGGAAAGTCACATTTTTCAGCATCAGGAAAACGTTGCGATTTGTCAAGATGCGTTCTGTTTTCAAAACATGGCTTTTGAGGATATTTTTCAAAAGTGACATTTTTGGCAGAAGTCCAATTTGAAAGGTAAAAAGCTGTCAGGCCTAAACATCATTCCACATTTACAACCATTTTTTTGGGTGTCAAGGGGCCACTCAGATGCTCATCGTCCCTGCAACACCATCACTGATTCAAAGATTGGAGCTTTCAAACTTTTCAAATGTGTACAACCTACCACCAAGTGTGTGTGTGTGTGTGTGTGTGTGTGTGTGTGTGTGTGTGTGTGTGTGTGTGTGTGTGTGTGTGTGTGTGTGTGTTCTTTTTGGCTTGTCAAGTGTGCACGTGCTGGAGTTGAAAAGTGTGTTCATCCTGGACTTTAGTCAACACGCTGAGCTGGACAAACGGCCAGCGGCTGGCAAACAACCATAGAAATCAGACCACGCCAAGGTTATGGCTTTGATTTTTCCCCCCCGTCATTTATTTTCACGTGCTTTGATCAATGGTGAAGGCAGAAGCCGCTGAATTCCTCTTTGGGAATCAATTCATTTGTCTGATCTGAGTTGTGGCATTTTGGGCATTTGTTAGCTGAAGCCAACCAGACGGACGGACGGACGTCTGCCCAGCGCGTCCAAGTCGAACCCGCAGGAGACGTTCCGAGCCGCCTCATCTGGCTCTCCCCGTTTGGCCCCTTGCTGTTGCTGTGTTGCTGTGCAGGGGGCGCTATAGGCAGCGTACATGCTAAAAGTGTGGAGTCTCATTCAATACATTTGCTTTATTTTCATGATTCTCACCGAAGGCATCAAAACTACGACGACAACTAATGAGCACATGCGGAGTTACGTACTTAACCCAAAAAGGTGCAAATAATCCAATAAAAGCATAAATAAATAGCCAGCCTTTTCTCTGATGACTTTTACGCGCATTCTTGGCATTCTCTCGATGAGCTTCGCAAGCTCGTCACCGGCCTCATTCCACTTTAGTTTTGGTATTTGGTCACGATTGTGAAAGCACGTCAAGTACAATTCTCGAAAGACGGTTTGAGCTTCTTTCTTGTGTACGGCCGGACAGCGATACCAAAATAAATACATTTAAAATAAGCCCTGAAGGTTCATGTCAGATATTAATCAACAAAAAGGAAAACAAAGGACATTTTTGTTATAACTAGAGTTAGTTTCAGTGACTTTTATAAATGTAAGATGTCGTGTCTGCTTTTGTAAAAGCATTTTCAATGTATTTTGTCAACGAAAAAAACAATTCTTTCACTTTTAGTCGCTAATTTTAGTCAACTGTAATAAAATTGCCATGTTTTGCCTTGAGTTCCCCTTTAAAAAGTTTTGGGGGGGTAACCTATTTTCAAAAGGGTTGGATGTTTCTCCCCTCTTTTCAGTGAAAAGTTTTCAGGGACAAACCACCTTGAAACCATTCCATGTGGTTTGGCGCATTTTTTTGCAAATTCTTGCTCAGCCGACGTTGCAAGACCTTTTAAGCATGTGATTGGTTGATTGATTGGCGTCAAACCACGCCCACCACTAATGAAGGCAGCTGTTTGTCCTCCCCTGCGATTGGTCGTCACAAGCTCCTCAATCTGCCTAAAGTGCGCGCGCGCGCGCTGCTTCCGGGTCAGTCGCTGTAATTGTGACGTGTTCCGCTTGGTCGCCATGTGGTCTCACCTGTTGCTGGTTCTGCTGTGCTGCGCTCTGGACCTCCTCGGAGCACCGTCCGTGTCGCCGCCGCGGTCGCCATCAACGTCAACGTCAACGTCAACATCATCATCACCGCCATCTTCATCATCATCACCGCCATCTTCATCATCATCACCATCGCCATTGTTGTCAGACGCGCCGTCGACGGTCACGTGCGACAAGGCCCACGTGACGACAGCGGCGCGATTCGGCGTCCGCGTCATCGACGAGAAGCGCAAGCACGGATTCAAATTCAAGTTGCACGAAGTCCAGAGCAGCAAATATCAACAGGTCAGTGAAGCAAATTGTAATGGTTTGGTCACGAATGCGATGACGTCATTATTAAACTCATGTATTTTGCCACTTGCCGTTGACCGAAGCTCTCATGTGTGCTCAGGAAATTGCTAGTTTGCTTGACCTTGGCGTTTTACGTTGCAATGTAGCAATGCTAACATGTAGCCGCCTAGCATGGTGAGGGCGCGCACACGTCACGTGACACGAACCAGGAAGGTCGACAAAGATGGCGTTGACGTTGATGGTGGCGCTAACTACTTTCCCGTCTGTTTGTCTGTCCGTCCGTTTCTCCATGTAGTTATCTGACGGTAATTGTGACATTCATGTGGACGTGGCCCTGGTGCAGACCAAATGTCACTTCACCAATCCCAAACCTGAAGATCAATGTGACCTCTTTCGGCAGGGTGAAAGGGTAATTATTCACTTGCTCATAAATCTCTGCACTCATTCATATTGCACGAGTAGTTTTCATTGCTTGCTTGACAAGCTTTTCGTGTAGTCAATAAATTAAGAGTAGCGTTGACAATTGTACACCTTTTTAGAGGTCTGGCATCTCAACTTCTAACTTTTTTTTTTTTTTTGCCACATTGAAGAATGTACGTTATTGTGACGTCACAGTGACGTGTCCTACAGTTGCTTTCGCTGCTCATATTTCTTTTGTGTGTGTTTAGGGCACGTGGGCCACCTGCGCCATCAAGCTTTCAGTCCGGGGCAAAGCGGCCACCGTCACCAGATACGAATGCATCACCAAACCAGGTCACAACTTGACACCGTTCCTCCTTTTCCCATCAAGCTAAATCATTGCTCATTGTGTCCGATTTTTTTTTTTCTTAATTGTCCTTGTATTGGGGTGATTTTTATTTTTGCTCACAAACTGTTGTGTAGAAATAAGTGTCAGCTAGCAGCAAAGTGCTGAAACTTTTTAGCGCCTCACATTTAATAAAAGCTAAATTGGCACTCAATTGCACGTCTACGGTAAAATAATTTTATAACGCTAATGTGAAAATAGCCTGGTTGTAACCCATAATGGGCAGTTTGGATGGAGGGAGGACCGACCCGGCCCGCCGGTGCTCTTTCAGTTTTTTTCTGACCAAACGGTCAACTTTAGCATCAGACAAGCTGATTGTCGTTGACCTGCCGGCGGCCTCAACTTGCGCCGTCACCCTGTGGCCAAACTGTCCAAGGACTCATTTGTGGACTTTGCTGATGTCACTCAACAGGCCCGGCCATCTTTTAAAGTTTAGTGAAGCATGTGAGGATGAGGACAAAATTGATCCAATTGTAGTTAATGCAGTGTATGAAGCAATCTTTAAAGTTGCTCTGTATAACAATTTGCCACAAAACAGCTCCGATATATTTATGACTGAGAAATTGTTTTAATTGGCGGACGAACACCGTAGTCATTAATTTTTCCCGACTGGATTCAGGTTAAAATTTTCTGTGAAGGCGGGAAAATGCAGTTTCGTTTTTCAGCCACAGGTGTCAGTAGCGCTTTGAAATTAAATTTTCTACCAAACGGGTCTTGTCCCGGGTGTGACTTTCGTACTGTAGGATGCGTCTCCAAACGGCGCTTTTCCGCATGTGGAAACTTGTTTTTTTTTTTTTTTTTTTTTTTCCTACACAAACTTGTTCCAAACACCCCCCTCCTCCCCGGGTGTTTATGCTAACGTGCCACCTTCACGCAGAACCCACCAACGACGAGCTTTTTTGGATGCGTCCCGACTTTCCGGCATTGTTGCCGCTGGACGACCCGACGGGTTTGAAAGCGGTGGACAAGGCGGTGCTCAAGTTCAACAAGGAGAGCAAACTGCAACATTACTTTGCCCTGATGGAAGTGGCTCACGTGACCATCGGGGTGAGCGCCGCGCCGCTACTTTTCCGCTCGCCGCGGCGGCTGGCCCTTTTCAAAACGTCTCCTTGTTGTTCCTGCGTCAGTCCGTGCCGACCCGCGGCACGATTACGTGGATCATGTTTGCCCTGGTGGAGACCAACTGCCCCCGAGAGGCCACGCATACTTTTGCGCCGTGCACGCCGCTCTGTCTGGACCGAGCTGTGAGTTTGCTTTTGTGCTAATGCTAACGGATGAAAGCGTGAGCTTTTGACTTTTTGCTTGTGGGTAAAAGTTGAACTGGTTGCTGATTCTTGCTACAAAAGTGTAGACTTGTATCATTAACTTGCTTTTTTTTTTTTTTTTAAGCAACACTTGTTCTGCGAAACCTTCTACTTCAACTTTCAAGACAAAGTTGGAGAACTTGAGTGTGAATTGTATCTCCCAAAAGTAAGTCCACAGCAAATCTCATGCCGTTTTTTGCGCAACCTAATCCATTTTTGGTCCCGCGCAGGAATTGTCGTCCCTTCCAGATGGCGATCCGGAGCCAGACTGTGGACCGTTGTTCCACCAAAGTCCAGAATTTTACGCTTGCAAGGCGCAGCTGAGCCACCCGGTCCCGACGGTCCACAACATTTGTCCCTTCCCGCTTAAGGTCGTGCTGAGGTCGTAATAAAAGTTGAAAAGGACAAACTTGTTGGCTGCTTGCTCTTTGTGCACATGTGACGCGAGAACACAAATTGATTGGATCAGCAGTCATTTAGCTTTCACGCTAAATCTTTCAAATGGAAAACAATGTTTTTCCTCAGCAGTTGACTTATTTTGGAGGAGTTTGAAGTTCAGACGTCGTTTTCTCGGGGTCGGGTAGAGTGGCCCAAAAATGTACTTGAGTAAGAGTAGTGTTCAAAATGTTGGGTAAAAGTATTCACTGAAAATACTCAAGTACTGAGTAGCTGAACACAAAGTCTGATTTATATCTAAAGACAAAAACAAAATGTGCAAATGCTGGCATCTCCAAAACAAAACCGCAAGCAGACGCACAATCGATTTACAAATTGGCGCAACTCGCTCGCCGCTGCCTCCCAGTCTAGATGGCAGGTGGCACTTTTTTTATTTTTACAGCCATAAGGCACACGTAAGTCTTAAATGTTCTCAAGTTGACAGCACACCCAATAATCAAGTGTGCCTTTTGGTGGAACTCGGTGCACCAGAAGGCGCACTTCATTATTGGGTGTGCTGTTGAAAACGTAAGACTTGTGTGCCCCTCATGGCTGTGAAAATGTCATGTATGAATAGGGGGAACCAACAACTAAGTAAAATATTGTGCGGTAAATTTGTCAGCGTTACAAAAGTAAATGTAACTGGTTCCGACCCCCGTCTGTTGCCTGGCATGGAATGTGCATCATTTAAACCCGGCAGTTATTGAAAGAGGCAAAGTAGGCAGCTCAGGTTCTTAGGTCGGCAGTTGGTGGTCATGTGGCTTTGAGACTTGGGCAGGACACTGCCTGGTGATGGTGCCTTGACCCGGATCATTTTTTGCACTTTCATATCCAGTTGATGGTAAACTGCATCCTTGATGTCAATTTTACATGAAAAATACCCTTGTAGATTCTTCAGGCTTGGTTGACAGTAAACCAAATCCTTGATCTGTCTCAAGTGGTTTTGGCCACTCGCGTTTCGTTGGCTTTCTGATTGTTCTTTTCAGTGTCAGGTTGTGTGTTGTGTCCAAATGAGTCATTTTATTCATCGCTTCAGTTTGAGTCAGTCGAGCATCCCGGCTGTCTCGAACCAGGCCTCCTTGGTCTCCTTTCAGCTTTACAACCGGGCTTGTAGGCCACAATTTTGAAGGAATAGTCTCAAGGAAACGTGCTTTGCATAAACAAAATTTGAATAGTGTTCCCTTGCTCGAAGGCAGATCACAGATTTTTTTTTTTTTGTACAATTTTACATTACTTTTTTACAGCAATGTACCTATTTTAGAAAATGCATGGTTTGAGTGTTTAAAAAGGACAAATGTTAAAAAAATACTTGAGGAAAGTATATGAACTACTAAACATTTATAATAAATGTAAAAAAAAAACTACTTCCGAATTTCATTTATTGCAGTGGTCATTTATTTTTAAGTTTCCCTCCAAAATAGTCTTTGAAACCAAAAGTCAAGATGTTCTCAATGAAATTTTGAGCCAGACTTGTGCATGAAAGTCAACTTGAGGAAAATCCCAAGATTGCTTCAGATTGTGTTCTTGCATCACTTGACCACAGAAAAGCCACAACTAGACTTCATTTGTTCTTTTATTGGAGTTATGTAATGACATGACTTGAGTGGGAAGTGACAAATGTGGACGGACGGACGGCGCGTGGTTGTGGACTTGCACTTTGCAGCGGCAAGCTTGTTTGTGCACTCTGCTGGAACAACGGCCTGCAGGCGGGCTCACCTGCCCGGAATTCGGAGTGCATGTTGCGCTTTTGCTGCAGACTTGCTTTTGGTGGGTGAGTTTTGCAGTCAAGTTCTCCCAATTGTCAGTGCGAGTTGTAATAGGATGTTTGGCAATACAAGTGATGCTTCAAAATAAAAACGGTCAGATTAAAAACTCCAAAGCAATCGAGTTAACATGTCAATCACAGAAACTCAAGGCAAAATTCACCCCCTCCCCCCAGAAAGACGCAGATGACATTTTGTCCGATAGCGCCCTCTGCTGTTGCCTGAGGGCACTGATGTCAATTTTAGTTGACAGCAGGGGGCGCCACAGGACAAATGGTAGCAACCTGAGGTAGAAAAATGTTGCATTCAGACATTTCATTATTCCAAAGATAAGAATGCATACTTGGTTCAGACTTGTGCACAGAAAATTTTAGCCCAAACTCCCCTTTGAAGAGTCAAAATAGAAAAACAAAATGCTCAAAACAAGTGATCAAAAAAGTCCAAGATCACGTTAAGTAAAGAAGCGGGTTGCAACTCACAGCTCTGGCAGGCGGCGAAAGTGTGCTTGGACTCTCGGGGACAAAAGTATCTATATGGCTGGAGAAAAAAAGTCGACCTTAAATAGAGGTTGACTGAAATTTCTGCCTCGAAGCTCTGCCGGAACCTTGTTTGCGCCGCCGTCCATGTTTCTACACGGGCACGTAGTGGACAGGAAGTACTTGTGCTAATTGTAGCTAACAGGCAGCACCACTCATTTACTCATAAACTCGTTGAATCGTCTGTAAGTGACATTTAAGACAATATGACGTGTGTAATGTTGATATAATTATGCCTGTGTGACCTAAATAGTGGCTAGCGTTTGTTTACCTTAAATAGTAATCGCTAACATGCTAATGCTAATCGCGATTGCTAACCGTTTAGCATAGACTAATTTTGTTTAATGCACAGATTAGTTATAGCCACTTAATTTAACCTTTGTGGATTAACAAAACATGAAATATAGAGCGTTTGGTGATTATTCAGTGGAATAATCTTATCCCAAAAGAGTCAATAGTGACAGCCCTACATAACCATAAAAAAAAAGTTGATTACAATTTCTAGGACAGTAACAGTTTTAGTATTACGCCCTCAGCTTCAAATTTAACACAATTGCAAAACACTAGAAGTCAGGCCAAAGCAATCACTTAAGCAGTCATCCAACCAAGGGAGCTTAACATAATTAGTTGGTGTTGACTGCTTATGCCTGGTGACATTTTGCTGTGGACCGGAACCCAGGTCCAACTTGTGATTCGAATCGCGTTCCTAAATCTGTCTCAGAATCAGGATGTCACGTGACAGTTGCCTCCCGCGTTCCATTACGCCTCCAAGTGTCACATTGTTTCAGCCAAGTGCTTTTTCTAAAATTCAATCAAATCCGACCATTGCACTATTAAAATCTCTTAAATCTGAAATAAATCTAACTTAAGTATACTTTGTATGTAAAATTGCCCTGCTGATTCATTCATTCTTACATGATAAAATGTCAACATCCTTTTGAACGCGGCGGTTGGTTTAGTAGCGCACCTTCACAATGGGCTGGGAAAAAGGTCCGAAACCCAGGTGTCATGTTTTTGCAGGCCATTCTTTTTCCCCTCTAATACTTGCCGTCAAAACTTGATGCCCTGTCGCAAAAAAAAAAAAAAGCCTTTGAAATGTAGCCTGTTGAAATGTAGTTGTTGATTAAATGTTACAGCACTGGAGGTTTCATCAAAGCATTTAAGTCATGTTGAGAGGCAAAATTTTCAAACAAGCGACGAACCAAGTATCAGCAACAAAAAGCTCATTTATACTTGCTTTGACGGGGCATTCAGTTTTTGTTTCCCATGATATTATTTCTCTCTCTTCTCTCGCGTCCATTACAATTATAGCCCGATTGCCGATTGATAGGTGATGACAGCCAATAGTTTCCTTACTGGGGAGCTGGCAACACTGATCTACTGTTCATTGTAATGTTTTACACTTGGCCACCAGATGTCGCTGTAGGGGGGATGTTTCAAACGTTCCAAAAGATCAACTCTTTGTGAACAAATCGTTTAATGATTTGATCGTTTCAATGTTCCATTTCTGCCATCCCTAATGCTAAGATCTAACCTGTTGGTAACTGCCGCAGCCTGAACTTGAACCCGTGCTTGTGCCTCCCATTGATGTGGCGGACGGCCATGCCAGCCGCCGCCTTCACGCTGTCATCGCCACCGAAGGCAAAGACTGCGGCGCCACAGCATACCAGAGTAGAACGGCAAATAGGTGAGTCGCCGTCATGACAAACAATGGAGAAGCGCAAGCAGCAGTCGAAAAATGCTTGCAAGCACTTTAGGGAGACTGACAAGCAAACAGGACAAATGCCTGACGTCGATGTGCTAGTTTTAATGGTGGGCAGGCCTTCAATCGATCACCATTGTGACAACTCATTGCCTCAGTTGAGCAGTAGAAAAAATAAAAGAAAAAAAGACTGATTAAAAAGTTTTTCCGAGTTCATCTTTTTCTGAAACTATTTTAATTATCCTAGGAATTTTGAGGGGATAAAAATAGTTAAAATTCTCAAATAGTTTAGAAAAGTATTTTTGGGTAATTTGAAGAAAATATGCCAATGCTTTTTTTTTTGAGGGTTCACCTAAAATGGTGTCAGATTAAGAAAAAAAAAAAAGTTATCCCAATCCAATTTGGACCCTGTTCTTAGCCTTTAGCATCAAAGCCCACTTGTCCAAGCCCAAACGGCAGCCATGTGATCACAGAAGAGCAGCAGCAATTTTTTATAATATTTTTATTGAAGTTGCTGCGTGTTAAGCGGGAAGGGACAAATGTGGTGGATGGACGGCTGAGGATTTCTCAGCTTGGCCTTGCAAACGCAAGCTTCCGAACTCTGGTGGAATAACGGCCTGCAGACGGGCTCCGGCTCGCCAGCCGGGAGGGGCTCGGAATTCTGTGGAGAACCCCAGAGGAACAATGAGGCACTCTGCGCGTACAAGTCCATGGTGCGCTTTGGCTCAAGACTTACTTTTGGCGGGTACGTTTCACAGTCCAGTTCTCCCACTTGTCGGTGCGAGTTGTAATAGGACGCTTGGCAATAGACGTGATTCTTCAAAAGACAACAAGTCAGATCACTGGGGGACAAAAAAAAAAAAAAAAAAGGCGACAAGCTAAGCTAACTCACAGCTCGGTCGGGGCAGCGAGGCGTGCAGGCGGCAAACGTGTGCTTGGACTCTCGGGGACACGTGGTCTCCACCAGGGCAAACTTCAGACGGGTGATGGTGCCGATGTTTACGTTGTCCTGAAGATGAGGCGGCGTTCAAGTGGGCGATAAAGTCAAAATGCGTGAGAGGGTTGAATAAAAAAAAAAACGAAACGCGAGTCCTTACCGCGGCTGTGAGCTGAGCCACTTCCATCAGGGTGAAGTAATTGTAGTGTCGGCTCTGCCGGTTGAACTTGAGCACCGCCTCGTGCACGGCGCTCACGCCCGTCGGGTCGTCCAGAGGCAACAACTCGGGGCAGGAGGGACAAACCATTAGCAGCTCCTTGTTGGCCAGTTCTGCACGCAGGCGGCACATTTGCTCACTAGCAAAAGACAACGTTTTATAGAAGAAACTCAAATGGCATTTGAACTTTTATCAGACAACCTTTCACAAAAAGTAAATGCTAATAATTTACATCTATTGCTCATGCATTTTCTAGCTAGCCAATGATGATCCATTCATTCCAATTATATCCAAAAAGCACAACCTCATTAATGATTAAAGTTGAGGTTGTGCATTTTTTTTATATCCACAAACCGACTTCTCAGCCATGTTTGTGTCCGATGATTTTTGCGGTGTTCCATTCTAAAGAACCGTTTATTAAAGATCATTTGTATCCAGACACGACTCCTAAATGCCGCTGATCTTGATCTAAAAAGAAATAAAAACAAGGTGCGTTTGTGTGTGAAGACCTGGTCGGGTGGTGCATTCGTATTTAGTGATTTTGGCCACGCCCCACATCACCCAGAATTCAACACTGCAGGTGGCCACTGCGCCCTGGAAAACAAAAAACGCAATTAGAACATCGGAAGCAGCTGTGGAGTCCGAAAGAATATTCACCCGTTCGTCCAGCCGCCACAGCTGACATTCGTTGGCAGGTTTGGGGTTGCTGAAGTGACATTTGGTCTGCACAAGCTTCACGTTCACGTCGATGTGGCAACCGCCGGAAAACTGAAAGACAAAAAACCTCATATTTGGGCACTTCAGCAGCATCAACATACGCCTCCCTCATAAGTTACTCCTTGTTGGACTTGCTGGTTATGACATGTTCCCACGCGTCATGCTAGGTGGCTAAAAGTTAGCATTGCTACATTTCAACAATCAGCACGGTCAACATGTCCATTGTCTGCTTTAAAGGTTGTTTTTTTATTAAATAAACGACAGTTAACATTTGAGGGCTTTCAAACAGGGACTGCCTCAGTGTGGAGTGATGATGTCATCAAGTGGGGACAACAAGTTGAGCAGTGCTAACATTTAGGTTAGCTGCTTCGGCCATCATCCACCAAAAACAACAACAAAAAAGTTTAAGATTTCTTACACTGCTGTTGAAAACAACACATTTAAGTACTTAAAAATTATTTTAAGTGAATGCTACATACCTTTTACAAAGGAATACTTGTATACAAACAATCATCATGCTAAGCGCTAACCTGTTGGTAACTGCTGCTCTGGACCTCTTGCAGCCTGAACTTGAACCCGTGCTTGTGCCTCCCGTTGATGTGCCGCACGGCCATGCCAGCCGCCGCCTTCACGCTGTCCTCGCCGCACGTCACCGTTTGGGTCGCCACAAAGCCTGGCAGAGCCGCCGCGCACCAGAGCAGAACCGCAAATAGGTGAGTCGCCATCATGACAAACGATCGAGTTGTGCAGGTGACAAACACTCGCTCGCACTTAAAGCAGGCTGGCGAGCTCTGCCGGCCAATCGCAAGGCAGCGCAGACAGCTGACACCTGTGTGCTAATTAGTAGTGTGTGTGTGTGTGTGTGTGTGTGTGTGTGTGTGTGTAGGGGGGGCATTTCATCACTCAATCACCATGGTGACGAGTGATGGCTCATTCACCTCAGCTGGAAGCCGAAGGACCGGAAAATATTTTGGGGGGGAAATAATTTTTTTACCACACCACCCCCCCCCCATTTTTTTTGTATCCATTTTAGAAACAAAACCATTTTTAATTAGATTTATTTTATTACAGTAGTCGTATGCATGAGGAAATAAGGATTTGTAAAAATAAATAATTTTT
The DNA here is from genome assembly GCF_051991255.1 of Vanacampus margaritifer. Taxonomy (NCBI): domain Eukaryota; kingdom Metazoa; phylum Chordata; class Actinopteri; order Syngnathiformes; family Syngnathidae; genus Vanacampus; species Vanacampus margaritifer. The sequence goes on from NC_135444.1 coordinate 24,331,714, forward strand.
TAGGAAAAAAATGAAGACAAGTTCATCTGTATTATTGTATAAGGAGGGAAACCTTATAACCTTTTGAGAATAAATCCATATTTTAAGAACAAAATTAATTTCATTTGACAACCAACCATAGTGGAGCAGAAATGTCTGCTACACGCACGTGCCCTGCTTACATGCGTGGTTTGACTGCATTCAGTTGACGCTCATCTGTAGTTCCAAAATCCGGAGAATCCGGGGTACATCTCATTTGCAACCAAATCTTGACCCTATTGGGATTCTCATTTCTTGCCCAAAAATGTTCCTGAGCGAGATGACCCACAAGTACTTTGGTAGGATGTTTCCAATTGTCAAAAATGTTTAGCAAAGGTCACTCCTGACTGATGGAGATGTTACACACTATGCTTTACAATATACATCAGGCCACTGACAAGGTATGCAGTATGAAGGTACACACTTCAGATAAAAGGGCATGAAAAGAAACGCTAGAGGCTTATCAGAACCTCCAAACACATTTGCTGGGATGGAGCAAAATGGAACTTTTATCCTGAAAATACAAGCCAAGGTTTCAATGTCTTTTGCATTCATGCCATGTAACCCCAATGTTATTAGATGGAGCCCAGACTCCAAACATGTGGGAGGGCAAAGGTCACAGGCAGAAAAACGTCAAGTCCTTGAAACCTTATGTTCATAGTTTGATTTTTTCTCAAAGCAACTAAGCACACACACCACAGACTTAAATGTGCTTGTTTTTTATTGTTAATCACGAGTTGCCAAGCACAACGCCGTGTTCTGCCATTATGGCCGATTGACAATAAGCGGGAAGGGACAAATGTGATGGACGGCCGGCTTGCGGATTCCCAGCTGCGCCTTGCAAGCAAAAGCTTCCAGCCTTTGATGGAACAACAGCCCGCATGCGGGGCCCGACACAGACATCTGCGGGAAGGGAAAAATAATAATAATAATAAGAAGGGGCTTTGTGCATACAAGTAATGACATGAACTTTTGTTGTTGACTTACTTGCGGTGGATAAAATTCACATTCAAGTTGCGCAATTTTAGCTTGCCTGTTGTAATAAGTGGCCTGGCAAAAGACGTGACCCTGAAAGGGAAAATAAATGCCGTCAAAAAAGAAAAGAAAGTTGACAATCCTGACAAAGTAAAAACATTTGTCTTTGTTTGAACGTTGCATTAGCATGACGGCTAACTGACAGCTTGATTGGGGCAGAGCGGCGTGCAGGGTGCAAACGTATTCGTGGCCTCTCGGGGGCAGTCCGTCTCCACCAGGGCCAACTTGAGCCACGTCAGCGTGCCCATGTTGGGAATGTGCTGCCACGCAGGAAAAGATGGTTTCAAAACAAAACAAACAAACAAAACAAAAAAACGAATTTGGCCTGTGATGCAGCAAAAGCAGTCGTCGCTCACCCCGCCCGTCAGCTGAGCAACCTCCATCAGGGTGAAGAAATTGCGGTGTCGGCTCTCGCGGTTGAATTTGAGCACCACCTGGTGTGCCGCTTTCTCGCCGTTCGGGTCATCCAGGGGCAACAAGATGGGGCAGTCGGGACAAATCCAGGCCATTTCCGCGTTGGTGTGTTCTGAAAACAGAACACATGTTAACATCAAACCTCCACACGCAAAAAAAAAAAAAAAAGCTGGTTAGGCAAAATAAAACTTGACCTTAAAGGAGAGCGTTTCAAGTTTACATGTAGTGAGCAGGAAAGGATTCTGACGGCAATGAATCTTTTCAGAAGCATTTTCTAAATCAAAAAATTTGACTCTGGTCATTTTCCAACGATGGCGAGCGTTTGTGGCCCCTTACCTGGCCTGGTGTCGCAAAGGTGCCTGTTGACCGAGGCCCTGCCGGATGCCACCGCAAGACTGACATCGCACGTCGCCACCGCACCCTGAAACCAACAAGCCCTCATGAGCTGGCACCATGAGGGGAGGGGGGCGAAGGTCGCGACGGAATCATTACGCGTTCATCCATTCGGAAGGGGACGCACTGCTGGTGAGATTTAGGGTCGCTGAAGTGACATTTGGTCTGCACCAGCTTGAGAGACACGTCCACGTGGCAGCCGCCCGCCATCTGATGCCCCCCCCCCCCAAAAAAAAAATGATTTTGATTAAATGGGAATGCTAAGCTAACCCGTTCATGAGTCTCGTTCACGAAAATGAACATTTGGAAAGAAATTTAAACTGAGTAAATAGATTTCATTGTATTAAAAGAAAAGAAAAGAAAGTCAGTTTCCTAAATGTTAAAGTACAATTTTCTGTACCATTTACACTTGATAATTCCACTACTTCCTTAAAACAAAAAAAAAAAAACTTTTAAACCGTGTGGCGCTAATGCTAAATGCTAACCTGTTGATATTTGCTGCCGAGGATCTTGTTGAGCTTAAACTTGAAGCCGTGCTTGTGCTGCCCATTGATATGCTGGACGGCAAAGTCGGCCAGCGTCTCCACGCCGTCTTTCCTGCAGGTGACCCCCAGCAAAGGCGCACTCCGCAGGTGGGCCAGCGGGGCCAAGGCGCACCACAGCAGACCAACAAGCAGGTGAGCGACCATCGTGAACAACAGCACACGATGCAAACACACTTGGGTGCGCACTTTAAGCAGATTGACGAGCTCGGACCGCCAATCGCACGGGAGGTCAAACAGCTGGCACGTGTGAGCTCATTAGTGGCAGACATGCTTGCAATCAGCGGCCAAGACGAATACAAAAATCACGACGCAAACAATCAAAGTGGAGAAAAATCAGCGTCCGACCAAAACAAACTCATTTTTAAGAAGGGAAAAATATAGGATTTCTTGACAAAAGTTGACGTTTTTACTTTTATTATTTGAAGAGCAAATCATTTCTTTTTTGAGAAATAGTTGCTCAATTTTCCATCATTTGCTTTTCCAAAAACAGTTTTCTATGGACTTTTTCTCAGAGAAATGCTTGATCCCCCCCCATGAATTCCTTCTTTGAAGAAGAAAGAAAAATATTATTTATAGCTTAGAATATTTACAATTTATCATGAAAAAAGTTTGATTTCGACAAAAAAGTGATATATTTTTCAGGAAAGTGGTCTTACCAAAAAAGAGGAAAAGTCTTATTGTTTGGACAAAAAATGTGTTTTATAATTTTTTAATACAAATAAAATGTTTTTGGTTTTGTACATATATATTTATACATACAGCGTTGGTCCCCGTTTTTTTTTTTTTTGCCAGGGGAAAAAAAGCCTATTTGAGGTAAAATTAGTATTTTTCAAGATAATGGCTGTAAAAGTAAAAACCTTTTTGAGGAAAAAAAAGTCATACTTCAAATATGTATTTATTTTTTCAAGAAAGAAAAAAACACGTTTTGAGGTCAAGCAAACAACAACATTAAGATTAAAAAAAATAATAATAAAGACAATATCTTCTGGGAATGTCTTTTTCAGTATTTTATTTTAAATATATACAAATATTTTTATTATTTGAAGAAAAAAAGAATGTCATTTTTTGGGAGGGTGAACAAAACATTAACCCCACCCCCCCCCCCAAGCCCCCATCCCGTCCTCCCCCTAAGGGGGAAAAAAATCACGACAAGAAACGCTTTATATTTGGAGAAAATGCCTGAATTGTTTTTAGGAGGAAAGGGGAGAAAAAATCAGATTGAAGATTTTTTTTTTTTTTATCTCAATCTTCATTCAAGATTTGATTTGAAGAATGTTGACGCCCGCAAATGTTGTCGGCCAGTTAAACTGGAGCGCTGCAGTTGGAGGAGGCGATGAGGTCGGCGCTTCACTCGGCCTGGCTGCGGCCAATCTCCCGGTAGCGCGAGCGGTACAAGCAATAATGTTGGAAGATGAAGAGCACGTCGAAGACCACCGAGAAGAGACCCAGGCCGAACTTGGTGGGGTCCCCGAAGATCAGGCGCCACTCGTCTGTACACAGAAAAGCCCATCACATAGTTGGAGCTGAAACGATTGATGGAATTCTCCCTCATCACGCCAACAACCCTTTTGATATGCTGGACAATCGGATGAGGGCAGAAACGATTCATGCAATGGACGGCGATGGGATTTGTCGAGAAGGCGAAGACGCGTTACCGTTGTTGTAGGAATCCAAAATCATCTGCGCGATGCTGAGCAGGCCGCCGCTGAAGTCCAGCAGCACGGTGCCGATGCTCCAGCCGGCCGTGCTCTTCCGACGGTAGTTCATGAAGGCCTGATGGCGGGAAAGTCACGTGACATTTGTTCCCCGAAACGGCGGCGGGTGGATCGAGGGAGGGAGGGAAGACCGACCTGCGGCACGTACTTGACCAGCGTGACGGCCAGTTTGATGTAGGACAAGTAGTAGAGGAAGTCCAACCAACTGAGGCGCCGCAAGACGGCCAGGAACAAGGTGACGCCCGCAAAGGACCAGCCAATCAGCAGCAGGAGGCGGGCCGTACACGACACCTTCTGACCCCCCCTCTTGAGAGGAAAAAAACAACAGCAGGCTTTTCCAGAAACCCTTTCGCACACAGATCCTGCAAAAAGAGAATTTGTGGAAAGCGTAGCGGCCGCCACCTCGTAGACGGCGGCCTGGCCGACGTAGAACAGACACAGCAGGAAGGCGTGCAGGCTGAAGAAGACGTCGTTGGCCTTGACCGGGTTGATGCCGTTGGGGTTCCTCTGCAGGTACTCCTCCTGCTCAGGAAGTGGCGCGTGAAATCACATGACGTGCCACAGGCGGGCAAAGGCGTCACCTTGATGGCCGGCACCCAGAAGAGGCCGATGTTGAAGACGCTGTAGGCCAAGAAGCCGGTCAGGTTGAGCGCCAGGAAGTCAAAGTTGAGGCCCACCACGCTGCAATCACACCAAAGGTCAAAAGTCACGCCGCTTTCCACGTGGCCAGTCACGTGGCTTGCAATCCAAGGAAGGCACCTTTTGCGCCTGAAGTTCTCCCAGAGTTGCGGGTAGAAGGACACGGACCAGGCCAGGAAGTAGATCCAGCCCACCGCCTCGCTCAGCAGCGCCACCGCATGGCTGTGGACAACCAGGAAGTGCAGACGCGACGCCGAGCTGCCGAGACGACACCAGGGCGTCAGGAGGCGCCGCCGCCGCCGCCGTGTCGTCCGGCGCCCCGCCCGCCACTCACCCGCCGCCTTCTGTGCCGTTGCTCAGCAGGTACGCCGTCACCTGTCCGGCCACGTGGGCCGTCACCGCGAACCTGACCGACGTCGCCGCGGCGGGCAGCGTCACCTGAACGACAGCGGTGGCGGGATTGCGAGTCATGGAGTTTTCCAGAGCGGCCCTTCTGGTCTTACCTGCTGCGGCAAGCTGAGGATGGCTGAGAAGTTGCTCTTGGAGCTGTAAGTGACGTTCAGGCGGACGACCAGCGGCTGCTCCAGCGGCGCACTGCAAACACGCACACACTTCGCTTAGCAAACGCGTCCTGACCACCAGCTAATAGCGACGCCATCATTTTCTAGCGAGCAGGGCTGGACCACTGATCGGAATATATGACTGGATAGACGATAGGCCGCCATTTTGTTTCTCGCCATTCCATCCTATACATTCACAGGATGGAAATTGGAAAACAATTGAGACTGCACTTGGTAGAAACAGCGTGTTTTATGATGTTTTCAATTTGTTAAACATAAACAAGATGACTTCAGACATTTTACAACTTGCCAAATACATGGATGAATGATATGCTTAAAACAGGAGGAAAGAGTTAGACCTTTAATTCAACAAAAGATGTAATATTGGGCTCAAAGGAACTGAGCGATAAAAGGAAAAGGGGGTCTTCAAAGAAGCACATACCGTCCCCTTGTGAACTTTTTATTGTATTTTTTTTTTTTTACTTGTTAAAAAATAGTGACCACCCTGCCACAAAGCCTACACTAAGAGCCTACGAATTGTATACGTCTCATCTGTACGTATAGTTTCTACAGTGGTCTGCTCGTGAGACGGGAGGAGGAAGATGGCCGCCCTGTGGCTTCAATGGCTTGCACAAGCGCGTGTGCAGTAATAGATTTAGATCAGTGGGCTGGACAAGTTGTCAAAATGTTAAGGTGATTTCCGTGATGGCTTCTCTGGATTTTGATCCAATCAAAGAAAAAATGATTAGCGTGCGTTTACAAGTTCCCGACATTTTGAAAGTAAGCTGAATGCGAGCGTGTCACGCATGTGATTCTGCCGTCCCTGAGCGAGCTTTAAGCTGTTTCTTGACACCCCACTTGAAGTTGACTTTAAAATTAGGCACACAACAAAAGGATGACGCACATTGTATATTTTAAATACTTTGTTTTTAAAACATAGCAAGTTAGTCAATGTAAAATCCCACTGGTATGCTAACGTGAAATTAGCGTTCATTGACTTTGGAAGTGATAGTCCTTCAAAATAAAAGCAAGACTCGTCACCATAAAACGCTGTCGAAGTGAGACAACGCTACTCAACGGCACGAATTCTTCCCAAAATGTGAAAAACAAGTTTGCTTATCAATAGAGTTCAATCACGCAACTTCTTCTTGTCGCATTCTAAATGTGTACGGCTTGATCTATTGTTGTTTTTTAATTGCCATTATTTTAGTATGTTCTTCTCCTTGTCCTTTCGAGTTATGTTTCAAAATTCAAGGATACAAAGACCCAAGGGCGTATTTCGTTATACCACATGATATGGCACAAGATACAATAACACGAGGGCCCACGTTAGCCCAGCAAGTTCAAAGTTTTGTCACAATACTAACAGAACAAAATGAGAAGAAGAAAAAAAAATCGACACGATCAAGAGATAAGGACGATGTTTATACACTGACGATTGATTGTGTGCAAAAATGAAAATGCAGCAAGCTTGAATTTTACGAGGTCATTTTGTAAGTGACAAAAAAAGTACGTTGAAGAATCAAGTGTTAATCGTGCAGTGAAGACGGGACGTGCGGCTATGATGACACCGTTGACTCGTTTTCAGGCAACAAATTATCGTTTGATTAATTGTGGTTTCCATCTCAATCAAAATACTTGTGGAGAGCTGGAAATAACAAATTTACTGCAATTAATTGCACATTCAGAAATGATTCACATTTGTTGATTATTATCTTGTGACGATCTACAAATCATTTTCAATTGACAGAAAAATGGAAATCAATTGACTCAAACTCAAGCACCAACAGAAAGCGGGTGCGTTTGTCCGCCTACTTTCTAAATGTAGACACAAAATCACAAACAGCTTGCGGCAGTGAAAGAAAACAAAAAACAAAATGCTTCCAGCTAAGCAATATTGAGTTCGCCAGCAGCCTGTTTGGAGCCCCTGGAAGGCCGATTCAATCGTGACAATCACTCATGTGACCTTTTTTAGGGGACAATTCTAGAAATCCATAGTGATGACTGATCAGGGAGTAGAGATTGGGAATGAGTAAATGATTCCCAACACAGCCCCGAGTCTGAGCAGGGCTCCACTCAAAGGTTCAAAAGTTGGCGGTGAATTCTTTCCATTTTTGTAAACAAAGGTTAAATGGCGGAAAATGGACTTGACTTGTTTGGCTCACCTTCCATCCAAAAGGCTGACGAAAGCGGTGAAACGTCTTCAACAAACAAGAAAACGGTCCAGTTGCCTTCATTCAACCTTTGCTATTGACAACATTTACCTGCAGCAACCTGACTGGCAACTGTTCGACATTATTAACATTTTTAATTCTTTATTTCATATATTAACCATGTTGAAATGTTTTATAGATGTGAAGTAGGTAAAATAGCGTTGAACTCAGTAGAATTTAACCTTAACCTAAGCTGGTACACATTGTTTGGTCTAAAAGTTGCTTCTCAGTGTTCTGTGCGAAAACACATTCTGTTCGAGAGAGAGGGTGCGCACTCCTACAACTATACTACATTAGGAGCTGTCGAGTTCAACTTGTTTGTGAGATTTTGTTATGGGAAGAAGTACGAGAGGTACCCTGAGAGTATATTTTGTCTAAAAAGAATGAACACAGGTGCAGTCTGTGTACGAAAATAATATTATGTAACATATTGTGTGAGAACCAATCTGTTCTACTCATTCTTAGTAGGAGGAGAAGGAGCGTTTTACTTCCAAAACTCGATACTATAAAATGCCCCTTTCCCAAGGGAGGGGGCACACGGGCACTCTGAAATTCCACCTCATACCCGATGTTCAGTATTGCTGTGACCGGAGAATTCTCTGAAATAAATCATCCTTGCGCAGGGACTGTGTTCATGTCTTATCTCATCATTTGATTTATTGGACACGCAAAAGTATGGATTTTTGAAGTATACAGTCCTTCACAACCTACAAAGACTTCTTCCCATGTTTGTGCTTACTCACCTGGAGGCGATGCTCAGGTTGGCACTGGTGCGTTCTTGAATCGTCACCTCCTCCGGGGCAGACAGCGACACCCGTGATTCTGTCGCACGCGATCACTTGGTTACTTTTTCACCGACAAAAGTCATTTTGCCTCGAATGCTGGCCGACTCACCTGAGATGTTGGCTAGTAGCCACAGCAGCAGCAGTAGCCGCTGCGGGAGCCACATCTCTGCACTGCAACATACACGCATGCGCACAAAACAAGTCATTAAACATTCCAACGCCACTGCACTAACGCGTATTCTCGAACAAAACGATCACGAACAGGTGACGGTTAGTCATGCACAAAAACTGAACTACCGCAGGTGAAAAGTGTTCCAGGTGACAACATGAGATCACCAAATGCTGCTGCTCACCGCTCCCTCACGGGATGGATGGATGGATCAAATGCGGAGAAAGAATTTCGCCTCACTTAAAAGCGGGTGTGGGTGGCAGTCAGTGGTACTTTAACAACGTCAATTTCGACAGATACGGCTCAGGTCCGTAAACGCATCAGAAAAAAAAACATCGTCAGCACACAAGCATTCTGGTCAGTAAACGCAACAAACAAAAACAAAGTCGAAAGTAACTTGACATTCATTCGTCGATACTTGACGTTTCTTAGCGAGAGACAAAATTGAACTCACCACAGAGAAGATATTCCTTGATGCTTTGCCTGTCACATGACAAGTAAAAAAAAAAATGAAAGAAGAAGAGGCCGGCCCGGAACGTATGTCGCCAATAGCCATACATATGAACAAGCGCTCAATGAGCTGTGTGCTTTAGGAGGGTCAAGGTCGTCAGTGAGTTACACGCATTTCGACGGCAAGAAACATAAAAGAATGGGAATGCAGGCATATTCTGCTGCATATGCTTGTGCATAACGTGACAAAAGAAACTGGGAAAAGCCTTTTAACGAATCAATATATGTATTTGTCTTCTTTTTTTTTTATCTTTAAATGTTTTATGTATACAAAACATTTTAGAATTTGGGAAAAAAAGGTAACCCTCATGAAAAGCAGCGTGGAAAATAAGCAAGTTATAACCTATTTGCAATGCCCATGCATTGCCTTAGATGTGAAACTCGCCCCTGCCAATATGGCCGTCATGGAGGCACGGTGGTTACCGACTGCTTCCGCTGGTGCACGCTTGTATCTGCGTGTGGGAAATAGTGTAATTATGAAAATGTGTGACATACTTACATTTCTGAATTTTAAAACCATGTGTTTTACATTGGCTTACTGAACTGGCTTGTAGAAATGTAAAATGCCTTGCTGTTTTTTTTTTGTTTTTCTTTTTGTTTGTAACACAAATGTTATCACCCAGTGAGAGTTTGTATACGGTTTGTGTAATAAAATAAAATAAATGTTTTACGTTGGCTTCCGGCTAACGGTTTTACTTCCGGGTGACGTTAGCGTCCTTGTCCACTTTTAGCTTGTCGTCACCATGTCGTTGATAAACAACACACATCGCTTGTTCTCACGGTAAGATAGACTTATATTTTTGTTATTACGTCTTATTTTGTTTATGATTCGATAACAAGGGTCATCTCAACGAAACGACTTAAAATCGTATTACTGTATTTGATTATTTATTCGCTCGGTTTGAAGCATACTAACCAGGCTGCATGAATGTCACTTGTGTGGCAACACACAATTTTCGTTCCTTGTGAGGGTTTACAATAACATTCTCTCGGGCTTTTATTTTAACTTTGACCTCAATGCAATACAGACATTAATTAGTACACTTTCTTTAATAATTCAACATATTCACTTGCTGAAACATACCTAATTAATTACATGAAGTCACGTCAATTTACAGTAAACAAAATAGCTTCTTTAAAAAAACAAGAAAAAAACATTAACCTTCCTTCCACACAGATAATTAGTATTATTCACCATAACCAAAGTTGCAATAATTTGAAATCTTACAACACTGTCAACCTCGAATGTTTGTTTTGGGGGGGGTCAGGAATATAAAATGAGTCCTGAGAATCAGCAACCTATGCCCCTGTCAACTGTCAGTAAATGAGATTTAAAAAAAATGAACAAATCTCTTAATTCACTTTATAGAATATAGTGTTTTGAATTTTGTTCTTGGAATGATGACTGCGTTCTTTCTAATTGTGACATTTTCTTCAGGTGTTGTTTGAAGCCAACGTCCCTCGCGCACACTCTGCTCACTCGCTTCAACTCCAACAGGACGTCAGTGGTACGTTGCTCTCGACAGAAATACGAACGCTCGTACCCGGTGATGCTGGTACGCCCCGATGGCTCCACCGTCAACATCCGCTACAAAGAACCCAGACGCATCCTCGTGGTGACTGACGCCGCCTTTAGGCTCATTTGTCTTGATCCCACCTTTGTCTTCACATTGAACTTCTTCTTTCTTTTTTTCTAGATGCCAGTAGATCTGTCCACGTTGACGGAGGAGGAGCGCCGTACTCGTCAGAAGAAGCGCGAAGTCAAGAAGACGGTGAAAGAGACCACGGTCCATTATGAGGATGACTTCAAGGTGGACAAGTACAGCCAGTTCTGGAACAAGAAGAAATAAAAAGAAGACGTTTGCTGTTCAGATAATGAGTGTGCATATTTTATCACCAACTATCTATTTGTTTTTTGGACCATTGCTTTCTGGTATCTCGTGTATTTAAGTGTGTAAGTGTGCATTTAAAAACACTTCAACGCCATGCAGTCTTTGTTGTGTTCACTGATTCACTTCATGTTTTTCAAATTAATGAAATAAACATTGTTGTACATTTGGAATATTTCTTCCCAGCAATGGTAGAAAAACAACGACTAAATTCAAACCGTCTCAAGACGGTGAATTCAACAAATATGATGAAAATGTAAACAGTTTTTCTCCCATTTCAGTTTTCTTGATTTTTGGTGATTTATTGTAGATAGTCGAGTATAGTGGCATTCCAATGGTCCAAAAATGACTCTAGCAGCAGCGGAGCAGCCAGTGTTTCACTTAACCTGAGATGATAATCTGAAGAAAACAAAACGGGGGTGGGGGGTGGAGGGTGGAGTTTCTGTCCTGTGCAGTAGGTGGCGGTAATGCACTGGACGTCTCTTCCGTTTTCGCGTGAAGCCTCGCAGGAATTGTCGAGCTTGTCCTTGCTAGCGGTCTTGGGAGCAATGGGCTACTGGGACGTTCCGGACGGCACCGACTGCGTGCAAAAAACATGGATAACAACCAAAGTGGCCACCACCATAGGTGACTAAGGGACTCAGTCGACATTTTGCGTTCAAGGCTACAGATGCTGAAAGTTGCTGAGCCGCGAACGTCGCGAAGTGACGTCCTGTTCTTGACTTGGAGCTAATGCTAAAACTCTTGAGTTAGCTTAGCACATCGCTGAAAAGGAGCGAATTCTTTGGTTAAAGTGATTATTTGAAACACGCCTTTATCGATGTAATTGATGGACATCTTGCTTTGCAAATGATGTCGAAGGAATTCATGTCACTAACCTGCGATTTGACAGCACGGAGCACTTTTGCCAGTGGATGTCGGAATTTGCGCCATAATATATACACAACCAAAGGAGGCAAATAATGATGACTAATCATCTGCTGCCTTTGAGCGTGAAGGCTTAATGAACGAACTGTGTTGTGTCTTTTCAGGCCTGGTGGGCTCGGCCTATCACCTGGTCGCCTTCCAGCCTGAAACTGCAATGGAAGCGCTACAGCGGGCCGGAAACGTCACGGTTACCATGGGTGCGTTACCGTCAACGGGACGGTTACACAAGTATGACTGTTACCATGGTTACAGGACCGCAGACAGGACTGTTGCCATGGTTACATGAACGCGACTTTGACCTTGGTTCTATTGGCATTCATTTAACGCTTCACAGGCTTAGAGTAACATGAATATGATTGTTACTGTTTACATGATTGAACAGCTGTTAACATTCATGTTCGACATGGCTATTGGCTATCGTAGTCGTCGTATGTCGCCTACAAGTAATGCAACCGCGTTGTGATGCCCTGAACTGCTGTCTGTCTCCTCGCTGCTGTCCTCCAGTGCTCATTAAAAGCTGTCAGCTCAACCTCGTCGCTCGTGTCCACAGTTAGTTACCATGGTTACAATAGGGGGAATATGACTGCAAATATGGCCGTTACCACGGTTACATTAGCACTGATGGTTACCATGGTGAGATTAGCACGAGTATGACTGTAACCAGAGAGACTATTACCAAGGTTACGTTAATGCAAATGACTGTTACCATGGTTACCTTCAGTGTGACGATGGCTGTTAGCATGTTTATGATGTTAGCGTGGATAATATGCATACTGACTGATTGATTGATTGATTGACGGCTCCGTCTGTCTCACCAGCCGCGATGGGGGCCATCTTCGGCATGACGACGTGTCTCACTGCTCAGGTCCGCGACGCTCCGGACGAACCGGTCAACTACTTTGTGGGCGGATGCGCTTCTGGCATCTTCCTGGGCGCCAGGAGTAAGTAGCAGCAGAGTGTCGTCGTTGTCGTGACAAGCGATGTCACAATCAGGATTTCTGGTGGCAGTCGTCGTATCCAATGACATCATCACAAATAGTGACATCATAATGACGAGCGACGTCCTGACCAATGACATCATTCATTACTGTTGACTTCATCACTAGTGACACGGTGATTAGTAATGACTTCAAAATGACCAGTGACGTCATCATCAGCGTGACATCATCGATGCAACTGCTGACACGTTTGGGTCGGATGACATTGTTGGCTTTGATCACATGACATTATTGGATTTCATTTGAATCTTTGGCATGATTTCATCCGTCTGAACTTGTCTTTTTTCTCTCTCTCACTTTTTCCGTGCGTGTGTGTGTGCGTGCGTGCGTGCGTGCGTGCGTGTGTAGCCCACAGCATCACAACGGGCGCGTCAGCTTGTTTGGGTCTGGGAGTGCTGGCTTTTTTTGGCAAAGTGGCCAAGCTGGAGAACTGGAGACTGATAGGACCTCCCAAACTGTGACCAGCACGGAAACTTTTGTAAATGTTTCCTCTCTCTCTCTCTCGCTCTCTCCCTCCCTCTCTCATAAATGTGTGTCGTAAACTAATAAAGTTTTGTTGACAGTCAACCTTTGACGCGTCGTCACATTTGTTGACAAACAAGTGGAGCCGCCGACATCGCCCGGCAGCTTTTTTCTCCTGTTTCAATTTTCAGCGTCGACGCCCTAGTTTGCCGGCGGGAAGTGACATCATCGGCACGGTCAAACTCTTTCTTGACTAATCATTGATCTGAGTTGCGGCAAGAAGAAGAAGAAGAAGAAAGAGGAGGAGGAGAGGAGCACAGCGGCAACATGTCCGGCGTCACAGAAGGTCAGTGGAGGTCGTCTTTTGGGCTCTCCGGGTCCGTGTAGAACTTTGAGATCTTGAGTTTGGCACTTCCCGGGAGCAACATTCCTGCAGCGGGTGTCTGCATGCCAAAAGGCTGCCTCGCACCTGCACAAGCTCGCTAGTGCCGAAGACTGCGAAGCAAACATTGCACCATTTCTAAGAGATTTCAAAATGAAGAGAAACATTACATTCTAGGTTGTTGTTTTTTTTAGGTGCAAAAAATAATAAAAAAATGGCCGATCCACAAACAATTTGAGTTTTTTTCCTTTTATGTTCTTCAGTCACTTTATTTTTCTTTGCTTTTCATTTGCCGTGAATCTTTTTTTACGAGCAATTAAGTGAAAATCTTTACCATTTTCTTTCTTTCCATTTTTTTCTTTATGTTCTCAAGTTAACTTTTTTTGTCTTTATTTCATGTTTTTTTTCGTGTGTTGGTTTTTCCCTTTTTTCTTTAGTTTCTTCTTTCATTTCTTTTTTCTCTTGTTTGTAATTTCTTTGCTTCTGTAGTTTCTTTTCCTTTTTTCCCCCATTTTTGTTTTTTTGCTTACTTTGGTATCTTTTTTGTGTGTCTTGTCTTTTTTGTTTTCAGTCTGTGAAACTGACTGTAAAGCTTTTTCCTACTTTGTTTTTCATCCTTCAGGTTTTCTTTTTATTTTCTTTTTATTTTGTTCCCCTCGGTTTGGTCCGTTGTATACGTTTTTCTTCTCCTTTTTTCCTTTTCCTTTTTGCTATTGCTTTTTTTCTTTTGTAATTTTCATTGTTTCAGCTGCACATACGAAGCGAAATGAAATGTCAAAACAAAATAGTGATGGCTGTGCTGTGTTGCAGGTTTATTATTTTATAATGCCTTTGGGTTATGAAGTCCAAACCCTCGTAAAAAGTACTCGAGCGTGAGACAAGTATGGCGTCACGTGCGCATGCATGGATGTGGCGTGTTTGAGAAAACGTGAGCGAGCTCGTACATCCCAAAACGAATATCCAATGTGAATATTTATTAATAATATTTAATATTTATTTATTATATATATATAATATTTGGCAGTCGAGGGTTCAGACGTGGACTTTGGCCAGCTTGTGCGCCTCCCACATTCCCAATATGCGATTGTTCAAGCAAGCGCAGCCATCCTAGTCATCATCGTGATGATTTTGAAGACGCCTGTCACAAAGTTTGCCAAAAATAAATATTTGGATGATTGCTACTGCGTCGCTTCAGGCAATTAATTTCATTCAACTTTCTTTCATCTGACATTTTATCGCCGGCCTTACAGCACAATATTTTATGAGAAAAAAAGTACATAACCATTTGTACGATTTGGGATATATATATATATTTTTTATTTTTATTTTAAATAATTGATTTAGTGATTTATGTACTGCTTGAGATAAAAACATTTTATTGTGTAGTAGCTTTAAAGCAGAGGGGTGAAAATCCACGTTGACACATTTTGATGTGATACATGAGGATGATTTTTGATCTTGATCATGCGTCCGTTCATTTATCCACAAACAAAAAAACGTTTGTTCGTCCAGTCAGCCATCCACGATGCGTCCGTTCCTTTTAGTTTTTCACCAAGCAGCACTTCAAAAAGTCATTTGCTTTCCAAGTGGCGCACATTCAACTTTGAATTGTATTCCTCAAAAGTGAAGCCACTTTAATAATAATAATGACAAATTGACAAAAAACTCATCAAATGATTCAATTACAAATCTATTGCGCAGAATTCATCAAAAATGTGCAGTTGTTCAAAAATCAATTCCAAACAGTAATTGATGTATTGAAACGTTCAATTCAACGGAAGTTCCAAAATAAAGTAGCGACTTGAGAAGTAAACAAATGCGTTGTAGTAGAAGCTGTCGATTCCTCAGCAAACCATCGGAGGGCGCTACTGCATTCGTCCACTCATTACTAACTACGTCGATGATACATTGGCTCATGCATTCATTCATTCATTCAACAGCCATCCAATCTTTTGTTCATCCATCCACTCGTCATGATTATTGTTGCTCGATTTGGCGAGGAGCTTGTTGCAGCTCGCCGATTGGTCCGAAAGGAAAGTCACATGACGGCAGGAACTTTCTGATGGTTTCAAGTTGATCTTGCAGGCAACATGACGGCTGTCACCACGGCAACGCCTCCCGGACCGGTTGCCATGGAGATCGCCGACATCGTGGTGGTTGTGGTCTACCTGCTCTTGGTCATGGTTGTTGGAATCTGGGTCGGTCCACGCGCGACACACACACACACACACACACACACACACACACACATCACCACAGTGGTCAAAAGTAATGAAGTGCAAATACTTGCTTACTCGACTTAAGAGCTTTTTTTTTTTGTTTAGTTTGCCGCAGTTTTTACTCACTAATTTGAAAACCTGTGCAGTCCGGTTTGGTTTAGTTTTTGAGGTGGTCAGACTACGAGAAGACGCGCGCTGTTGTGCCTAACGTCGTGTCCAAACGTGGACGTCCATCTTGTCCTCAGGCGTCCATGAGGGCCAACGGCAGCACAGTGGGCGGGTACTTCCTGGCCGGCCGATCCATGACCTGGTGGCCTGTGAGTACCACGGTTGCTCACCTTCGTCCTTTTTTCAATGAATTGTCGATGGTTCGACCTTTCAGATCGGAGCGTCTCTGATGTCCAGCAACATCGGAAGCGGCGCCTTCATCGGCTTGGCGGGAACGGCGGCGGCGGGCGGCCTGGCCGTGGGCGGCTTTGAGCTCAACGTAAAAATGGGCAAAATCACGGGAGTCTTCTTGTCTGATCGGGCCTGACTCCTCCCCCTGGCGTGTGCGTGTAGGCGGCGTGGGTCCTGGTGGCTCTAGGTTGGATCTTCGTCCCGGTGTACGTCGCGGCCGGGGTGGTGACCATGCCGGAGTACCTGGCCAAGCGCTTCGGAGGACGGCGAATCCAGATGTACTTATCCGTCCTGTCCCTCGTCCTCTACGTCTTCACCAAACTTTCTGTACGACGCACACAAACACACGACACGCGCGCACGCACGCACGCACGCACGCACGCACACGTCACGATTTGTGCATGTGTGCCGCAGACGGATCTTTTCTCCGGCGCGTTGTTCATCAAAATTGCCTTTGGCTGGAATCTGTACATGTCGACGGCAATTCTGCTCCTGATCACGTGTGTGTATACCATGGCAGGTATACACACGCGGCGCCGCCCACGTCCTCGTCCCGCACTCTCACGTGGTCTGACGTCATGTGACGTGTCAACATGACGTGCTAACTTTGTGCAGGTGGTTTGTCAGCTGTCATCTACACGGACGCATTCCAGACCGTCGTCATGGTGGGAGGAGCCTTCACGCTCATGATCATCGGTACGACACGCACACACATCAGCACGCGCGCACACGTGGTGACGGGTGCGTGCGTGCGTGCGCTTGCCAGCGTTTTCCAAGGTGGGCTGGTACGAGGGCCTGACGGAGGTTTACATGTCGTCGGTTCCCACGGCGACGGTGGCCAACGCCACCTGTCACCTCCCTCGCCACGACGCCTTCCACATGTTCCGAGATCCTGTGACCTCTGACCTGCCCTGGCCGGGTCTCATCTTCGGACTCACCGTCATCGCCACCTGGGTGTGGTGCACCGACCAGGTGGCTCAGTTCATGTCCAACGAAAGTCATTGCAGGATTGGCACGACATTTTTTGGGGGGGGCGCAAGGGACCGGGTCCCGGTTCCATAGATCAGGGGTGGACAAACTCAGTCCTCGAGGGTCAGAGTTCTGCAGGTTTTGGATGTTTCCCTTCTCCAACACTCCTCATTCATATGAGCAGCTCGTCAGCAAGCTCTGCAGGATTGGAATCAGCTGTGTTGGAGGAGGGAAACCTCTCGAATGTGCAGGACGCCGGCCCTCGAGGACCGGAATTGCCCACCCTTGCCATCCATGAACAAGAGTGAGAAAAGCAGCACCCGATTTCTCGGCAGGGGAGGCTCGGTGTGTGATTTTGAAAAACAAAACAAAAACAAAAAAACGCGTCACCACGTGAGGAGCCTTCAAAAATGTTGCAAGGAAAGTCAACGACTTTTGCAGGAAGAAGAAGACGATGAGGAGGACACGACCGTTGCCACGGAGACGACCCGAGAGAGTTCTTATCCAGAACCCGAGTGTGTTTTGGTGCTAAGCCAACTTTTCTGCAATTTAGCATCCATCTTGCTTGTACATGTCTCGATCCTTGTGCCAAAAACACGTCAGCCTGACGGAAAACGAGTTGATTCAAATCCGCTTCGTTCTGCTCCGTTTTAATTGCGTTTTGCTCACTTTGGTGTCGTCTGTCGAGTTGCTCCGGTCTGGTTTTGTACTCATTTGCTTTCATCGACACTGAATCTCTCCGTCTCCGTGTGTGCGCGCGTGCGTGCGTGCGTGCGTGTGTAGGTGACGGTCCAAAGGTCGCTGGCTGCGCGTTCGCTGAGTCACGCCAAAGGAGGAAGCGTGTTGGGAGGTTACCTCAAAGTGCTGCCCATGTTCTTCATCGTCATGCCAGGCATGATCAGCAGAGCGCTGTTCCCAGGTCCCAACCGCCGCCCCCGCCCCCGCCCCGCCCCGCCCCGCCACATGTGTCACATGATGCGTATGTGTGCGTAGATGAAGTGGCTTGCGTGGATCCCGCCGTGTGTCAGCGCGTGTGTGGCACTCCGGTGGGCTGCTCCAACATCGCGTACCCCAAACTGGTGGTGGAGCTCATGCCGGTTGGTGAGTCGAACCCTGCGTCCCAAACACACACACGCAGCCACCCAAAGCAGCCACATATGACGGTCCGTGCGTGTGCGCGTAGGCGTGCGCGGGCTGATGCTGGCCGTGATGTTCGCCGGCTTGCTGTCGTCGCTGACGTCCATCTTCAACAGCAGCTCCACCATCTTCACCTTGGACCTTTACCACCGAGCCCGACCCGCCGCCTCCGAGATGGAGCTGATGATCGTGGGCAGGTGCCGCCGCCGCCGCTTCCGCCGCCGCTGCCGTGGTGCGTGTTTACGTGTGCGTGACGGCATGCTCCGCCCCGCAGGATCTTCATCCTGGTGCTGGTGGTCGTCAGCATCCTGTGGATTCCCATCATCCAATCGGCAAACAGCGGCAAACTCTTTGAATACGCCCAATCGGTGGTCAGCTTTCTGGCTCCGCCCATCACGGCCGTCTTTGTCTTGGCCATCTTCTGGCCGCGTACCAACGAGCCGGTCCGTTAATTGTCCGTCTCTGTCCACATGTCGCTTCTTTTCTCATTTGCGTGCGTGCGTGCGTGCCAGGGTGCCTTCTGGGGTTTGATGGCGGGCCTGGCGGTGGGCTTGATCCGGATGATTCTGGAATTCTCCCACGAGGTTCCGGCGTGCGGCCAGCCAGACCTCCGTCCTTCGGTACTGACTCAGGTGCACTACCTCTACTTCGCCATCCTCCTGATGGCGTTCAGCTGCTTGGTGATGGTCGTCGTCAGCTTGGCCACGCCCGCCATACCCGACAAGCATGTGAGACACGCACACACTTTTTGAAGTCAGCTAGCAACGCACGTTCCAAAACGTGCCGTTGAAACTGCACGTCTGACGAGACGTCTGACGAGACGTCTGACGAGACGTCTGACGAGACGTCTGACGAGACGTCTGACGAGACGTCTGACGAGACGTCTGACGAGACGTTGCGTGCGGCGTGAACACAGACGCGTCAGTCAGTCAGTCTGACGTCATGTCGGCCATTTTGGGCTGCTGCAATGTTGCACCCCACCTGTGGAGAGCCAAAACTGACAAAATTAGAAATATCAAAATAAATAAATAACAGTGAAAATAAAAATGGATATAAAAAAATATCATTCAAAAATTCAATACAAAAAAAAAACTGGAATATAAATATGTGTGTGTGTGTCAGTTGCACAGGTTGACGTGGTGGTCGAGACACAGCACGTCGCCTCGCGTGGATCTCAACGTGGACGCGGAAGCCTGCCACCTTTTCAACTCGGACCCCGGCCAGCGCCCGCAGCGGCCGCCGGGCCCCTGGTGGCGCCGGACGGTTCTGCGCCTGTGCGGCCTGAGCGGCGCGTCGTCGAGCGTTCCGTTAGCGCGCGGCGTCTTCAAGCTGAACTCCCTGAAGGAGGCGCCGCTGTGGAGGAACGTTTGCAACGTCAACGCGTTGCTGCTGCTCGCCATCAACGTCTTCCTCTGGGGATACTACGCCTGAAGGACTCGCACCACACGTCTCCGGACTGACCGCAGCGCCACCTACCTCTTTCTGTGCGCTACTACGCTGGACTCGTCCTGCCCCGGCGTCCCTCTTAGTGCAGCGCCGCCTGCTGGTCAAAGCACAGACCAAGTTTTCCATTTAGGCATTAAAGGATGTTTTGACTTTGGAATGATTGGTCATAGTATGAAAAATCTTCTTCAAATAATATTAAACAGATATTACGTGGACCACGCAGTGGTTGGTGGTTTGCATTTTTTGCCTTGCAGTTTGTGAAATTCCTGCCATCCAGGCCATGAAGTTCTCATTCAAACCCCCTCAGCAACAAACTTCAACCCTCTAAATTGACGGTCTCGTTGGGTTTTGAAATTCCAAAAGTAAAGAGTGTTTTGCCTCCCTCTAGTGTTTAATATGTTCCAGGCAGCTCACCTGCCACTGAAAGTTGACTCTTATTTTGGTGGGCCAAACCGGGTCTGGCGCTGGCGCGTCTTCATCCAGAAGCGGAAATAAGGCATAAGAGTCTAGCTGCAGACGCTGGGCGAATAGAGCTCTACCGAAAACACGTGACCGCTACCGAAAACACGTGACCTCACGCGACGCACGAAACTCTTTTTTTTTAACATAACTTTCGAAACTATTCAGTTAATTTGAACAAAACAGTATACAAACATGTAGAACATTTTTATATAAACAATGTATACAACAACACAGCTCCATCGGAAACGTGTTGCCACTGAGCGAAGCCCGACGTACAGACGGACTCAACATGGCCAATTCTCCCAACTTTGCTTCTTGTTCCTGCCTTCAGCCTGACGCAGAAGCATAACGAGGCCTTAAGACACGATGTATTGCAATTACACACATTCGCCATTCGGTGGCGCTGCGCTACAACGTTGGTGTTCAAATGGGGGTACGTATTTCCGGTGGTGACGAAAGCGCCAACAGTCGTCTTAGTTAAAACAGCAAAATACACTTAAAAATACAAATAATACTACTTAACGTTAGTCTGAGTTAAGATTATGGTTATGTTGAGTGTTATAGTTACGTTTAGGCCTAGTAAAAAAGCTCCACTCGCCCATGGCCTGCAGCTCGACCCTTCTTAAATAAGGGGGTGTGTTTAGTGCGACTGTAGCAGAACGCCAACGGGCGGAAAGACGAGAAAAAGCCAGACGAGGTTGAAGGCGAAACCCGGACAAGCTACAAGACTTTCTCCAAGGAAAATCGAGCGCAAGTATGTTTTGCTTTACAAAACTCGTCAATCGTCATCGCTTTTGACCTCCTTTTCCTTCTTTCCTTTTCCTTGTCCGATGTTTGGATCAGTCGTCCATCGATTGATCAATCCATCAATCAATCGCACAATCAATAGATGGATGAAGAAGGTCGCGAAACTGTCTTTTTCTCGTGTCGTCTTTTGTGAGCGTTTATTGGTTTCAACGAAGGCGGCGAGATTTGAGTTGAGCTGGCAGGACATTTTGTTTGCTTTGTTTTAAATTTGTATTTTCGCAGCTTTGGTTTGACGTGCAAGTGCTTTCACCTTCTTTCTGTCTGTCTATTTCCGTCCCATCTTTTATTAATAGCAGGACATAGTTTGGACGGTTCAGACAAAAAAAATAAACGTACAAAAAGCAATTAGAATTCACATTACTTCCAGTTTGGTCCTTAACTATGGTCAGTAAATAAGCAGTTTTCAAGTGTCTTAGTTTGGAGGATGGTCAGAAATGTACTGGTGGTGAGGGAATTAAATTCTCAGGAGAGATGATACATTTTAGATATAGATATACAGTGTATATACACAATTCAGTCGTTGTGATTTTCCAGAAAAAAAGCCCAATTTTGTGAAGAATATAACAAATGGTGCGGCATGCTGACCTTTTCGTAGTTGCTGCCGTGGATCTCATGCAGCTTGAACAGACATTTTACAAAATGCACAAGATGTTAAATATTGAAATAAATACTTAGAGCATAGATGTAGAACTTGGAATAAAAAATAAAACCTTGTAGAAAACTCGATTTTTTTTGCCATTGCCAGCACGTCACCTTCCTTCTTTTGTCCAAATGTTTGTGAACCAAAGATGCATCTGGCAACAACTATAAAATGGCGCAAATTTGGATGGAGCAGCGTTTGCGCCGCCGCCGAGGCCAAATGTTTCTTTTTCTTTGCTCCACTTTTCCTGTTGTCTTCTAATTTGTTTAAGATCAAATGAGTTTGAAATGTGGAATGGACGTGTGAGTGAGTCGTCGGAAAGCTGCTGACTCGGCAGCATCACTTCCTTTTCCTTCTCCTGATATTCGGGCTGACCTGGCTGGACGTTCTTTCAATTTTCTTTTGTATTTGCTGTTTTGATGATGAAAATGTTTCATTAAAACCTCATTTTTAGTATTTATTTTTCTGGAGTTAATTGAGAAATACAACTTCTAATCTATTTGTAAATTAAACAATTGTGAATACATATTAATTATGCTACATTAAACATATATATATATTCATTAATTTGATTAAATTAATTATAAATAAAACATTAGGCCAAAAAAGATGTTTTTATCAATTCACCTGTGTTAGTAATTCCGCATTAGAAAAAAAAAAATATATATATATATATATATATATATATATATTTATTAAATTTCTATTCATTTATTCCACCCAATAATTGGTTCATTTTATGCGTTTATTTTATGAAGTACTTGGATAAATAAATGTATTGCAAATACTAAATTGTCAGTTGAATTATTCAAATCAATTAATTTAAATGGAGAGGTATTTTTAATTAATGGAAATTGGTCAGGCAGTTATTCACTTTTTTCCCTCAATAATCCAATTGGTACACATCTAAACTTTTGTGCACATCCCATCTCGCCTGTTGCACATTCAAAAGGATTTTAGCAGACGATGACGATTATGTTGATGATGACGACGATGACGATGACGACCACGGCTTGTTGTTGTTTTCCATGTGAGGACGTTTTGCGGCGCGGCGGGAAGATGAGCCAGTTTGCCGTCCTCCACACGGGCCGCAAGATGCCGCTCATTGGGCTCGGCACCTGGAAGAGCTCACCGGGACAGGTGAGGACGCACGCACCCAACACGTGACCTTTTAGAATGGCAGTTTGAAGCCTGGATTAGGCTTTGAAATTCGGCTTTCCAGCAGAGAGTCCACTTTCAAGTTGGGGATGCGTGTGTTGTGTTTGTCAGGTGAAAGAGGCGGTGAAGTGCGCCCTGGAGGCGGGCTACCGCCACATCGACTGCGCCGCCATCTACGGCAACGAGGCCGAGATCGGACAAGCGCTCAGCGAGGCCTTCGCGCAGCCCCATGTGAGACGCACGCACGCACGCACGCACGCACGCACGCACGCACGCACGCACGGCGATGAAAGAAAAACATCGGCTGACTTTGTCCCGTTTTCAGGGCGTGCGTCGGGAGGACGTGTTTGTCACGTCCAAACTGTGGAACACACGACACCACCCCGAGGATGTGGAACCTGCGCTCATGCGAACCCTCCGTGACCTCCAGCTCGACTACCTCGACCTCTTCCTCATCCACTGGCCGTACGCCTTCCGGTGGGTGGCACATGCGCAAATGTTCGCAAAACATTACAATAGTAGATTATTCCGCCCCAACCCCGAATTATTCATCAAAACAGAAGAAGAAAAGAAAATAAATATTTTGAAGAACATTTCAGAAAAAAAACTAAAATAGTTATAATAACACGAAAGCAAAAATCCCCAAAAAATAGGGAAAAATATTTTCAAAAACTGAAATTCCCCAAAATAGAAGAAACAATTAGAAAAAAAATGATCCAAAACAGCCATATGAAAATTATTCTTTAAAAAAAAACACAGGAAAAAATTCCCCAAAACAGGGAAAAATATTTTTCAAAATAGGGTTAAAAAAAGACAACATGATTTTTTTCCTCTGAAAAACGGAACATAAAATACAAAAACAAACAGGATAAACAAAGATTCTAAAAAAGAAAAGAAAAAAATCTAAAAAGAAAATGATTATTCTAAAATAAGGAAAATAAATTTTCAAAAACAAAAACGGGAAACAAATATTCATAAAGCTAGAGTAATTTTTTTCCCCCCCGAAAACCAAAAATCCCTAAAAACAAGAAAAAATTCTGAAAAGGGGGGAAAATATTGCTAAAAACAATAAAAGAAAATATTCTGAAAAACAGAAAAAAAATCAGAATAAAACAAAATGATTCTTCTTCTAAAGTAGAACAGAAGAAAAAAAGCCTCAAATAAATGAGTGAGTTCTTGTTTTTTTGTTGTTGTTCCTGCTTCCGTAATAATGGTCGTCCATTTTGACAACTTTGTGGGGGTCCATTGCAGATGAAAAGAAAGCAAATGATTGGATGGAAAGTGTGGGAATATTTTGAAAAGGATCTTCAGCAGTTTGTTGTTGTTGAAGGCGCGGTGAGGACGCGTTCCCGAGGGACAGCGGGGACGGCTCGCTGCTGTACGACGTGGTGGACTACCGGGACACGTGGGGCGCCATGGAGGAGCTGGCGGCCAAAGGGCTGGTGCGCGCCATCGGCCTGTCCAACTTCAACAAGCGGCAGCTGGACGACGTCGTGGCCGCCGCCCGCGTCAAGCCCGCCGTGCTGCAGGTGACGTGCGCCCGTCGTCGTCACACGTTCAGGACGTCCTTTCAATAACAACATGCGACTGGAAATCGAAAATATGAACTCATTTACTGGCAGTCCAGTAAAAAGGGGATCTTTGATGTCTGCAGTCATCAATGATTCGGAATGCAAAATGCTAAAGTATTTGTTGTTGTTGTTGTTGTTGAAGGTGGAGAGCCACCCGTACCTGGCGCAGACGGAGCTGCTGGCGCACTGCCGCTCGCTGGGCGTGCTGATGACGGCCTACAGCCCGCTGGGCTCCCCCGACCGCGCCTGGAAGCGCCCCGACGAGCCCACGCTGATGGACGAGCCCGCCGTCGCCGCCCTGGCACTCAAATACCAAAAGTCGCCCGCGCAGATCCTCCTCAGGTCAGACCCGTACGCTCGCCACGCATCGGGATCGCGATGATGGGGAGGTGTGCCCCCCCCCCCCCAAAAAAAAATGGCGGGTGGGCAAAAACTATATTTTAGCCCTTTTTTTCCCGGCCCTCGTCACACATCTGTCTGTCATTGGCCGATTTGTGTGCCCCGCCCACTAAGCCGACTTCCTGTCTGCAGGTGGCAGACGCAGCGCGGTGTCGTCGCCATTCCCAAGAGCGTCACGCCATCGCGCATCCAACAAAACCTGCAAGTACGCACGCAGATACGACAACCGCAGGAGAAAGATCAATTTACAAGCAGGCTAATATTACATAAAAAAAAAAAGACAAATATTGTTACACCAAAAAAAAAGTCAATCCAAATAGAGGAAAATAACATAAGAGCAAAAATACTTGCAAATACAGTATATTAAAAATACACAAATATTACAGAAATATGCGGTGAATATGAGAAAAAATTGTATACAAATGCTTAAAAAAATACACCATTAGAAAAAAGCAAAAATATTCCAGAAAAAGAATGCAGCAAATATTACAAACTAACTTACATTATTGGAAATATACAAATACTAGATGAAAAATATACAGATTAAAAAAATAGAAATGTTAGTTTTTGGGCAAAAATGGATTCACATTCAGGTGTGTGCGTTTGCATGATGATGATGATGATGATGATGATGATGATGATGATGATGATGGCAGTTGACTTTTTTGGGGGGGTGAAGGTGTTTGACTTCACGCTGTCGGCGGCGGAGATGAGCAGCTTGACGGCACTGAACAAAAATTGGCGTTACATCCTGCCCGTCCTTCAAGTACGTCCACAAAATATTTCTTTCTTCTTTTCTTCCGTTTGGATCCATCGCAGATGGCGGCCATTTTGACACTTGCCATCAAACGAAAATGACATCACAGTTGCTCAGGTAACGGCCAATCACGCCTCATCTGTTCTCTGCCTTTGGTCATGTGACCTTGGCAAGCTGAGCAAGTGTGATGTCATCTTCAGTGGACAGCAAGTGGCAAAATGGCCGCCCCCTGTCCTGATAGGGATCAAAACGGGCGCATCGGTCTTCTTCATTGTTATTCCCTCGGCGCAATGTTCATCCCAATGTGGTGCGAGTGCTTACAATTGCAAAGAAGACTTTTGACTTGATTTGAAGCCGATTCTTTCATCAGCGTTCGTCTTGATTTCGAGCGGCGCAACTTGCTGATTGATCCCATTGTGGTTTTGTTTTGCAGGTGGATGGGAAGTCGGTTCCCCGCGACGCCGGGCATCCTCATTACCCCTTTAGCGACCCGTACTGACGGCGCGAGGATCTTGTGATGGATTTGTGCCGTCGTCCGATCTTTTGTAATAAACAGCCAGCCAGATTCTGCGTCCGCTTACATTTGATTTTGGTGCCGCTTATCAGACGCTAACTCGGTTTTCTCATGTCATTGTGGGGGAACACTGCAGCTCTGCTTACCTTTTGGCTTTGACATGATTTTATACTTTGAGTGTCACAGGTTGTCATCCAACCTCACTGCCCATTAGTGGGTGGTGAAACTGTAGGGGGCGGGATTATGTAAATGAGCCCCACCGTTTGATCACACTGAGGTGAAATAACTTTTTTCAGAAATGACTCAAAATCAACTTGCTTGTTTAATTTCACATTTCAAGGTCACGTTTGGCTGTTTTAACATTTCACATGACGATTGCGAACGATGATCTTGTCGTCATCTATTGACAAAGTGCTTCATGTAAACACACAAATATAATCCAAAAGGCATCACAATGTCCCAATTGGGCAGATGATGACGACGACGACGACGACGCTCTCAGGGTCAGACGTCCAAGACGACCAGTCACGTACGCGCATCACTCATTCTGGCTGCCTTTGTCTTACTGATGACCTGTGCCAGCAAAGAAGAATTGATGTGAGTACAAACCCGGGAGAGTTTGTGTGTGTGTGTTCCTTACGTCCATGGTTTGTCGCAGCGTGGTGTACGTGTAAGCGGGCGGTCCGAGGCTGTCGATGACGCCGTCGCGCTTCCTGCGGCTGCTTATCACGAAGCTGCGCGTGACGGCCAGCCGCCGTTTCAGCTGGTCGGTCAGCGGCAACGACGGCGCGGGCGCCGACGACCCCCGCGGCCAGCACACGTCCGTCTGCGCCGCCGCGTCTTTGAAACGCTCGCCGGCCGATGGCGAGGATGAAGATGAGGACGTGCGCCCGAGAGATCTGGCGCGAGGTGTTTGACGGCGAGATGCCAACGAGGACGCCGATGATGACGCCGACGACAAGGATGACGGCGGCGATGTCGCGTCCTCACTTTCCGTCCTGGCTTTGGATGAATGATGCTCTCGCACCAGCGCCGACAACCCGCCCGCTTCCTCTTCCTCCTCGTGGCCCAGCAGGTGCTCCGACACCTGTGTGTGAGAGAGGATGTGCATGAGTGGTGTGTGTGAGAGATTATCTTTGAAGGTATTTTTTGATCTTATTGTCTGTGGTGTTTTTGTGTAATTTTCTCCCTAGTGGCCAGGTATGGCTACTGCATTGAGAACTGCACTGCTTGCTAGGGTCAAAGGTTAAAAGCAAGATGGCTGCCTTAAGTCTGTTTGTGGACAATCAGCCTCTCGGTTAGTTTCTTTTCTTTTCTTCAAAGTTATTTGTGGCTGATTTCAAGCTGGCAAGATCCGTCTCGTTTTTATTGATGGACTCGTCAAGCGATCCGACGACCCTCAGTGACTTCCTGACCTCAACCAACAATTGGTGAGCAAATTCATTCAAGTCCTGCTGACACCGCAACACCACTTGCAATTAGCGACATTGAAATCTTCTGGGGGAAAACAAACAAACAAACAAACAAACAAACAAACCAACCAAGCAAGCGTGTTTCCTTTGCCCTCAGAAATGTGAAAACTGGACATGGATTGGAAACAGGAATTTTGAAAAACTCAAATATCGCGAATACGTTTTGATGCTCTCATGAGGTGCTTTTCATACATGTCGATATAAAAGTAGATCCCAAAAGTGTCATGGAAACACTTTCTTAACTTTACTAGGTCACATGCGTGGCAAGTCACATGACTCGCATGTCAGTTCATTTGGGTTTAGAAGCAAATGTGTGTGTGTGCGTGTGTGACCTGGCCACTGTTGCCATGCCAACCCGTTTCCATCCCTCCAACGCTCTCAAAGTCACTTTCATAGTCGGCCGCGCAGTCCGAGACGCCGTCTCGCTCATCCGGCACCTGCGCACGTGCAACACACACACCTGACAAGGTGGCAACACGCTACAAACACGTGTGATCGTTGTTAGCACTTTCGCTGTCGAGCGACAAAAATGACCTGCGTTTGTTCTTCTGCTGTCTCGCCACCAGCGTCTTCAAGGGGGGCGGAGCCAACATCTTCCAATGTCTTCACGTTCACACAAAAGTCCGCTGAAACATTCAAAAAGCAACTCGTGCGTGTTTTTCGTTGGCAATGTGTTTCCTTTCCATGTATGTGCGTGCGCGCGCGCGCCGTCTCACCTTGGCTGGCGTCGCATCCGAGCGGGAAAAGTGAAAAGCGACAGAAAAGTGACAGAACCTCCTCCGGGGCCGACCTGGACGAGTCGGAGGGGTGGGTCGGACTGGGGCTGCCGCGCTCCAAGGAGGCGATGGGGGCCGATGAGGAAAGAGCGTCTCCAGAGGGGGGGCGGGCCGGAGGGGGGGCCGACCTCGGACTTCTTCGGCTGAACATCTGGAAGAAAAAAAAGTCGTTAATTTTCATATCCAGGATCTGCATCGTTCCGGAAACGTCCACGAGAAACGTCTTTGTAGCAAGAATGTTTACATCTTGTCGTCTTGCTAGTTGACAAGCTCGCACTACAAAATGGCCGACTGACTAAAGGGCATCGGGTGCTACAGGCGGCGATTGGGAACTGCTCTCAAGTCTGACGGCAAAGAAAAGGAGGACTCGTACCGGGCCCGCTCTGGTTCTGGATGACGACCTGCTCAAGTTGTGCTCGCCCACCAGCTTCATCACCTCCTCTTCGTCACTGTCCACGCTTTTGGGCGGGGGGCTCGAACCCCCCCGAGGATCTTCTGGTGACCCCCGCGTCTTCTTCCGCATCCCCGGACTGCCCGACCGCGAGGAGGAGAGCGCGGGAGCTCGCCCTCGGGGCCGGGAGGCCGACGACCGGTCCGATCTTGGGGTCGGGTTCCGAGGTTCTGGTTCTCGCTGATGGCTGTGGACGCGATTCTCGATCTGGGCCAGCTTCTTCAGCGCGGACGCTTGCGAGCCCGGCTTGGACGACGGCTGCGCTCTGAACAAGTGGAAGGAAGACAAGTTTGACGTTCGACACGAGTCCAACATCAAAGCAAAAAGTCTGCAGAAGAGGAGGAAAGTTCTCAAAGACAAAACGACATCGCTACAAAATGAGCTAATTGAGCGAAGTGGAGAAGAAAGCTTGAGAAGGAAGAGAAAAGGAGAAGATGAATTAAAGAGGAAGGGAATTGAAGAGAAGGAGAAAATGGAGTCCCTCGTGAAAACAAGCGCTTAAAAAGATTTGATGGAGGGAGAAAATGAAGGAAAGAAGAGGAGGAGAAGAAAAAGTATGAGGAGGAATAAAGGAAATAGGAACAAGAAAGATTTTTGGGGTGGAATTTTTGAAGAACTGATTCTGCCGTTTTGGAGCAGTTAGCCCCGCCCACCTTTACACACCTCAAGTCATGTGACCCCGGCGACATCGGAGGTGCTGGCTTCTTCAGGAAGCGCCGTCCTCCTCCTCCATCTCCTCCCGCTGGTGCATCTTCCGCCGGCGAGCGGGGCGGCGAGCGGGACGGCGAGCGGGACGGCGCGACATCGCGTCCTTCCCGAGACGAGTTGAGCGGAGACAGATCGTCCATGTCCAACGAGACGTCGCTCCCGCTGGGAGGAGCCAAAAGGCTTTTGCCGTCCTGTGAGCGAGACCGCAAGGCAGGCTTGACTAAAACGCATTTGAAAACGTAAGACAGGATTGAAAAGCAAAACTTGCCGCCTCATTTCACAAGTCCAATCGTATGACCTTCATTGATCCCACAATAAGGAACCTGCAAACCCTAACCCAACATCTTGAACCCCTCATCCTAATTTAAAACCCCAATTCTGGGTTTGTAAACCTAATTTGGGACGCCAACCCTTGTTTGAAACCCAAACCCTGTCTTTAAATCCTGATTTGAAGCGTAAGTCTGTAGTGCAACCCCAACCATGGCTTGAAACCTGAACTTGAAACCCTAATTTGAAACTTTATGCTGACTTCAATCCAATAGAGGGTTCTCACCTTTGTGCTAAAAATAGTAACATATCCCACAATCCCACGCGGCCGGCCACATTGGTTGGCACGCCTCCTTTTGAGTAGTAGACACTCGTGATTCCTTTCCGCTCGGATTCTTCTTCTTTGCCCGTGGACTCGCACCGGATGTGACGACGAAGAAGTCTACGGAGACCTTAGACAGGCAGGCGCGTGCGCGGCAGGCCGACCAGTTCCGCCTAATAGGCGATTTGGGGACGGGATTGCTGACCCCGAACGTAACGTATATCGAGCTTGTCAATGACCTCTTTTGCCACCCGAGCCCATTTTGTGAGCCTGCAAACCATTTGATTGGTTTCATTTCACGTGTCATGCTGAAGAGTGACCCAAAAGGAAAATGGTAGTGTCGTGAAGGACGCTTCCTCCAAAGTTTGCAGGACTTGAAACGTTAGTTTTACAAAATGACTGATACAGCACAGCTGCGTGACAGCTATTTTGTGATGTTCAGAAATGACTGCCTGAAGAAAAGAAATAAAAACATGTCTGCAGTTTTCTCCGCATCATGAGAAACCTATAAGCTGCACCGGTGAGCTTTGGGGAGGCCAAACTCTGAGTAGGGCGGTCGTGTGGAATGCACACGAAAGAGTTGGTCCTTTATATCATGTGAAAAGTAGTATACTTCCCAATTGTTTGTAAATTGACACCCCTACCCCCAAAATCAAAATCCTAGCCCTGTCTTGAACCTTTGCCCCTGTTTTGAAGCCCAAAGAGGGCCGAGCACCCGCCGCCGACTCACCGCATTGACGACGACCGCTGCTCGGTTGTTGTTGTTTTGGTTTTTGTTGCTCTTGGCGGCCAGCAGCGCCTGAGCCCGCTCGAGAGCGTCGCTTGTGCCGCCCTGCCGCCACATCCCGTCGGCGGTCGGCAGCTAAGATAACATCTGCTAAGCTAAGTAGCACTAACTGACGCATTGTTGTCGCTCATTGATGACGCTCTACTCGCGACGTTTGCGCTCCGGTGCTGGTTAGCCCGCATGCTGAGCTAAATGAGCACGTTTTTTTTGTTTTGTTTTTTAATGAGCACGTTAAGCGCGCCATTCGTCCCATTCCACAGCCTCCGTGATACTTTTGGAAATGAAGCCAAAAGCAGCGAAAGCTAAAGAGTCCAAACGTTTGCGTCCTTTGTCGCCATGGAAATGTTCTTCTTCGTCAACAACCATGCATTTTGTTTCGGTGGTCTTTTCTGGTTGGCGCGTTATCGCCTCGTCTGCTCGGGAGGGCGAATTGCCCCCTCCAACCACAATGTTGGTTTTGAACACTGATCGGAATGCAGGCGCTCGTCCAAAAAATTAGAATATCCTCGAAAAGTTTAATCATTTCCATAATTCCATTCAAAAGTCAAACTTTCATAGAGTATATGTTTAGGGCCGACAACTTAAATGATTTCAAGCATGTATTTGTCTATTTTTACATGATTTGGGCTCCCAGCCCGTAAAACCCACGGAACAGGATGTCAAAAAATAGAATAATGTGAAGAAATCACCATGCATACTTTCCAGTGTTTTGCATGGAAAGAAAAAGTTGGATGCAGGCTATTTTCAAAACGATATATCAATCTTCAATAGTTGGTTGGATTCCCTTTGTCTTAATAATAATTGCCTCGGGGTCCTGGAAGCCCATGCAGGCTTCCTTCACGCTTGCTGTCAGTTCTTTGTTTTGACGTCTGGTGGGCCTCGTCGCGATTACGTCAAGCAAGAAAGCATGGAGACCAACACAAGAGGAACACAAGAATGCTTCAACATCCCCTGTTAGATCTACTGTGCTTTTGAAGAAACAAAAAGGACAGGAAGAGCCGGCACCGAGTGGCCGAGGCCAACATCATACTGGAGGCGGTTGAAAATCTGAGGAAGGCCTTGGAGGAGTTCAGGGACAACTTGAAGCAAAACACGCTAGCCATCGGCGACCTTGTTAAAGCAGTCAAATTCAACAATGCTGAAATAAAAGATCTCAAAGAGAAGAACAAGGCGATGGAAGAGGAAATAAAACAAGTCAAGGAGTCTCAGAACGAGTTTACGGAGAAGCTCAGCCGTTGTGGGGGGAAAAAAGGCATCGGATTTGGAAGAATACAAAAGAAGATGGAACTTGCGCCTCAACGGGCTGAAAGAAGACAAGGATGAAGACACCAGGAAGAAGGTTGCCGACATCATCATAAAGATTTTGCCCAACTGGAAGGAGAAGATGGATTGGATTTTGCACACCGTGCATCGCCTTAGACCAGGGGTGGCCAAGTTGGGTCCTCGAGAGCCACTATCCAGCCTGTTTTCCATGTTTCTCTCCACTAACACACCTGATTCATGATCACGGTCGTTATCAGGCTTCTGCAAAGCTTGCTGGTGAGCTGAAAATTGGATTCATCTGCGCTGAAGGAGGGAGACATGGAAAACAGGCTGGACTCGTGAGTTACTATGCAGCTTTCACTGACAATTTACAAGGAGGAATTAAGGCGGGCCACCAAGAATCAGTATCTGTCCAGACTTTGGGATCAAGTTCTCCCCGAGGAAGAAGAAGAAGCGCGTCTTGCTGTGTGGCGGAAGATTGAACGTGGACGGGACGGGAGGCTGGAGAAAAGGCGGTCTGCAGAGGGCGCTAGTGCACTACGGCTACATTAATGGACAGCGAGTGTAACCTCACTCTGCCTTCACGTGCTATGGGAAAAATGGACCTTACTACTCGGAAACTCCTAATTACGACCGAGTTCCGTCCATGTGATTTTGTTGTTATAGCAAAATTGTGTATGCTACGTATTTGTGTAGATTCTTAAACAACCTGCTGTGCTAGCGGACGTTAACGCCCTCATAAGTGTTAATATTTCTTGCCATTCATAAATCCTTCGGCGCTCTCCGCCATGTTGAAACTTGAATAAATTCTCTCAACTCGGAAACTCGGTATCAAAATTAATTCCCAGATGTCCA
Source organism: Vanacampus margaritifer (assembly GCF_051991255.1). Taxonomy (NCBI): domain Eukaryota; kingdom Metazoa; phylum Chordata; class Actinopteri; order Syngnathiformes; family Syngnathidae; genus Vanacampus; species Vanacampus margaritifer. The sequence continues at coordinate 24,364,747 of NC_135444.1, forward strand.
GTAGAAAATACGACATGAGGGGGCGTTGACGTGGAAGTTTCTGCTCGATTTATGGTATTTACCATAATTTCGATACCACATTAAGGCAGCATCACTTACCACTTGAAATGTTTATATAGAATTCCTAAATGTGAGTTATAGAATACAATTTTTTTCAACTAGGGTTTTGCTGTTTCCTTTATTCTTCTATCTCTCTCTAAGGTAACGTATCTACAATTAGTTTCTTATAGGTAGTTATTCCTTTTACACTTTTGAATATGGTTAATTAAATTAAAAAAAAAAAATGAGAGGAGCAATGCGCGCGTACGTCAGTGTGGCGCGCGTGCGGATTTTGAATGAATGAGCGCAGGCTGTCATGTCATGTTGCCGCTAATCTAATCCCGTGTAATCTCGGCCCCGGGAGAAATATTGGCAAAAGGGGCGGGATTAGCGAGCGGGGAGTCTGCGTGCAATTGCAAAAAAAAAGATAACAAATAAGGGCAGGCGCTAGTTAGGCTACACAGCACACACGCACACTGGCTTGTGTTGTGGCAAATACGTGTAAAACGAGCACATCTGGGACCTTCCTCACTTGTCAAATGTCGTGCCATATCATGTGGAAATGTGTGTTGGTAGGACAATTAAAAAAAATCTTGAAAACTCAAGGTTAAAAATGACATTAAAGAAGAACAAAAACAATACGTCAAATAAGAATACAGTATACTCAAATAAAAGCAAGAAAAATCTATCAATACAAATAAATAGTTGTCGCTGTGTGCACGGTGGCCTCTTGGTGGCACTGTGGTGCCCTCCATGCATAAAGTATACACGTAACAAGAAAATAAGAGTAGAAAAATACATTTGCAACTGTGCTTGTTTTTCAAAGATTAGGAAGAAGTTTTGCTTTTAACACGCCATTCGGCACATTCATAGTTTTTCTTGAATAAGGACGTTTTTATGATGATGAAAAGCCCAAATCGTAATCACGATTAAATTGCGATTAATTGCGTAGCCCTGCCAGCCGTTCTTCGATTCATCGTTTCAGTGATTGGGGACAACAGGCTTGTAGTCAAGCGTCACTCAATCTCATCTCCTCAAGCGGCCATTTTAATGGAGAGACTGGGAGAGTCACAAAAAGGAACGGAAGTGGGGTGTAACGTTTATTTATTTTTTTCCAGGCCATGTTAATCCATCCTCAGACCGTTGACTACAGCGGCCATGTAACAGGATTGGACACGTTCACCCACGCAGACGTGGCCGCCAGCTGTTGATGGATGGAGCAGGCCGGGCTGGGGAAGGGCGGGGCGGGGCGGGCAGGGATTGGTTGGCACAGGGTTAGCATTCGGCCCCGAAAGCGCCGGCTTAGCGCAGAGTGCCACAGCAGCTCGGGAGGATGAGCGGGACGCCGAGGCGGCAGCAAGTTCTGTAGAAGAGCCGCGCATCAGCAGGAAGTCACTTTTCTTCACTTCCTGTTTGCGTTCGGGGACCGCGTCGCTCGCATCTTGCCACCTGTATGGCGTGCTGAGGGAGGAGGAGAGGGAGGAGGAGGAGGGGCCAGGCAGGTGAGCGAGCGGGCGACCATGGCGGTGGCGCTGGAGGCCGTTTGGCTGAGGGTGAAGAACGTCTGCAAACAAAATGGCCTCCTCATCATGTCCGTGCTGGCCGTGGTCATCGGCTGCCTGCTGGGATTCTTCCTCAGGACCCGACGACTCTCCGAGCAGGTCAGCGCCGGCCGACGACCAGCGGAAACATTTAACGCGGCCAAAATATTTCATTGAACGTGACCATGAAAATTCTCTTCATTTCAATTAAAAACTCAAATTAATTGTACGTTTAGGTAAGACTAATTAATTCCGGTACCGCTTTCATCGTCGCCTCACTGGCGTCATTCTTTAAAAATTGCAATAGGCCAATAGGGGAGGATGAAATAAAATCCAAACATTGAATTGGATTCCATTAATGAAACATAACATTTCAAATTCAAATGAGACGACGCATTGCTATTTGTCTCTGTCTTGGGAGGATCATTTTGCTGTTTTCGCCACCTTTTGTCCAGATGTTCACAATTCTTGAGTGACCCGAGTTGAGTTGATCGTGTGTTGTGTCATGAGGTCAGGCCGCCATCTTTGTTGTCAGGTCGGCCATGTTGGTTGTTTACACGTGGCAGGCAGCTGATTGGCTGAAGCCACACGGATAAAACGTTGTCAAGCGAGAACCTGTGGATGCGTGTGCGTTTGTGTAATTGTGTGCGCGTTTGTGTAATTGTGTGTGTGATGATGAATGTTTGTGTGTTTGTTCTATAAATAAAGCTGAGTTGTGTGTGTGTTTGTGTATGCGAAGTGTGCTGGTGCGTGCGTTTTTGCTGGCTGCTGATCCTGCTGTCACACAGCAAAACTAAGCCGTGGCCGCTTAATGGCTGCCAGAAAAGCTCTTTAGCAGCCATCCATTAGGCCGCCTCCTCTTCGTCCTCCTCTTCCTCATCCCCCGCCGCAAGCTCGCTTTCGCACTTTCCTTCTCGTGTCTCCTGACTTCCTTGACGTTGGCCAACTTTTCATCGGTGAGGTTTGGTGCCGTCCCGCCCGCATGACGCGCGTCAACAACATGGCGACAACAAAATCAATCGACCGGCCAAAAGCCAATGTATGAGGCCACATAGAATTGTAAGGGGCGGCTGGTTCCACGCCAAATCGGACCAAGCAGATGTGTATTGGAACGAAACTTGGTGTACTTGTTGATGGTGACGGCACAAGACAAAATCTCAAATTTGAGGTCAATGGCAAAAGAGGTTTGCGAGCTACGGTCCGCCAAATAAAGGGGCGTGGCCGCCTGCCTTTCAATCCTTTTATCTCAGGAACTTCTTGACGGGGTCAATCTTCACACAAAAAATGAAATTGAAAGTTGAGAGGGCATCTGAAGGAATATTTAGCCTTTGAAGCCGGCAGCCTGACCTCCTCGAAGTCAGCCAGCCGCCATCACGGGTGTCGGTGGCGCTGCTCGGTCCAAATCCAATCGACAGCTGATGGAGAACAGCTGTGAAGTCACAAACGCTGGCCTGCTGCCTGCAGCGTCGCAAAACTCGCACACCAACAGCACACATCTGGTTACATCTCAACACGCACGCACGCACGCGCAGTTTGCAGTTGGCCTGCCAAGTAACTAGCGTACTAGTACAGTATTAACGAGTGCTATTGAGAATAACTAACCAGTATTAAGGAAACGAGTACTGGTAAGCATCTAGTGTATTGGTTCTGAAGCCCGGTCTCCGAGTACCGCCTGTTTTCCGTGTTTCCTTCAGCCAACACAGCTGAGGATGGTTTGGGGCTTCATGCACAGCTGCTTAATGATTTGAAACACCTGTGTTGGCTGTGGGAGAACTGGAAAACAGGCTGGATAGGGGTGCTCGGGGACCGCGCTCGAGCACCACTGATCCAGTGTATTGGTATTGACCAGCACTCTGAACTAGTGTAATAACTATCCCTGCTAGTACTGGCAGCTAACTAGTGCTATGGTATTAAGAGTACTAGTAAGTAAGCTGACGTGATGTTGGTCACTTGATGACATCACGATGTTGGTCCAACAAGACAAGCCGTCTTGCGGCTTATCCGAGTTCCGTCTTCTTTCTTGCGATCGGCACGTCCATCGAGCTAACGGCGGACTTTTCAAGATCCGAGCGGTCGCCGTGCCGATGTTTTGCTTCGGATTGCAAGTGCAAACCCAAGTGACTCGCTGAAAATTCGGCACTTGGCCTTCAGGATGGCCCTGCTAGCTTGATGCTAACACATGATGCAAAAAGCCATAGACGGCTCAGCGATGAATGAAGTGAAGCATTAAATCGTGACGCACAAACTGGTGAATTCTCCCTCGAATGACGTGAATTGTTATCCGATGATGTTTTCATAAAGTGGCTTTTTTGTGGGCGGCTGTGAAGCCTTTTCAGACATTCAAGCACAGAAGGCAGTGAAAGTGTCTTTTCTGGGGGGACCAAGCCTGACAATTGGGTAGGGGGACCCCGGTTGAAGACCACCCGTCCCAAAACCCCCCCCACGGTGTACTTGAACTCCGCTGGCTCACATTTTGTGTACATGATGACCAACAAAACGATTTTGTGCTCTCATTTCATCCTTTCTTGTGTTGTCTGCCCTCACAGGAAGTGAAATATTTCCAGTTTCCTGGCGAGCTGCTGATGAGGATGCTGAAGATGTTGATTCTGCCTCTGGTCGTGTCCAGGTGCCCGCATCGCACTTTTACACTCTGCTTTTTTGCTACATTGTGGTAGTTTGGAAATCAACCACCCTATGGCGTGGCATTTCGGAGGCGGGGCAAACCTGAGCTAACAGACGGCGGAATGAACCAATGAGCGAAGAGCGGACGTGATGTCAGAAAAGCCACTCGTTGAAGTCGTCTTCTTTTTTTCTCTCTCTCTCTTTTTCTGCGGAGACCGAGTAAAAATGCAACATCCCGCCCAAGAGAGACCGGACTTGAAAAAGAGTGACGTTGATCACAAAGATGGCGTCACGCAAACACACACATTTGATTGGCTGGCCTGTTTTTGGCCGGTGCCGTCTATGGACGCCTGTCCGCACCTGTGGCTTGCCCGGCTAACATTGTGGGGCTCATGCACACGTGTTTTTCCAGCTTTAACGACCATTGTGGCGACGTTCTGTTGGTCCCCACAAGTTCAGACCTCTTCTTGAGGGTCAAGACTTGGTTTTAGAGTTTAGGTTAGAATTGGGTTCTGGTTGAGGTTAGGGTGAGGAATGGAGGCAGGCAATCATTTTTTATTTTTGGGATTAGCGGAAGGGGCTAGGAAATGCATCATGTCAATGAGATGTCCCCACCATGATACAAAGACAAGTATGTGTGTGTGTGTGTGTGCGTCAGCGGGGATTAAAAAGTGATCCTCGCATTTACAGCACACGCAGCCACTAAGCCAACATGAAGGCAGAATTTTGCCTGTGCCGTCCAAGCCAACTTATTGGGAACAAACATGAGGGCAGCATGAAGGCAACGCTTGCTGCTTCCTTCTTTGCCTTCACGTCGCCTTCACGTTGCCTTCATATGACCTTCAAGCTTCCCTCATTTGGCTTTGTTTGACCTTCAGGTGACCTCCATTCCAGCTTAATGCCTATTTGCCGCGTCCACATCCAAAAAGTTTGACAGTATAAAAAAGAAATCTATTAGTAGCAAATGTCATTTTCATCTGGGTCGCTTTACAATGGACGGCGGGCCGCAAATGGCCCCCGGGCCATAGTTTGTACAGCAGCGCTTTAGCAGCTTCTCCCGTTGTTGTTTGTGTTTGCTGCAGTTTGATGTCGGGCCTGGCGGCGCTGGACGCCAAGTGCTCCAGCCGGCTGGGCCTGATCACCGTGTCCTACTACCTGTGGACCACCTTCGTGGCCGTCATCGTGGGCATCGTCATGGTGTCCATCATTCACCCGGGCGGCGCCGCCCAGAAGGAGGACTCGGAGGACAGCGGCAAGCCCATCATGAGCTCGGCGGACGCGCTGCTCGACCTCATCCGGTGAGACCGCCGCTCCGTCCAGGCGCACGTCAGCATTTGCAGGACACCCGAGTGCTGCCTTGCACGCCGCCGACCATGTGACCTCGCGGCCGTGTGTCAAGTCTCTCCGTGGTCTCGCCATCTTTTTTAATTGCTAGCCTTTATCCTGCAGAAACATGTTCCCGGCCAACCTGGTCCAGGCGACCTTCCAACAGGTGACACAAAGAGACATCTCGGCAGCCATTTTGTCTCCCACCTTGTTGCTCGTGTGGTCCGTCTTGGCCACCATTTTGTCCTTCATTGCATCCTGATCCCTCTTTCGTTATCTGCTCCCTCGTCTTGACCGTCTCGTTTGTCGCGTTGTTTGTGGTCTGGTCAATTTTGCTGACCAAATCATGTCCGCCATCTTTTTGGTCACCTGCCCAGACTTTGTTTTCGCCATTGCGACTTCCATCTTGTCCATCTCGTCCTCCATCGGGTTCTCCGCGGTGTCGTTGTCCTCCGCCATCTTGACCCCAAAGCCTCCGACATGTGCGTTGCTCTGTTGTTTCCGTCAGTATCGAACCAGCAGCCAGTACACAGTGCAGACCAAGCCCACTTCGGCCCAGACTCCATCCCAGTCGGCCACGCGGCGACCGCTCATCTACGGCATCCAGGATGACAACGGGAGCGACGTCCAGAACTTCTCCCTGGACCTGACTCCGCCCCCCGACGTGCTGGTCAAGACCAGGGAGGGGACCAGCGACGGCATGAACGTCCTCGGCATCGTCATCTTTTCGGCCACGATGGGTAAGGCTTGCGTCCTACCAACTGCGTTTCGGCGGCACGGCGGCAAACGCTCTGCATTGGAAAACGGCGTTGCGGCGGTGCTTTGTTGCAGGCATCATGTTGGGCAGGATGGGTCCAAACGGCAGCGCCTTGGTCAACTTCTGCCAGAGTTTGAACGAGGCCGTGCTCAAAATAGTCGCCATCGTAATTTGGTAAGTCCGGCGTGACCCAATGTGGTCCATCCTTGCCAGATGACCCAAAGCAGATTTGAATCGGAACGAAACTTGCTGCACTTGTTGATCGTGCCGGCAAACAAGACGAAATCTCACGTTTTGTTGAGCCGTTTTGGGCAAAAAGGAGCATGGCCGCCTTACTTTGAAGCTTTCTATCTCGGGAAGAGTCAATCTTCACAAAAAAAGGGATTTCATTTTTCTAAATCAGGGGTGGCCAAGTTGGAGAGCCGCTCTCCAGCCTGTTTTCCACGTTTCCCTCTTTCAGCACAGCTGAGTCCAATGATCAGCTCATCAGCAAGCAAAACGATCCGGATCATGAATCAGGTGTGTTAGTGGAGAGAAACTTGGAAAACAGGCTGGATGGCGGCTCTCCAGGACCCAACTTGGCCACCCCTGTTCTAAATTCTTCATTTGGAGGATTGGTGGCTATTTTAGTACATTTTTGACCTCTAATTTGACCTTGAAATTGAATTCTCTCATGAAGGATGATCTCTGAAACGTTGATACATTTTCAAGAACACGAGACAGATGACATGAAACGGTTCGAGGATGATGTCGCTCAAATCGTAATCCTTATTGAATTCCTTTTCCAGCAAACGTCGTTTTGTAAAGATTGACCCGGTCGTTTCCGAGATATGTTCATGCCCCTTTTTGCTCCAAAAGTCCTGCTCAGGCTGACCTCAAATTTGAGCTTTGGTGTTGTGCCGTCACCATCAACAAGCACACCAAGTTTCATTCAAATCTTGTAACTAGCTTACAAGTAGTAACAAGGCCAACTAGTAGTGCAGTACTTGTACTTGTAGTGTCCGATTAGAGTACCGTCCGTGTGTGATGGAACTTGTCCGTCCCCGTTTTCCTTCCTCCTCGTGCCGCAGGTACTTCCCATTCGGGATCGTGTTCCTGGTGGCGGGCAAGATCCTGGAGATGAGCGACCCGTCGGCCATGGGGAAGAAGTTGGGCTTCTACGCCGTCACGGTGGTCTTCGGCCTGGTGCTGCACGGCCTCTTCATCCTGCCCGCCATGTACTTCTTCATCACCAAGAAGAGTCCCATCGTCTACATCCGCGGAATCCTCCAGGCGCTCCTCATCGCCCTGGCCACCTCGTCCAGGTATCCGTCTGGACCCGCGGACTTCCCGTCCTCAGCGTCCTCAGCGTCCTCAGCGTCCTCAGCGTCCTCAGCGTCCTCAGCGTCCTCAGCGTCCTGGTGTTTGTGTTTTGCGGTCAGCTCGGCCACGCTGCCTATCACCTTCAAGTGCCTCCTGGAGAACAACCACATCGACCGGCGCATAATCCGCTTCGTGCTGCCCGTGGGCGCCACCATCAACATGGACGGCACGGCGCTCTACGAGGCCGTGGCCGCCATCTTCATCGCGCAGGTCAACAACTACGAGCTGGACTTCGGGCAGATCATCACCATCAGGTGGGGGGGGGGGCATCAAATGGCTCCATCCCACATCACTTCCCGGAGCCGCAATTTTTCCTTCCCGAATTCAGATTCTGCTGCCTCGCACCTCCTTCCTTACTTCCTGTTTTGTGACATCCTCGACCCTTCACTTCACTTGCTGTATTGCACAGTTTTCCGCTTTGGATTTGATATTTGATATCAGCGTTTTGGGATCATAATTTGTCCTATTTGCAGTTCTGGGGCGGGCGTCCAGCAAGGCGCAGTCCCTGCGACTTGTGCCGATCTGGGCTACAGCGCCACCTGTTGCTCTGGCATGCACTCTTCAAACTTGCGCCATCCGTTGACCATCCTTCTTTCCTTCCTTCCTTGCCAGCATCACGGCAACGGCCGCCAGCATCGGCGCGGCGGGCATTCCCCAAGCGGGCCTGGTCACCATGGTGATCGTGCTGACCTCCGTCGGACTGCCGACCGACGACATCAGCCTCATCATCGCCGTGGATTGGGCGCTGTAAGTGGCTTGCGCGGGAAATGTCGGGAACGCCTTTGTGATGCATGTCGCCTTTTGGCAGAGACCGATTCCGCACCATGGTCAACGTCATGGGCGACGCCCTCGCCACCGGAATCATGGCGCACATCTGCAGGAAGGACTTCATTAAGGAGGGAGACGGGGTGAGCGCTCGCGTTCCTCGTTCAGCTTCCTCACTTCACAATTCTTCCCATTCTTCTTCCTTCAATTGCGACTTCCTGCTTCCTGCAACAATCTTCGCGTCTTGTGTCTTCGCGTCTTGCCTTCTTTTGTCTTCTTGGTTTCTTGCTTCCTCGTTTCCTGTCACGCGCATAAAAAGATCCTGGACTGCCGATGCTACAACGTAGCGAGAACTGAAGCCATTTTGCGTTCCGGAATTCCAAAGTTAATACAACAAAATTCTATAAATGGAAATGAAAACAACAAAATATATGTACACTGTAAACATAAATAAATAAAGTAAAAATGAATACAAAAATAGCCGCAATTGAAAAATTAAAGATACATAACATAAGTGGTTCAGATAATGGATGGATAAATAAATAAATATATCAATAGAATTAAATGTCAATCAATCAATAAAAACGTTCTTCTCTCATATTTATTTATTTCATAAATGACAAGGTCAGCCTGAAACGCAAAAGGGATTGTTATTCAAATGAGGGGGGCGGTCCGAAGTGTGTATTTGTGTTTACATACACACATTATATATTTATAGTTTTTATTTCCAATTATGTCAGTTCTTTTGTATTTAATTTTTCAATTCAATTTTTTTTTATATTTGGTTTTATCTGTTATTTATATGTTTTTTGATTTTGGCAGTTTTGGTGCACATAGATAAGTGTTTTCAGTGAAAAAAATCGGTAACATTGGCAACGTAAGATGGCTGCCCTTTGCGAGAGGCCATCCAGGTTGTTGTACACTATATGTCTGTGTTTCCTGCACAGATAGGAAAAGCAGGCCAAGAAAGTGAAAACCCTGCCAGAGTTTGGCTTGAGCCACAAGCGCTTCTCGTAATGAGCGGTTGAGTACGAGCGCCTGCAGCTCAACTGCGGCGGGGTTTTTACTTTCTGGACCGGGAATTCCCATCTCGGCTTTCCGGTATCCTTTTCCTCACTTCCTGCGTCCTCTCTCCTGACCTCGTCACGTCCTGCTTTGTGCTTTCCTGGCCTGATGCTTGCTCGCTTATCTTGTCATTTTCTTACCTGGCCTTCCCCGCCGCGGCGCAGGTGCCGCTCATCTGCGAGAGCCACCCCGGCGCCGGCATGACGGCCCCGCTCATGAACTGCCACAACACCAACGGCAACTACCGGCTGCCGTCCAAGCACACGCTGGTCCCGCCCGAGGTGGCGCGCCTGATGCAGCTGGAGGAGGGCTTGCGGCCGCCGCCCGACAGGAAGAAGCCGCGCGTCCCCCCGCGGCAGCCCAAGAAGAACAAGGAGCACTGCGCGGTGGACATGAACGGCCTGGAGACCAACGTGTGAAGGCCGGCGACGGCCGCTGTTCTTTGAGGTCTTGGAGGTCCAGCAGATGTTCTCCAGGCGGACCAGAACCAGAACCACGCCTGGAGCCGGACTCCTGTTGCTAGGACGGCGTTTGTGGATCCACGAGGGACAAAGTCACACGTTTGATTCTGCCTTAAGATTCTTGGCGCTGCGACTCGCTCGCCAGTCCTGCGCACGGTTGAACTGCTGCCGTGCGTTTTTGACAAAGGGACGTCTCAACCAAAATGTTGCTGCTCTTGGATGTGGAGAAAAAAAGTTCCCTCGCTAATGATGGAGTCATGAAGACACGGCCTGAAGATGAAAACCCCAATCAAATTGCTCCACCCGTCCGTACGTCTGTCAATGAAGTCCGCACGTCCGTGTGGGCTGCAGCCGGAAAACGGCTCTTGGCTAACAGCTAACCTTAGCACAGCAACCAAAATGTTTTCTTTTCTTTCTCATCATGTTAACACGGTCAAATGGCTTTTTTTGTTTTGTTGTTGTTGTTGTTGAAAATGTCCTTTTCATCAGCATTAAATCATAGCACATCTTAGGCACGAGCGAACCGTCAGCGTATTTGGACTATATTGATGCTAATTAAAAATGGATTGACTTTTTATGTGCATGCAGTTTTTTTTGTTAAGCTGTTGATATAAAAGGTATTTGTTATGACAACATTCGCAAGGATCTGCTGTCGGCCACAGCTCTTGCTCAGATGGGCCACGCCCCTTAAAGGCACACATCCAATATGCAATACAGCATGTGCAGTAATGTTAGTTGAGCTTCATTTTCTAGATTCAACTTTATATTTATATTTGCTGTTCGGGATTCACCTATTTGCAGATAATTCTTTTTTCTTTTTTCTTTCGTGGAACCCGATTCATTGCTTACTGCTTATTTCTTTTCGAGAAAGTTTATTTGTATTTTTTTTAATGGTGATTATTCACAGATTTGGGGGGATTTATTTGACCCTGTTTTTTTGTTTGCAGATGTTCACCTTTCAGGGTCCACGTTCACGTCATTTTAATTCATTTGGAAGGACAAAAGGAATTTGATTTGCTAGGCGAGGAAATGGAGTCATGCAGGAGCTCGGCCACGGTAGCGTCGTACTCGCAACCATGTAGTCGCTCGCAGTGCGTCAAAAGCAGCCAAAACCAGCGAGTGTGGCGGTGGTAAGTTGCCGCCTTGTTTATATGCTGCCAGACAAAAGCAAACGCACCAGATGTGATATACAGTCCATGTGGATGCATCCGCTCGCACCGACATCCAACCAGCCCAAGCTAACTTTCATCCGGTATCCCGCACCAGGAATGTCTCAGGAAGGCTTCCGTCCTCCAAAATCGTCCTCCTCGTCCTCGTCTCCGCCGCCGCCCGCCCTCCCGCCGCCGCCGATGTCCAGCACCTGCAGCTGGCTGAGGTGAGCCAGCGAGCTCTCGTCCACCGCCGACGCCGGCAGACGGTTGTACCTTGCGAGTCAGGTCAGACGCTTTCATGAGTATGATTTGCATTTGCTTGAGACGGACAAAAGTGTTGGGACACAACACAGCTCCTCAACAATTTCGCAATCAGATGCGTAGCTGACCATCTTCAAGACATTTTGGACAAATGTGCATCCAACTTTGGCAATGCTCGATGGAGTTTGCGGCACTTTGGTTCACTTGTTGGACTTGTCCCGATACTTTTGTCAAAATGCCACATTTTCTTCCCTTTTCCATTTCCTTGAAGTGTCCCAATACTTTTGTACAAGCTCCATGCATTTTCATCAATTCCCACCTCCAATTACTACGGACTTCCTTTAAATCAGGGACGGGCAATGATTTTTCAGTTCATTTAGTTATTTGTTTATCAGCATTTTCTGAAAAATCTTTGGGGTTTGTAAAAAAAATAATAATAATAATTGGGGGTCTTCTTTAGTCAAGAGGCCACTTAGAATGTGGGCGGGGGCCACAGTTGCCCATCCCTCCTCTAGGTGTTCCTATTCTTTTGTCCAGACTCCACATTTGCATTCCGCAGTTGACGAAAACTTTTGAGCAAACTTCCTATGAGTGTCCAAACTCTGCATTTTCTATACTTTCTGCTTCTTGTCGGTGTTCCAATACTTTTGTCAATACGGTGTTTGCTGTCAGATTCATGCTAACAAAGAATGCAAAGCGCCAAACGCATGCTAACCTTGAAATTTTAGCAACGATGAAAACACAAACAATACTCAGACATCTCTTCTTTATCCTCTTTTTGAGTCACTTGAGTAGCGGTAGGAGAAGAAGTCGACTGTTCTTTGTTTATATCTTACAGTGCCTCCTGATGGCCAAGATGGGCATAGCACGAGGAGCAGTTTTGAATTGGATTTGAGCATTTAAGCATTGAATTATTTATGTTCTATTTAATTATGTTGTTTTTATAAAGTACATTATAGAGTGCTAAAAATACAAAGACAAAAACTGTTTTGTGGCACCTCTGGGGCTGGCCGGTGCAGTGGACGCCCCCCGCCCCAGAGGTGCTTGCCCGGGGCCACGTCTACGTTGGTCCAAGTACCCTCTGCACGCAACTAGCCTTTGTGCTAATGCTACTTGGTGCGGTCTTACCGCAGGTAAATTCCTTTGATGTTGGGGGTGCCCTCAAAGGCGGAGACGGGAATGCTGGAGATGCGGTTCCTCTCCAGGTAAAGGTACTCCAACGACTCGGGCAGGTCGGACGGGACGTGCGACAGCAGGTTGCTGGACAGGTCCAACGTCTACAAGGACAACAATGAAACGTCACCAAGTAACCGGAACAAAAGCAGTGGAAAACTTTCACACTGCTGGCTTTTCTCTGTGTTCTGCGTGAAAGGGGATTGTGGAAAAGTCAAGACCGGGTTGTAAACGTCAACACCTGTCACCGACTTTGCTTCACTGAGGTCTGCGTGAAAGGTACAGACGGATGAATCCGTGTGCTACCATGTGAAAAGGCCTAAAGACTTTAGTCTGACCACCCTGCAGCAACGGTGTCGAAGACCCCCGTACCCGTCCGGCCCCGCCCCGCCCCATCAACACTCACTGTGAGCGCGCTGAGCTCCATCCAGGCCCCCTGGTAGACGGAGTTGAGCCTGAGCTGGTTCTCGCTGAGGATGAGCTTTTGCAGCTTGTCCATGCCCGTCAGCACCCCGTCCGGAACGGAGGCCAGCTGGTTGTTCTTCACCTCCAGCACCTTCAGGCTGCGCGGGAGGCCGACGGGCAGCGCGTGCAGGACGTTGCCCGACAGATGCAGCGTCTCCAGCTGGCGCAGCTTGCGGAAGGCGTCGCGGTGCAGCTTGGCGTTACTCAGCTGGTTGTAGCTCAGGTTCAGCTCGGTCAGCGTGTAGAGCAGCGACAGGTCGTTGCGGCCGATTTCCGAGATGGAGTTGTGGAGCAGCATGAGGGTCTTGGCCCGCCGAGGGACACCCCTGGGAACGCGCTCCAGCTGGTTGTTGTACATGTGAAGCGTGTGCAGCTTCTTCAGGCCCTTGGGGGGACGCAAAGAAACGAGTCAAGGAGACGGACCACTTGATGTGAAGCGGCTCTGAAATCACAAGCAAATCTCTGGTCTGGCCAATCGGTTCTAGTAAGTCGTAAGTTACTGTGGCAAAACCCCCCGAAGCAAGTCAAGTGCAGTCCACACTCAATTTCAACGAAGTCCTGCCTCGGGTTAATTGGCGTCTTCAGTCATGTGACGGCAGGTGAAGGTTACCTGGAAGGCGGCCGGGTGGATGAAGCGCGAGCGCAGCTTGTTGTTGTGCAGCAGAAGGTACTCCAGGTTGCGCACAGAATTGAGAGCGTCTGCGGGGATGCTGCGGATGGCGTTCTTCTCAAGGTGCAGCAGCACCAGGTTGCGGGGCAGACCATTGGGCACCACGCTCAGGTTGTTGTTGGACAAGTCCAAGCACTCCAGGCTGTTCAGTTGGCTGGAAGACATCAAGACGTCTTCGGACCGCATGTCTGGACACTCCCCATGTGAGCTTCGTCCCTACCTGAAGGTCTCGTTGTCCATGCCCTCGTTGCTCAGGAAGTTGTTCTGCAGGTAAAGTTCTCGTAGGTTCTGCAAGCTGTCCAAAGCTCCGGCTGGGATTTTCTCCAGCTTGTTGCTCTGTTAAAAAGGCGCAGCGACGTCAACGGGGTTCTCCAGTGAGCACAAAAAGCATCCGGCTAAGGACCTTCAGGTGAAGACGGTACAGGCTTGGGGGCAGGTTCTTGGGTACGGTCCGCAGGAAGTTGCTGGACATGGTGAGGATCTCCAGGTTGTCTGAAGCGTTGAACATGTGATCAGGAAGCCCGTCATCCGTCAGCTTGTTGTTGTGGAGATAGACGGACCTGGGGACATTTGTTTGCATGTGAGGACACGCATCGGACGGAACCTTGAAGAAGAAGGACACAATCGTACTTCAGGTTTGGCTTGTAGCCAAACGTGTACGGGAAGATCTTGGTCAGCTGATTGGCCGCAAAGTCAGCACTGACCAACGAGGGCGGCAAAGCTTTCGGTGCCGAGGTGAGCTGAAAGAACAAGAGGACACCTTGCATGGAATCTTGAGGACATCTGAAAAACGTTCGGTGAGGAAAGAGCAAGACGACGACACTTGGAAAGGAAGCCTTCAGAACAAGCCGGAACTCATAGAAGGAGTTCTGAGGCGCTTCAAGTGAGGAAGAAGTTGTAACTACCTGATTGTTGGCCAGGTACAAATACGCCAGTTCTTCTAGCATCTCAAAACCTTCGTCTTCCAGGCCTGGAAAGACAACATCGAGTCGTCGCCTTCAACTTTTCTACTTCCAATAGTCTGGCAACTTCATGCATTTTATGTAGCAGTTATCGTCATTAGGGGTGTGGATGAGCTGGAGGTGATCCCAGGTGACTTTGGATGAGAGGCTGTGGTAAACCCTTGGACCGGTTGCCAACCAATCGCAGGACACTTAAAGACAAACAACCGTCCACACTCGCATCACACGCTGGAATTTGGAAGGAACATGGAAGGAAAGCAGAAGCCACGCCAACATGCAGAACATGCAGAACATGCTAACAGGAATCAAGAAGTCATGATTCGAACCCCCGAAACCTCAGAACACGTGTCGCCCAGTATGCTGCCCCAAATGGAGCTGTGGTGAAGAGAAGCCAGTTACTTAGCAAGATGCTTGGTGAGTTGGTCATTACTTAGCCAGACATTTGGTTCATTAGCCGGTTGGTTAGTAGGTTGATCATCAGACTGACCAGCCAACTAGTTGGTTGTCAGTAAGTCGGTAGATCCATTGGTCGGTCCGTTAGTTGATTTCCAAGCCAGCTAGTTTGTCAGTCAATTAGTCAGTTGGTCAGTTGATTAGTTTGTCACTAAGTTGTTGGTTGTTGTTGGATGTTCGTCTGTCAGTCAGTCCGTGCCTTTTCATCGGTTGATGTTACAATTGACTTTGATTGGGACCAAACCCGGGCCGATAAGCCAGCAGGTCCAGTAGATGAGCTGTGTTGCCGTGTCAGTTTAGATTGGTAACGTGCAGTGCTGCCACCTATTGGACTGTTGTGGAAGAGGAAGGAGCCATTTCAAAGGAAAGTCCTGACCGTCTGTAGTGAGCCAGTTGTTCTGCAGGTTGAGGGTCTCCAGCAGATGCAGGTGTGACAGGTGCTCCACCCGTATCTCCTCAATTTTGTTGTTCTGTGGTGTGGAGACAAGACACACGAGTTGGTCCCGCCCGCTTGCGCACATATCGACGCTGACGGGTCGCACCTGTAGCGCCAGCTGGCGAGTGGTGGCCGGCAGCCCTGCGGGGAACTGGGTGAGGTCCACTCCGGCGCAGTCCACCGCCCCCTCGGCCGTGCAGCTGCAGTCCGCCGGACATTCGCCGGGGTCTGACTTGGCGGCGGCGATTTCGGGCGGCCCGATCGGCTCCTCCCCTCGCGTCCCCGCCGGGATCTGGCCCAGGACCAGCAGCCCGGCCAGCGCCAGCAGAACGCTGGGTGTCGGCGGGACGGAATGCTTGAGAAAGGACATGCTCGCCAACCTGTTGCTCAAGAACCAGGACATCTTGGATCAAAACATACTTTCCTGGAAACCTTTTTTTTTTTTTTTAAATATATTTTGAGCCATAAAAGTCCAACAAGACTCCAGTGGCCAAATGTTGATGTGAATCATCTGCACGGTATGCTGATAGCCACATCTTATCCTCACTCTCTGACTGCAGGCAGGCAGGAAGGGGGGCAGGCAGGGGGGCGGGCAGGGGGGCAGGCAGGGGGGCGGGCAGGGGGGCAGGCAGGGGGGCAGGCAGGGGGATTTCCCAGCATGCACCAAGATTAAAAACACACCACTGCAGAATCATCTTGATTGGCCAAGTTCAAACAAACAAGGAATTTGCTGGACTCACAGCAAAAGAAAACGTTTAGTCCATTCGGTACACAAAAACTTGTACTTGAACTAGTAGCACTAATTACCACAGGAATGATTTATTTTTTAACCAAAATATTCATGACTTATTTAATAGAAAGGAACGTAAAGTCCACATTTTTCTTGACAATAATGAGTTTATTGTGTTAGTGGAATTTGAATTTGAATGTCAACATGTTTTTGAGCCGTCTCAGAGGGCGGCCATTTTGTCACTCGCTGTCGACTGAAACTAGATCAATAAAGATGACTCGATTTGAAAGTGATGTCACATTTGTAACAACCAATCATGTCTCAGCTCCAGAAAACAGGTGAGCCGCGGCGCTAGTGATCTGAGCCCGCCCAGCGCTGTGATGTCATCTTCAGTCGACAGCAAGTGACAAAATGGCCGCCCCTTCTGAGATGGAAAAAAATGTGTTGACCTTCTGCTTAATTCATTTTCCACGAAGGCAATATTCATCACAACAGCGCGTTTACTCGAGTGGGGGCGCATACAACACAACGCATCATCGTAAAGGACATTTTGAACGTGATTTCCCTTTTACAAGTAAATTCAATTGCTTGTGCTAACAATTTGGCTGTAAACAAACGCAATCGTTTACAAATGCACGGAGAGTGTTTACATCTTTTCAAAAAGAGACTGCAACTAACAATTACGTTAATAATCGACCCTCAGATGTAGGAAGGCTTTTTCGGAACCAAATGAGCCTGATAACGATCCTGATCATTTGATTCAGGTGTGCTGGAGGAGGGAGACGTCGAAAGCAGGCTGGATAGAGGCTCTCCAGGGCCGGACTTGGCCACCCCTGCCCTAAGGTATGTGAACTTCTGTAACGGGACAGACATTTACAGTATGCAAGATTAGTTTTTGCACCCCCCGCCGGCTTGCCGGGACATCGACACGCTCCGATTATTTCCCATCGCATTGAACCATTTGACTGGACGACTTGTCACATGCAATCGGCCCCATTTTGCCCTGGTGGTAGTTTGTCAGGTTGACGACCCAAACGCGTCGCAGGCGACAGACAAGACACGAGAAGGGACTGACCGGCAGCGGCAGCAGCGGCGGCGGCGGCGGCGGCGGCGGCGGCGGTCTTGCGACGGACGTCAGACAAACTCGCGCGAATGCTCCCGTCCACACGCGGCAGCTCGTCCCATAGCAACAGCAGCGGTCTGACGGTGGCTACGCAACCTCCAGATGTCTCACACGCACGCACACACAAACACACACACACAGGGTTGGGATTGGGGGGGGGGCGGGGGCGCACACCCAGCAGGCGGGGGAGGAGACGTGGACGCGATGGTGTTGTTTCAAGCGCTCCTCGTGGAGCCAATGAAAAGTGAGTGCGGTCCATCTTGGATCTTGTTGACAGTTGGACAGGAAACGCATGACAAGGATTATTATGGGATGGATGCGATTACGCAGCACAATGTATGTCGTACACAGCGAACGTTGATCACTGCAGGCTGTTGGCAAAATGTTTGCATATTTTTCCATTGAATGAATGAAATGTGGCTTTTTATGGTTTGGTGTTTTTAACGATGCAGGGGTAGTCAGTCAACTTGTTGGAAAGGTCGGCTAGTTAGTTGGTGGTAAGTCAGTTGGCTAGCTGGTCAGTTAGATGGTTGATAGGTTTGTCGGTCGATGAGTTGTTTTCTATTCTATTAGCCAGTTAAGTAGCTGGTTACTTAGTAGGTCGATAGGCAGGTCAGTCAATTGGTTACTTGGTTGGTTGGGATGTAGGTAGGTTTGAAAATGAGTTCACCAGTTAATTGGTTACTTAACCTGATGGTAGGTGGGTCTGTCCATCTGTTGGCCACTCAAACGAACTTGCTGTGTCCGTTTAGCTGCGCTGTACTTTGTAGCCTGTATTACTGCCACCTACAGGGCTGGAGCGGAACAAGTTTTCCAATGGAAGGCGTCAAGTGGGCGTGTTGGCTGCTTTAGCCTTGGTGGAGGTCAGCGCTCTGATGAGTGACACTCTCATCAACGTAACGGCGGGTGGCGTGTTTACTGGTCACATGACTCTTCCTTCTGATTGTGTGTGTGTGTGTGTGTAGAAGCTGCTTGCTCACATACTGTATGTGTCAATGCTAAGCTACGTGCTAGCAGTCCCAAAGTGACACGTGCAAGTACAAGACGCTTGAGTGCGGCTTCTTGTTGCTGCGGGGATTCCACGAATAAAACAATCACTCATGTGTTACGTAAGACGCACACAAAGTTACACAACTTGATTTATGGTGTTTGTGTGCGACAAGTGCCATTAATGCGTTTGTTTGATTCGAAGCAGATCTCCGGATGATGCAAGACGAGCGCAATCGCAAACGTCTTTCTTGCTGCTCTTACACTCCGACAGTCGCACCTTTTGGAAAAACGCAACTTTCCTACCTGAGTTTCTTACTTTTGTCGTAGTTTGTCAATTAGCGAGTTGTTTGCCTGACAGTACGCGCTCTATTAGGCGCCTTGCTAGTTAAGTCAGTTGGTCCACAAGTTGATTGATTGGTAGATCAGCATTTCCGTCATTCCTTAGTTTCAGTCCACTGGTTGATCGGTCACTCACTTGGTGAGTCCATTTCATTAGTTTGTTTGTTTGGTATGTTAATCATTAGATTGTCTGTTGGATAGTCAGTTAATCTTTTAGTCAGTCAGTCGGTTTCTAAGCCATTTAGCGAATTGATTGATGAATTGGTTGGTTGCTATGTTGGTCCATTAGCCAGTCGATTGGTTAACTACCTAGTTATTCAATTTGTCAACTATTAGTTTGGTCATTGAATTGATGTGTTGGTGAACTAGTCAGTGACCCAGTTAGTCCATAAATTGGTCAGTCACTTGCCAACCAACCATTTGGTTCAGCTAGTTTATTGGTTGGTAGGTGGATATTTTCTTCATTCATTCACTAGTTTGGCTGACTGACTAATTGTCGATCCGTCACTTGGCAAGTCCATTTCATTGGTCAGCTGATTGGTTAGTAGGTTGGTCTTCACTTTTGTTTGTCGGTTGATCCATCGATCGGTCAGGCACTGAGCGAGTTACTTCAGTTAGTTGGCAAATAGTTCACAGATCATTCATCATTTGAATGAAATGCATGAAGACATTTTCAAATCAGATCGGAGACCGTTTGAGCCGTCTTCATTTCTCTAGGAAAAGAAAAAGGACTCCAGTGTCCAAAGTCGATCCAAAAAAAGCATTTTTGGGATGCTTACTGTCGGCGGTCACAATGATTGGAGGCCACGTCGCAGATAAGAGCAGCGTGGGATCGTTTCAACAAAAACAAGATTTGCTTTTGTGGAGAAAGTGGCGCATTTCCAGACGACTGCGCTTTGTTGCTCTCCTTTGGTTGCCGACGCTGGGAAGCAAACCAAGCAATCTGGTGGGTGACAAAAAGCAAACAAAGTTTTGAAAAAGTGAAGGTGATCTCGCTAATGTGTGGACGCGCGCATGTTGAAGTGCGTGCGCGCGCGCCCCTCGCAGGGGAGCGGGACATAAATCCGCCGCATCCCAGTGGGCTTCGACACGAGTAATCCCGCTGTGAGCACCGAGCACAAAAAGTGGGTCACGTCAACAACACCGGTGCAGCCAGCGCCGACGGCAATCTGGACGCTTCCGTCAAAGCTGACACGCAGAAGCGCCGCACAGACGCGTCCAAAAGGAGTCCGAAAACAACACATTCGTACTCGTCACCTCACACAAAAAAAAGGGAAAAAAAAAGTGTGTCCGAGTCAGCAGAAAAGACTTCCAGATGATCAAAGGTGGAAAGGACGTAAATCCGTCCAGCGTGCTAAATGGAAAACACGTGTTGGAGGCCATCTTTGAGGCCCTCCTGCCTGCCAGAGGTGGGAGGAAGTCACAGATGTGCGTCAAGTCACAACCGAGTCAAAAGTCTCAACTGGCAACTTGCAAGCAACTCAAAAAACAAGAAAGAAAGTCAGACAATTGTGATCGGTGACATCATTAGGAAAACAACAACTCCGTTTTGGAATATTTTTATGACAAGTAGCGACCATTTTCATGAGGTCTGCAGCGAGCAGTTATTTGAATAATTCCATAATCTCGTCGTTATTTTTTTCAATCAATCAGATTTGAAACATTTTTTAAACATCCACGTGTGCCTTTATTCAAAAACAGGACAAGATTTCAAAATTGTCAGGGCAGAAGAGACAAAAAACATGAATTGATTATGATGCCGTTACTGGCCCGACCTGAAACATGTCAAAAAATCATCCCCAAAAAAGTTGCTGCTTCTTTTCCGGAGTTAAAGGAAATGTTTGATTTGGACTCAATACAAAGAAACGTAATCAGTTTCCTTTCGTGGAAATCGGAGCATATTTACAGTTGAGAGGCTGATGACAATAAAGAGATTCTGATTCTCAAGTTGAAGTGAATCATCAAAATGCTTGTTCAATTATTTAAAAACCAGTTATTTAGTGGTTGCACCTCCAGTATTCCCTTCAATCTAAAAAGTAATCGTTTGAACCGTGACATAAATCTCCTGTAATTGACTCAAATGCGAAATTATGCAAAAAACGATTCCATAGCTGCAGACATTGTCTTCTGGAACAATATCATATAACCGACGTAGTTGAAGTGTCAACTTCATGTAGTTTGGCTGTCATGAACTTGTAGCGTCTCAATTGATCAGAAATTGCTTTCTGTGTCACAACATGGACGAGCGAGCGAGTGCGGCCTATGGACATTTTGCTGTCCTTTTTTTTCCCACTGTAGGAGGTGCGGCTTCCACTGGATTTAGATGCGCTAAAGAGTCCGGTAATGGCGGCAAGTCTGACTGGAGCTGGCGTCTACAGTTTGGCCTTGGCGGGCTGCAGCTGAAGGTTCTGGAGCTTCATGGCCAGGCCCATGTTGCCGGTGATCTTCAGCTTGCCCTGGAAGAAGGCCTGCACACAAACAAGACAATCGAGCAACCGCTCAGTTTGCAAAGTAAGTCGTACATTTGTGCTGGGGTCATTTTCTGGCACTGGGTGACGTTAGTGTTTCATGTTGGACATTGGTGACAGGAACGCTACGTTGTTCTTTTCAAATTCAATTGGTAAACTTGTGGACTGCAGGACATTTTCTTCATTGTAAGTGATGGACAGACGGACAGATAGATAAGATAGAGATGGACGCCTGTGGCCTAAACCACTTCAATTGCTCTTTAGCATCTCCAGCAACTAGAACACTTTTTTGGTCTCTTATCTGGGTTAGTTGACATTTTCTTTTTCATGTCATTGTGTGCCATTTCAATCACACGCCATATCTTGTCCTCATTGCTACATGCACAAGACATGACTAATGGATTGTTGATGCTCCTTCCAAGTCAAAGCTAATTTGTTATTTGTTATTGGTTGGCAGCATCCATCCATTCATTCATTCGGACACCGTGACAAGTTTGTAACATAGACGGGCTGCCACAGACGAATGGACGGATAGATGGACGGATGTCCATCGTATGCATGTGTACCGTCTGAGGGTTGATCTTTCCGGTCATCAAGGCAAGCAGGTCAGAGTCGGTCATGGCGATGGTGCAGTCTGCTTTCTTGGCTGACACACAAACAAACATTCATTGAGTTTATTTTCAAATGTCAAGTCAAAAGGCCGTCTTTACGAGGCCAAGCAAGCAGTTGAGAAGTGCCGCCGTCACCCGTGTCGTTGTGCACGCAGCCGCTGCCATTCTTGACGTCCACGTACCACGTCGCCTCCTTGCCGCCCGGACCGTCCTTCACCTTGAAGGCAAAAACGCCGCCGATCTTCTTCACAAACGTGTCGCCTTCCTGCTCAAACATCAGGTGCATGTCACAACCTGGAACAACCTTTGACCTTCATCACCTTCGGTCTCACCTGCTGCAACTTCTTGTTGATCTCCTGGAACACAGCATGCGCCTTGAAGCCCTCCAGGCCATCGCTGGCGCTGCTCCCGACGGCCACAATCCTTCAAGCAACAATTTTAACTAACAATCCCCATTTGAAATACATTGACTAGAAAGAAAGAAAAATCGCGTCTCCTTTTAATGCGCATGCGTCACAAGCACGGAGGTCTTGCACGTCAGTTTCAACATGTCATGTCATGCATTGAAGACGAAGAAACTTCATTTTCAACAACTGATTGCAAACAAGTTGGAGAATGACAACTTTTGTTAACACCTGAGCTCAACAAATACGGCCGGCCTAACAAGTAACAAGTGTGTTAAAACAAAGATGACATCGGTGAGTGAATAACTCAAACGAATCATTTGTTACGTCAGCGTTCGTACCTTGGCGTGTGCATTTCGGGCATTTTGTAAAAGAAGAACGACGTAACACTGGCAAGAAGAAGAAGAGTTAGTAAACAGTTTGTGCAGGTGTCAACGAACTTTGCGGCTCCAGTGTTTCCTCACTGCACTTCCGGGTTGCCTCCGCTCTCTCCAGACTCGATGAGTCGACGTCAGAGAGGTCTGCCTCAGCACAAAACTTTTCAACGATTTCAAATACTCTGGACTCGCATTGTCTCTTTAAAATAAACACACAACAATACAATAACGTTCTTTGATAGAGTCAGGACGTATTGGACCCAATTGTTGTTGAAATGGTTGGAAATCTATCGATCCACGAAATGATTCAACACAGTAGTAATTAATGTAACATACCGTGGATATATAAACAACTAAGCAAGTATTGTCGCGTGAATATGATCTAAAAACACACACACATACACAAACAAAAACGTCATCTTGCGAGCTTCGCTGTTAGCTCAGCAACGAGTTATAATGTACAGTGCATAAATATAAACAACACAAGTGATGGCAACTGTTCAAGACATGTGCAACACTGCTACCTGCTGGTCATAAGATCGAACTGCAGTGGCGATAATATTGAACTCGTGCTTTGATGTACTTTATGAACCTCATTTGTACTCCATGTAGCTTGGCTAAAGCTAATAAAATTGTTAATTGTACTTATTTATACATAATAAAAATTTCAAATTTACTCTGGGTAGCTTAGCGAATAGACCACTCACGTGGGCGCGGTCGATTGGTATGACGTACAACGTTTACGTCACGTGACATGAACAGCCGCTTCCTGTATCTAATTAGTTAAATTTTATTTCTATTCCAACATCCTAAAATAACTATTAATATGACTGTAAACGTGATTAGAATGTAATGCGTTATTTCCGTGTGTGGCAAAGTTCTATCACAAGTTAAAAGGAAAGATGCCGCTGAGCTAGCGCACTACGGAAACCGGTTGCTACACCAGCTAGCTGCGGTTGCGAAGGTGTTAGCTTCAGGCGGCTGCTGTCGCTCGTCTTGCGAGTGTCTTCGTCCTAACACCTCTTTTTGTGTGTGTGTTTTCCTCCCTCGCGTCATGGCCAAAGTGCTCTCCGTAGATACTTTGAGGAAACCCGCCGGTTTTATTCAATCAAGATGGTTATGCTGGGTCTTGAGCAGGCGAAAGTACGGCAGCAAAGAAGAGACTTCCTCCTCATCGTATTTGCACAGAAGCCTCGTGCCCACCATGCACTACCAGAAGAGTTTACCAAGGTAAGAAGAATTCTACACAAGGTGACATGTTCGACGTTCTCGTTGAATGCAGGTGAAAGTGCACACTTGAAATCAACTAGTGACCACTAGGTGGCGGCGTTTGCAAGCCACCTGGCAGACTTAGAAGAATTTGTGATCATCTTCCTGCCCTGTGATGCAGCGTCTGTTTGCAAGTTGCTGACATGAATTGAAATACAGTTTCCTGGTCCAGGTTGCCCGTCCCAAAGCTGGAGGACACCATCAGGAGGTACTTGGCCGCTCAGCAGCCTCTCCTGGACGACCAACAATTCAAGTGAGCTCGAACTCGCCCCAAAACAAAAACAATGACATCACTGTACTATCACTATCATCTATTGTTTGGTTACAAAAACACACACACATTTGTCTTTCTTTAGAAACACAGAAAAGGTGGCTCAGGACTTCCTTGCTGGGGAAGGAAAAAAGCTGCAAGAAGAATTGCTGGCTCAGGATAAAAAAAACAAGCACACCAGCTACATCTCAGGTGATGCACGATTGAGACTCGATTGACAGGAAAGCGATCGACGACCGTGATTGAAAAGCAAAACTAAAGTGTCGTGTACTACTAGCGAGCACGCTAAAAATCTGTCATTCATTGATGAACTCATTCACTGCCATTAAAGGCGAAGATCCATTTGAACTGGGCTGGCAGCGAATGAATGCATTAAAGGACAATAAATTGATTAATTGACAACCATTTTGCTAATCGATAAATAGTTTAGAGAACTTTTTTTTGAAAATTGCCCAATGACCTTTCATCCTCTAAACAGTAAAAAAAAAAAGAAAGAAAAAGAAGCAGACTGAAGATGATTGTGTTTTTTGTGTGTATTTTTGAAAACATCTTTTACTTTGGAAAAAAAAAACATCAGAACGAAACACATTTTTGCAGATTTTTTTTAAATGGATGTTCCAGGCCAAAACCGTAACTTAATTTAAAAAGTTTTTTTCCATCCAATTCGTTGATTAATTGGAAAATAAATAAACAAATTAGTTCTTAAAATCATTGTGAATTGTAGGCTTGGTGGAGAGAAAATGTGATTTCTACGTGTATCTAAAAGTAAAATACTGTTGAGTTTAATTCTTATAAAAATAAACATGTTAAGAATTTTATTTTATTTTTTAAATAATTGACTAATCTGTATTTTTTTTTTCTATTACCTGCTAAATCAGATATTTTTTTTTTTTTAAAGGTTTGAAAAATGTCCATCCCTTCCTTCCAAGACCTGACATGACTTGAAATTGACAGTGCGGCGAATGCGCGCGTGTGTTTCAGGCCCGTGGTTCGACATGTACCTGTCGGCGCGCGAGCCGGTAGTGCTGAACTTTAACCCGTTCATGTCGCTGAACGACGACCCCAGGACCGAGTACAACCAGCAGCTGGTGCGCGCCAGCAACCTGGTGTGCTCGGCCGTGCGCTTCATGAAGACGCTGCGCGCCGGCCTGCTGGAGCCCGAGGTCTTCCACTTGGACCCGAGCCGCAGCGACACCGACGCCTTCAAGAAAGTCATCCGCTGGGTGCCCGCCTCGCTGTCCTGGTACGGCGCCTACATGGTCAACGCGTACCCGCTGGACATGTCGCAGTACTTTCGCCTTTTCAACTCCACGCGCATCCCGCGCCCGGGTCGGGACCAGCTTTTCACCGACCCCGCGGGGCGCCACCTGCTGGTCATGAGGAAGGGCAACATGTACGTCTTTGACGTGCTGGACGGCGCCGGCAACATGCTGCCGCCGGCGCAGATACGCGACAACTTGAGGTACGAGGACACTCCATCGCATCCGTATCAAACACGAGAGAGGCTGGAGGCAAATGTGGACAAAAACCCACGTGGCCCGAGTCCTCTTTGCCACTAGTTGGCGCTATACTGCAGCGCTTTCACATATCGCGCGCTCATCATCTGCTTCCGGAAGTCGTTCGTTGTGTTCATTGACATTTGAAATGTGACGCGAGCGAGCCAGCGAGCGCTGACGTGCCGTCCGCCCTCAGCTGCATTCTGTCGGACGACGCGCCGGCGCCCCGCTTCCCGCTGGGGGCGCTGACGGCGGAGAACCGCGACGTGTGGGCGGGGCTGAGGGACAAGCTGGTCGCCGCCGGCAACGGCGAGGACCTGAAGACGGTGGACGGCGCCCTCTTCTGTCTGTGCCTGGACGACGTGACGCTGCGCGACAGCGTGGACGCCTCCCACAACATGTTGCACGGCGACGGCGTCAACAGATGGTAAGCGCGCTAGCGACAACTTGAGACTCACTAGTACCGCCACTCTCTTGCGCCACAAGTGCATCCGCGCGGCTTCGGCTCAACATCAAGGACATGCAATCTAAAGTTGTACTAGTAAAAGCTCTGCGGCGCTTACTACTAACATTTTTCCCACTTTTGTGTAAAACAAAGACATGTTACTAGTGAGGCATGAGATGTTAAATCGATTTTTAGAATGTTAGTAGTAGTATCGTTTTGTCTCACTAGTAAGTGTAGCTATCGAACTAGTGTGCAGAAATGTCCTGTAGTGTGAGAAACGTTACTAGTAAGACAATTGCTCTACTAGTGTGCTGAATTGTCTTACTAGTAAACTGTCTACTGCTAGTAATGTTTTTTTTCCCAGACATAAGCTTTCTGCACACTATTAAATCAACTTCATGTTACTAGTGAGGCAAAACTGCACCCATTGACATTTATCAGTACTAGTGCACTAGTCAAGTGTGGTGTGTGTTTTGTGCGCAGGTTCGACAAGTCGTTCAGCATCATCGTGGCGCAAGATGGCCACACCGCCATCAACTTCGAGCACTCGTGGGGCGACGGCGTGGCCGTGCTGCGCTTCCTCAACGAAATCTTCAAGGACACCACCCAGAAGCCTCTAGTGCACCCCGGTGCCGTCACTAGCGCCCACTCGGCGTCTGGCGTGCGGCGGCTGAGCTTCAAGCTGGACGATGAGCTGCGCGACGGCATCAAGAAGGCCAAAGTGGGATTTGACGCCGCCGTGTCGCAGCTCACCATCGACGCCATGCAGTTTACAGGTTTCACTAGTAACTTTTTTTCCCGCTACTAGTACTGACCACCTTAGGCAGGCTGTCAAGGATATGGAATAAATACTCAAAAGCTGCTTATTCCATCATAAATAAGCTCTTTGTCTTCACTAGTAGCACAATTCAGCGCACTAGTGACATCTACTAAAAATTTTACAACAGCTAGGTCACGCTGCACTAGTTGACAACTGCGTGCTACTACTGCCGTGTACTTTTACGTCTGGTGCTTCACTAGTTGTACTAGTAACATGCAGATGTCAAGTAGTACCATTTTTCTTCACTAGTATCATAGTTGTTTTATTGGTGTGCATAAATATCATGCGTGGAGAAGTGATTAAGACCTTTTAGTGCACTAATAGAAAGACTGTCTTACTAGTAAAAAACAATTCTGCTACTAAATAAAATTTCTGCCAACCACATGCTGCTAGTGAGGCAAAATGGCACTAGTTGACAAGTGTGTGCTACTATTGATATCAAATGTGACTTGTTAATGTCACTAGCAGTGCGCGCATGTGAGGTAGCGCATAGTTTGCCCTCGCCATTTCATTGATTAACATGAAAAAGTCCAATGAACATGTTACTAGTAAACCCAAAAAGAATTGTCAGTAAGCCAATTGAGTGCACTAGTAAAACGACTGCATGTGACTTGTGGGACAAAACCGGGCACTAGTGCCGGTTGCTTTATCATTTGTGGTTTGAGCATTTCATGCGTATGCTACTAGCGCCTGTGTGCGGTGGGCTTTTGCTAGCGTGTGTGACCTCCCCTAGGTGGCGGTAAAGAGCGTCTGAAGAAGTGCCAGGTGAGCCCGGACGCGGTGGCGCAGCTGTCCTTCCAGATGGCCTTCCTGCGGCAGTACGGCCGCACGGTGGCCAGCTACGAGTCGTGCAGCACGGCCGCCTTCCGCCACGGCCGCACCGACACCATCCGGCCCGCCAGCGTCTTCACCAAACGCTGCGCGCACGCCTTCGTCGGCGAGCGCGCCCGGCACGACGCCGGGCGGCTGCTCCACATGCTGCGGCAGTGCTCCGACCACCACGGACGGCTCACCAAGGAGGCCGCCATGGGTGAGGCGGGACCACCACACCAGGCCTTGTCGGGTTTCGCTGGAGGGCTCGAAACCGGGCTTAGCCTTTGAAAGTTGCCTTTTACAAAAGAGGGTTTCAAACTCGGGTTTGGCTTTCAATGTAGACTTTTACAATAAGTGTGAAATTGGGCTTTTGAACCAGCTCGGCCTTTCAATTGAGGGGTTCTAAAAATAAGGACAATTGGGGGTTTTAAATGACCTTTTCAAACTAGGATCAGGTGTCGAAACTCGGGTTTGAAACTCGGGTTTGAAACTCGGGTTTGAAACTCGGGTTTGAAACTCGGGTTTGGCCTTGGACCAACAAGGGTTACGCTTTCAAGTAGGCCTTGAAACTCTTTCAAAGGAGGTTCAGGGTTTTCAAGTCGGCTTTTCAACGTGACCTCTGTGGCAAGGGGAGGAGCCCGAGCTGGCGTGCAAAGCGTCAAAGTTGCGACGGCGAGGCAACCGCCGCTCGGCTCGCAGAGAGCAGCTTTGCTAGCCAAAGTAGCGGACGAGGGACGAGTCGTAGTGCCATGTTTGGACTCCATGGCTCGTCTTGCACCCTGACCCCCCCCTGATTGTTTTTCAGGTCAGGGTTTCGACCGGCACCTGTTCGCCCTGCGCTGCCTGGCGGCGACGGCGGGACGGCCGCCGCACGACCTTTACGCCGACCCCGCCTACGACGCCATCAACCACAACATCCTGTCCACCAGCACGCTGTCCAGTCCGGCCGTGCGTCTGGGCGGCTTTGCGCCGGTGGTGGCCGACGGCCTGGGCGTGGGCTACGGCGTCCACGACCACTGGATCGGCTGCAACGTCAGCGGCTACCCGGCTCGCGACGTCGCGCGCTTCCTGCAGTGCGTGCGGCAATCCCTGGAGGACATCTTCGCCGTCCTGGACGGGAAGGCGCTCGCGTGACCGCCAGCCGCGTGACCCGCCAGCACCGCCCGCCTTTTGCACTCGCAAAACCAAATGCAGTAAGTGGAAATCGTGTCATGTGAGTCACGTTGTCATGGTTACCGGCAAATAATCATGTCATTGAATGCGTGTGAAAAAAATGTCGTCTTCCGTTTGGATTTTAAAAAAAAACTGGCAAAGAAATAAAATTAAAAAAAATGAACTGAGACAATCAAGACTCTTAGTCATACATTTCTCCAAAAATTAAATGTACATTTTCAACATTACATTTGTATATTTTAAACTTTTGAGAAATATTTGTGGGGGGGGAATTGTAGTCTTACAATTAAGTGTACATTTTCCTGGGGGGGAAATTCTGAAACATTTGAGGGACAAAAGCCTGTTAAAAAAAACTAAAAATTAGTCTGAATTTTTTACATTAATCAGTCTACATTTTTTAGGGAAAAGTCGTATTAGAAAAAAAAAAGGGGGAGAAGTTTTATTTTGGATTTCAAAAAATGTATTTTTCAAGATGAATGTGTTATTTTAGGTCATTTGTATACTGGAGAAATTTAAATTGATTGTAATAGTATTTGGGGCGGCTGCAAAAGAAAAAAATGCTGAAATATTTTGAAGGAAAATATTTTTTTTTTTCTTCAGAATGAAAACTTTATTTTCAAAATGTTGGATTTTCAGATTGATGTGATTGTCACTCGAATGAAGTGATCCTTTTTTTGGGGGGGGGTGAAGACAGGACGCGACGGCTGCGTAAGGACGAGCAAAACGGTTTCAAAGCACTGCAACACTCGTCATCTTGTATTCTCAAAACTTTATTTAAAACGTAGACAAAAAGAAGCAAATGTACAAATGCGTGGGTAGAACCAAAGAACAATTGGATGCGGAGGACGAGGACATCTAGATGGGCTTGATCTTAAAATGGAGTCCGATCAGACTGAAGACCAAACACTTGAGGTCCTGCACCAGGTAATAAAACACACGCAGACCTTCGGGATCCCTAAATGGACAAAAAGAAAAAAACATTTCCCGTCAAGATGGGTCACGTTCCAAAAAACGATCTGACCGCCGCCGCCGCCGTCGTCTCCTCACTTGGATTGGTTGACGTCAATCAAAGAGCCGATTTTGGACGTGGTGAAGGAAATGTGCTCGTCACCGATGACGATTTCCAGCTCCTTCAGAAACAAAACAAAAAAAACGTCCAACGTTTAGTTATCAAATATTTTGGGAAGGTAACAGTCCAGTTCCGGACACATTCTGGAACGGACCATGGAGCTGGATGGGAAAGATTTGGACTAAATGCTCCCAAAAAGAATGTTTTTGAAAAAGCCCACCTGTCTTCCCACTCGGTCGGGGGGCGGCCACAGCGCGTCGTCCTCTTTGGTGATCTCG
Source organism: Vanacampus margaritifer (assembly GCF_051991255.1). Classification (NCBI taxonomy): domain Eukaryota; kingdom Metazoa; phylum Chordata; class Actinopteri; order Syngnathiformes; family Syngnathidae; genus Vanacampus; species Vanacampus margaritifer. The sequence continues at coordinate 24,394,932 of NC_135444.1, forward strand.
CTGTCGTCGATGATCCGTTTGAGCTCCTCCATGACGCTTTTGTGGACGTACGCCTGACGGGCGTCCCCAAAGACAACAACAACTTCACACACACTCGGAATAACCACAAAGTTGCGGACACCGGCGTCAACAATCGGATGTGGATTCAACGACCACATAGCGCTAAGGCCACTTAGCTTGATGCTAACAGACAATACAAAAGACCAGGCAGGCTAATGCAACGAGCAGCCATGTTGCACTAACTAACTTGGGACCGACTGATAAAGACTTTTGGGGGCCAATATTTGGCAGAATGACAAATATTAATTTGGCCTTCAGTAATTATTTGAAGTGAGATAAGGCAGAAAAATGTTTTTTTTTTTTTTTTACACAGAATGTTTGATTTGAAATACAAGTGGGCGTGGTCATGGATAGACAAACATGGAAATCAGGCTAGAAAAAAAGATTTGTTTCATTGAGTCAAACATAAAAAGGCTAAAAACATTTTGGACCGTCGACCACGTGGAGTCTGTAGACCAAATGTTTCTTTTTTTTTTAAACTGTACTTGAAAAATGTGGTACACGATCTCTTTTGGCGAGGAGATACTGCTGATCCATTTTTGGGACCGGTACGCGTGCAAACCTATCTTCAATTCATAAATAGTAACCAAAAAAAGGCACAATTACCTCCTTTCGGATCATGACGTCGTTCTTGTAGTTGCTGTTGTTGGCGTAGCGCAGTTTACCTGAAAAAAGACATTTCGAGTTCTAAGCAATTTGGACAAAAGCAGGTCGTTGTTTCCAAAGCCTGCAAAACCAAACAACTGCGACGTACTGTCAAATGTGCAGAAAATGCAGATTTTTAAACGCTGAAAGCACCAAAGGACATTTTGAGGTCGCTTGTTCATCTCCACGGAAGCCAATCACGCGCTCGTTCGCATCTGCAGTCGTTGCTTCTCCTTCATTTGCAAGCTGCTGCCATCACGTCTTATTCATTTGGACTCACAATATAATACGCGACATTTCAGCGTGATTTTATAGCAACCATTTTGGACTTGCCTGTTTTAAATGACATTTTCTGTGTTTGTGATTGAATTAATTCATCGCATTAGTCCAAAGAATGTCATGCTTTTATACACATTTAACTTAGAATACACTTGAGGTGCAACAATGAATTGAAAATAAGAACAAAAAATGGATAATTAACGTGTGCTTATTTTCTGCACAGCCCATTTAAAATAATGTCCTGGAAGATGGAACAAAAATATAATAATCAATTATAAAAATAATTGGCCGATTCATCTTTTCCTGAGATAAATAGTTGCAAATGAAATGGAAGCTATGTGACAATTTAGGACTTGTCTTTATGTATTTTTTACCGAAATATATTTTATTGGAGTTGCTTTGTTTTGCAAGTAAATTAATCATATTTGCCTCTTGATGGAGTTATAAATATCTTACCATAACCTAAAAAAAATATTGATTAGCTTTAACCTGGAACCCCCAAAATTACGAAACAACCTCATTTTCCTACCAAAAAATAGCAATTGTCTGCTTTTGCATATGAAAACTACAAAACAAATTGCAGTCGAATGAATGAACGTTTCGTCGTCTTCTCGGTTCCCTTCCGGAACCAGAAAACCACATGGCGAGTCCATTTCATTTAAAGCTTACAAAGTGCCACACTTTCACTCGTTTCACTTACAATCGACGTAAAGCTTGAAAAGTACAACCTCGAGGTGCATAAAAACACTTTTGGAGCGTTTGCCGCATGTTTGCACCGGCTGAGGCCTAGCTTATTTTAGGTTAGCCTAGCCTAGCCTAGCCTAGCCTAGCCGCAGCCGGTTTGAAGGAAGAATGGCAACTCAAACAAGAGCCACACTCTACTCACCATCGGGTCTGAATTCAAACTCCAGGAACTCGTGTCCAAATTTACCTTTGTGGCCAACGTAATACCTCAAGTAGAAGTCGCTCGTTGACATTATCACAGCGTAAAAAGTTTTTCTTTTGCTTTTTTTTTTTTAAAGGAAAAGTCGCGCCGACACAAGCTAGCGAGCAGTCGCAGATTGGAACATCCTATGCGCATGCGTATAAATATTAGCTTGAGCTGGGCGTTTGTCTGACAGGCGGTGTTGAACGGCAAAAGTGGGAAAACATATACTTTAAATATCAGTGTTACGATGCTCATACAAACAATTTAAATATTAATCTACATGTAAAATGTGCAAAATACGGATATCTGAAAAGAGTCAGAAAATATTCTGCCTGAAGACAAAAATACGGGATTGTCGCATAATATTACGTCATGACTAAGCGCCTCGGAGTCGGAGCGTCAGGCAGGGACGCGTGTGCATGTTGGCTGGTTTGTAGGTTACCTCATGGCTACTTCCTTCTCGCAGGAGCTCGAAGAGCTCCTCAACCCGCTCCCAAAGTTCGCCGATCCCGAGGACGACCATGACGAGGCCACCAAAGCCCGGGTTAGCGACACCTTCGCCGGGGACGACGACGAAGCTGCGGTCGACGCTGAAATCGGCGTCGGCGCCCTGCGGAGGAAAAACGCGGTCTTGCTGGCTGACAGCGACGGGAGGTACCTGGGGAAGGCCGTCAGCAGACAGCAGCTCTTCTTCACGGACATGGAGCACGACCAGGAGGATGAGGATGAGGATGAGGATGAGGATGAGGATGAGGATGAGGATGAGGATGAGGATGAGGATGAGGATGAGGATGATGAGGATGATGACGATGACGATGGAGATGGTGGCCAAGGTAATGTGTGGCCTTGCTGCATTATTATTGCAGTGGTTCATTTAATCATGATTATTTTCCTTGTTCATACCTCTGAATTTGCACTTTATCCAAGATGAAGAAGAAGAGGAGGATGGAAGTGGTGGAGAAATAGAGGAAGATGAATATGAAGAAAAAGAGGCGGATGAAGAAGAAGCAGATGCCGACATCTCCCTTCCTGCCGAAGTGGACCTCCACAAGCTGACGGACAAAATGGACGACGTTGGCGTGAGTGAGGACGATGGCAGCGATGAGAATGAGACGGGGGAGGATGAAGACGAGGAGGGCGCCATCTCCACCTTCTCCAAGGCGAAGGTGGACGAGGAGGTGGAGAAAGGCCAGGCGGTCCGGAACCAGCTGGCGGTGTGGGAGCGGCTCCTGCAGGCCCGCATCAAGATGCAGAAAGCGCTGGCGAGCGCCAACCGTCTGCCACAGCCGCACGTCCTGCCGCATTTCCGGACGGGGGGCGGCCCTCAGCTGGCCGGCGCCGTCAAGAACACGCGCAAGGCCTTGAAGGCTCTTCAGAGGTCCCTGCTGGACCTTCACCATCGGCTCATTGGGCAGAGCTCCACACAAGTCCTTTCGGGCCTTGATGAGGAAGATGACGATGAAGGTAATTCAGCCGTTCACAATGAAATCTGTTTACAATCGATTAGTCGCTCTCTCTACATTTGTGTGCGTCTCTTTGAAGAGGGGAGAGCGTCCAAGCGCAAACTGGACATGTCCGACTACCCGGAGATGGCATCCAAGCGTTTCGCCGCCTTCCAGCCGTATCGCGACGCCACGCTGCAGAAGTGGCACGACAAAACGCGTCTGAGCTCGGGAAAGAGCGGCGGCGGAAACTTTGGAGCGTTCGAGCGCAACATTGTGACCCAAGTGGAGCAGATTCTGATGGATAAGGAGCGGCTGGTGCGGCGCACGCAGACGCGGCGCTCCGAGTACCGCGTCCTCGGAAGGAGCGAGGACCAATTGGAGGAGAATTGCAATCCGGATCATTTGGACCCCACAAGTAGGTTTTTATTACTTGTATGCGGAGCGGCTGCACGATATTGGAAAAAAACGTGCGATACGGGTGTTGAAGATCGCGATAGTGATATTATTGCAAAATGTCTCTAAAGAAATGATATTTTCATTATCTAATGAAATAAATAAGCGTTAAATGTGGAATATGAGCAGACTATGTACAGTAAGTGTTAGCATAAACATGCGAGGACCCAAAAAAAGAGGATTACAGCGATTTGCTATTTTACAACTTGCCTTCACGTTAGCAGAATTGGGACTGTGAAGACGGCTTTGTAGATTGCTTGCGTTTCCTTTCGACGCAGCCGCTGTTCTTCAACGTCACATCTGATTGGTCAAACTTGGATCAACGGCAATGCGTGCAACGAAGCATTGAAGATGTTAACGTGCTGCGGTTTTGCCGCGTCTGTCCACAGCGCCCTCCAGAGGGAAGGCGCCGAACGACGAGGACGTGTTCGACGACGACGACTTTTACCACCAGCTGCTGCGCGAGCTCATCGAGCGCAAGACGGGCGGCGCCGACGCCAACCAGCAGGTGGCGGCGGGGCGCCAGTGGCTGCAGATCCAGAAGCTGCGTAGCAAAATCAAGAAGAAGGTGGACACCAAGGCCAGCAAAGGTCGCAAGGTCAGGTTCGACGTGCACGCCAAGCTGCTCAACTTCATGGCGCCCATCCTCCACGACCAAGACGCCCTGGCGCACGACGCCCGCACCGAACTCTACAGGGGACTCTTTGGACTCCGCCCACCTGCGATGTCACAAGCCAATGACATTTATGCCAATCAATAATTTGTTTTCATACATCAAGTGCAGCGTGTGACTTTCAACTCGTTTTCTGTCATTTGTACTGTACCCTACAAGAAGACGCCGTAATGTGTAGTACCTTAACATATAGTGCTTTTCTATTAAATATACTATCAGTATGACAGTATATTATGCTACACTGTTTAGTACTATACTATGGTAGCCAAAAATGCTTGCAAAATACCAACACTTTAAAAGTGAAGACAATTTGGACTTTTCGTTATTTAACGAACAAACACAAAGTTGACAACGCACATACTCTGCTTTGGCGGCCCACATAAAATGTTGTGGCAGACCGCATCTGGCCCCTGGACCGTGAGTTTGACACCATATTTACTAAACTGTGTATTTGCCATACTATATTGTACTTGCACTGTATAGTGCTGTACTATATAGTATCTTACCTTAAGTGGCTAAGCACATCCTATATTGTACTATAGGAACCTAGAATTATAATATATAAATATATATACTTGACCACACAATTTATTTTTTGTGAGGAAGGTGAATGGCTAAACTATAAATGGTGTACTGTGAACTATATTAATATACTGCGCAGTACAAAAATGTGCCAGTAAGCGGAGTGCGCGAAATCAAGTTTCGACGTAAACATTTGAAACTGACGCGTGTGCTTTTGACATGATTATTTTTGTTTTTCTTGCCATAAAAATGTTCGGTTTCAATTAAAGTGTCGCATTTGGTGCTTCCAAACACTCCACGCCTCACGAAAAATCCGAAATGTGATGGTAGTGTCACGTCATGCGGTGCAGCGTGAACCGGAAGTAGTTGGCCGAAGTCTGACCTCTTCGCCGATGACCTCGTCCTGCCTTGCTGCCTGCTTAGAATCGAAATTTTGCATCTGTGACGGTTGACATTTGGAGTGCTCAAAATGAGTACGATGTTCGCCGACACCATCCTCATCGTGTTCATCTCCGTGTGCACTGCGCTGCTAGCCGAAGGTGAGCCGAGCATGCTAACAACGACAAATACGATCACGTACTTTTCATGACGACGATTTTCAACTACTACGTTACGGCAACACGACCGATGTCATATAAATAGGAAGGTGGGGCTTTTTTGAAGAGCCGTAAACCACTGAAATGTTGCAACAGGGGTTGGAGTTAGCATTCAAAGCTAACTGCTTATCCGGGAATATTATTTTTTTTTAATCGGATTATGCAAACTGTCATTCTAATTCCCATTGAAAGACACAATTTATTTGATTTATTACATCAACGTTATTGTGTCTACGTCTGATACAATACACACGTATTGTACAAAAAATAAAACGGTTAGTTTGTGTACTTTAAACGAATATTGGTTCTTTTCAATTAGCTAGCTGCATGGAAATTAAATGCAACTGTGGGTTTCAAATTAGGGTCACAATCGAGGTTAGCTTCCATTGAAGAAGTTTCGATCGTGGTTTGGCATTTTGAATCAGGATTTCCAATCAAGGTTTCAAACCTGCAATAGGCTTTCAGACCAATTGGGGCCGCAAAATAGGGTTTTAAATGTGACTATGGGATTGAAGTTTGGTTTTGAAGACATTATTAGGGTTTGAAGAAAAGATTAGACTAGTTCCACATTTGAAGTTTATCAGCAAGTTTGCTAATTAGCGCAAGAATGTGTTTTTATGTTCATGCAAATATTTTGTGCGCTTGTGTTGTGTCTACTTGAATGGAAAGCCCTCATGAAGGCTCCCCCATGTTCCATCTCCAAGTTCTTTTTGAACGTGTCTCATGAAAAGTAAGAGTTGTAAGACGCTGCGTTGTGATTGGTCAGGAATCACGTGGGTGCTGGTGTACCGCACGGACAAGTACAAGCGGCTCAAGGCGGAGGTGGAAAAGCAAAGCAAGAAACGTACGAAGCACAAGCAAACGTCGTCCGTGTTATTCTTGCCCTTGGTTGTCTTTATGCTGCGCTAGTCATCAGTTTGTGTGTTTGCCGTAGTGGAGAAGAAAAAGGAAACCATCACGGAATCTGCAGGACGTCAGCAGAAGAAGAAGATTGGTAAAAAAAAAAAAAACTTTTTTTTTTTTAGCTGAACGCTGACGTTGGATCACGTGTGGATGTTTTTGCAGAAAGACAAGAGGAGAAGCTGAAGAACAACAACCGAGACTTGTCCATGGTCAGAGTCGCCGCTTGGCTTCAACTCCAATGAAAATGAAAATGGCGGGCGTACGTCTCACGGATGTTTTGGCGTTTGTTTGCAGGTGCGCATGAAGTCCATGTTTGCCATCGGCTTCTGCTTCACCGCTTTGATGGGCATGTTCAACTCCATGTAAGCGTCTGACTCCTCACGCGCTCACGTCACGTGGCCACCAACATTCATTCCAAATGTTCCACTTGTTCCTTCATTTCCTAAAAACAAGACAAACAACGTTTTCAGACGTATCATTTAAAGGCCATTGATGTTGTTCTATATTTAATAATTGACACTACTCAACTGTGACTTGCACTTTGCTGAAAGGAAACGATTGAAGCTGTCGTTTTGATTTGATTCATTTTGTTAAGTTTCGACGGCCGAGTGGTGGCCAAGCTGCCCTTCGTGCCGCTGTCTTACATCCAGGGCCTGTCGCATCGCAACCTGCTGGGCGAAGACTACACCGACTGCTCCTTCATCTTCCTCTACATCCTCTGCACCATGTCCATCCGACAGGTATCCGTCCGTCCGCCCGTCCATCCGCCGCCCCTCACACACGACAGCGGCTGATGTTGCGCTTGTGGTCTCGTGTACAGAACATCCAGAAGATGTTGGGCTTGGCACCCTCCAGGGCGGCCACCAAGCAGGCGGGGGGCTTCCTGGGGCCCCCGCCCCAAGCCGCCAAATTCTCCTAATGGCCTCCAAAGGTCACGACAACGCCATTTGACCCGCAAAAGACAAAAGAGCGCTTTTGTGTTGTTTCTTTTAAGTCACAAATGTCATTTCTTAGCTTTCAATAAAGTTTTATGGGTACGTTTTAGTGACCGTGGTCATTGTTTGAGCATCACAACTTCCGCTTTGGCTGTCAATCACTTCTAGGCTCACAATTCAACCTGGAACCAACGACATTGGGGCCTTGCCATACCAGTGACGCGACTAAACGAGTTTATGGAGATGTAAGCCGTCGTCTGGACGGTTTGGATTTGCCAGAAAAACATTTGGGATCATACGAGCACTGTGCCGTGGCACTCAAGTCAGCTGACTTGACAATTTGGCAAATAGTCAATGTTTGTTCTACAAAAGAGGCTTCAGGCTGTTCCATGCCACTCCTAGCTCAAGTTCACTCCCCAAAACTTGGCTTCGGTCTGCTAGCTCAGTGCTAACACATAACGAGAAATGCCACAGACAAGCTAACAAATAGCATCGATGTGGTGGAGTTAACTATTCAAGCAAAATAAATTGGACTGACACGCTTCGTCCGTGTGGTTGCATTATGCTGCCCCCTGGTGGCCATTTTACACACTAGCAGGATCTGCAATGAACTCTGCGTTAGATTAGCATCGGCGTTAGCACGCCGCCCAAAAGGCGCTTGTGGTAGCGACCCCGCAGCTCAAAACAGTCTGACAAACCGTCTAAATCAAAGACTATCCAAACTAACCCCAACTAATAATTGACTGTGAACTCAGAAATCATGTGAAATGGTGGTAGCCAAATATAAATATTTTTCTTTGAATTGTTGTGAATGGCTTTGGTGAGGAAAAAATGAAAATCCTGACTCATTGTGTCACTAGATTTAAAGATAAAATGACCTCATCAAGAGGGAAAATGTGGATTTGTATTTATTCTTCTTATTTGTTATTTATTAATCAATCGTCTTCATATTTTCGGTACAACAGCAAACGTGTGAGTGGAGTAAATGACAAAGAAACAACAACATCAAAGTAGACCCGGATAAACTAAACAATTGATCCATTCAACATTTCGACATCGTTGGGGGTTGTTGTTGACATGCACTCTAAGGGGGCGTGGCTTGGTGGGCGGTGACCACTATTTCAACCCTTCTCGCTTGAGCTCGATCCTCCGTCCACGTCCGGCTTTCAAGCGTCCATCTTCAGCTGCTCCTCACGACTTCCAGCCGATGGCCCAGTCCAGTCTGTACGCCATGGGCGCCGCCACCACCGGCAGTTTGCTGCTCAGCGACAACCTCAACTTCTGGGACGGGGAGCGACACGCGCCCCGACCGGAAGCGACCACCGAGCCCGTGTACGAGCCCGCTACCGGTACGTGGCCGACGTCAACACCAACACGTGCTCTGGTCTACAGACACATGATCTGCTGGATCGAAGAAATGCCGACATATTCACCCACACGTTTACACATAGACGCCATCCCATAGCGTTGAATCGTACGTCGACGTCGCCGCCTTTTTGGATGTGGAAAAATGTCGCGATGATTGTGTTGGGAATTATTCACTCGGTCCCTAAATAGAAACTATGCTAGTATATAGATTCATTTTACTTTACTCTTTTGTTGTAGCGAATTACTTAGTCCACTGTTGAAACATCCCTATATATTGATTTTGAGTCTCTAATTCAATGTATGTGGGGGCTGCAGGAGGTAGAGTTTGTGTGTGTCTGGGCAACCATCATCACGATGACGACTTTAAATCTCGTCACGATGACTTTCAATTTTCATTTCTCCCTTGGTGACCTTAGTTCACCGTTGTAGATTATGGAGCAGGGGTCACCAATCTCGGTCCTCGAGGGCCCCTACACTGCATGTTTTAGATATTTCCCTAGTCCACCACACCTGATTGAAATGATCAGGATCGTTATCAGGCTTCCGCAGAGCTTGCTGATGAGCTGATCATTTGAGTCAGCTGTGTTGGAGGAGGGAAGCATCTAAAACATGCAGGATTGGGGCCATCGAGCACCGGAGTTGGTCACCCCTGTTATGGAGTATTGTGGACTTAAAAAAAAAATCCTTTAAGAAAAAGTTTTAGTGGTGAATAAAAAAATCCAAATAAGTGTAGCTAATGAGTGAATGAATCACCACAGCCATCTTGAAGCATAATGTTACTTGACACATTCAATATGGCAGCAATGTGGACATGTGATCAGCACTCAAGGCAGTGTCTATTTCTGTGTCTATGGGGATCATAAGGTTCATCCAGTTGTTGCATAACTGAACCCTCCCACCTCACCTCGCCCCCCTCCACTTCTTGTTTCTGTTCTTCCTGCTGACCGCCAAACATTTGATGAATGTGCTGACTTTGTTTTGTTTTGTGTGCGTGCAGGCCGCGTGCTGTGCCAGATGACCCCATGCGGCCCCGATGAGGTGGACTCGGCCATCAGGAGCGCCCGCGGCGCTTATGCCAAGTGGAGCAAGATGGCGGGCATGGAGCGGGCGCGTGTCATGTTGGAGGCCGCTCGCATTATCAGGGTGCGATGACGGCAGCCATCTTGTTCTTGTCACAGCAATAAAAAAAAATAAAACTGTTACTCATTAATGCGGCCCTCCCTCCTCCTCCTCCTCCTCCTCCTCCTACTCCTCCTCCTCCTCACTGGGATCAGGGTTAGGGTTAGTTCACAAGGAGTTGGAGACACTCAACTAGTAGTATTAGCAAAAAAAGACGAACCCTAATCCTGTCTTCAAATTCTAAATCCTAACCCTAAGAAATCCTATTGTGAAATCTCCCTGTCTTGAAACCGTAATCCTGTTTTGAAACAATAATCAGAGCCAAACCTGTCTTGAAACGCTATGTTTGAAATCCTCATCATTATTTTTGATCATTAGAAACTCCAATCTTACTTTGCACCCTATATTGAAATCATGATTCTGTTAAGAAGCACTAATTACTTTTTTTCTGACAAAAAAAGAAGAAGCACTAATTACAAATCATAATCTGTCTTGAATCACTCATTTGAAACTGTAACCTTTGCTTAAAACGCTAATTCGAAAGCCGAACCTGTGTTGAAGGTGAGCCTGCTTTCGACACATTTCTTCTTCTTTTTTTTCTTTCTTTTTTGGCAGTCCTAACTAACCCCTCCGTACAATCCTAATTTAAAGCCTAACTGAAATGTGACTGAATGGGCGTCTTTGTTCAGGAGCGTCGGGACAAGATCGCCAAGATGGAGGTGATCAACAATGGGAAGTCCATCACCGAAGCTCTGGCGGACGTGGACGTGGCCTGGCAGTGCATTGAGTTCTACGCCGGACTGGCCTCAACCATGGCAGGTCGGCTTACCAGGAAGTAAAAGATCAGTCGACACTTGAACGCCTCAGCAATGACCATCGTAGCTTGAAGTTGATTCATTGCCAATCGCGTGTTTTGCTAACACGGAAAACGCAGAAAACGCGCAGGGTGCCTCAAGCGTGTGGCTTGCTACACTTGACTCAACTGGAAATGGATCCAGAAGTTCAACCAAAACTAGAACAATCACCAGAAGTCATTAAAGAACTAGAACAATAACCAGATGTAGAACTGGAGCCGTAACATTGATCGGAATTGGAAAAAGAAGCAGAACATCAACAATAATCATAAGCAGCGCAAAATGAGCTAGAAAAAGAGGCAGAAGTAGAAGAAGAGCCCGATTTAGAACTCGAGCCAGCGTTGGGATCAGATGGATCACAAGAGCTGGAGAAGTTCACCAGAACCAGAAATCTACCGAGCAGCACGAGAAGAAGAATCGTCAGCAGAAGCAGAATGAGAAAAGTCAAAGTGTTGTTTTCTGTTTGTGTGTGCGCGCTCAGGTCAGCACATTCAGCTGCCCGGCGGCGCCTTCGCGTACACCCGGCGTGAGGCTCTGGGCGTGTGCGTGGGCATCGGCGCGTGGAACTACCCCTTCCAGATCGCCGCCGTCAAGTCGGCTCCGGCGCTGGCCTGCGGTGAGTTTGCAAACGTTTGCGTCCGGTTTGGGCGCCCTTGACGGCGCGCCGTGACCTTGCTGTCGACCTTGCTGTCGTCAGGCAACGCCATGGTCTTCAAGCCGTCCCCCATGACGCCCGTCACCGCCGTCATCCTGGCCGAGATCTTCCAGGAGGCCGGAGTGCCCCGAGGACTCTTCTGTGTGGTGCAAGGCGGCGCCCAAACCGGAACGTTGCTGTGCCAGCACCCGCAGGTCGCCAAGGTGTCCTTCACAGGCAGCGTGCCCACCGGCAAGAAGGTGACGCCGCGTCCGCCCACCCACCAACAACCATCTCGACAAGGGGGGCGGGGCCAGGATCGGCAGACGTTTTCGGATCGTGGCCAGACTACCGTTAGAACCGAAACTAGAACAAAAGAGACTTGAACAATAACCAGAAGTAGGAACAGAACAAGTTAAGAACCAGGTCTAGGATCAAAAAAGACCACAATATTGCAGATGAACCAGACCAGAGAATAAAGTAACAAGAATCACAAGTAGAACTACAACAACAGACGGGACTTGTCATCAACAAGAACCAGACCAGAATCTAGTAAGAGACTTTGATCCACAACCAAAAGTAGAATTTGAATCGCAACAACTAGTACTTGACATGGACTCGGACCAGACCAAGACAAAAGCCAGAAGCAGAAAAGGAAAAAGGAAGTAACTAGTACCAGAAGCGGGACAAGAGCTTGACTGAGTTGTGTTGGCGTTTTTGAGGTGATGGAGATGTCGTCCCGGGGCGTCAAGCCGGTCACGCTGGAACTGGGCGGGAAGTCGCCGCTGATCATCTTCAAAGACTGCCAGCTGGACAACGCCGTCAAGGGAGCCCTCATGGCCAACTTCCTCACTCAAGGACAGGTGAGTGACTTGCACGCTCGCACCCGACCCGGCTCTCCGCCCGCAGACCGGCATCGACGTGATATCCCAAACGTTCTGGTCACGTTTACAGTCAAGTTGGAAAAATGGCAACTTGTTTTACTTCAACTTCTGCCTCCATCTTCTCCTAATTGTGGCCGTAGGTGTGCTGCAACGGGACCCGAGTTTTTGTGCAGCGAGACATCATGCCGCAGTTCCTGGACAAGGTGGTCAGCAGGACCAAGGCCATCACGGTGGGGGACCCTCTGCAGGACCAGACCCGCATGGGGGCGCTCATCAGCAAACCCCAGTTGGAGAAGGTCCTAAATTTTGTCAGGGAGGCCAAGGAACAGGTTAGCAACAAGAAGAAGCGCTCCATGCTAACGCTAACGCTAAAAGTTTGCTGCTGGCGCTGTCGCAGGGAGCCAAAGTGCTCTGCGGCGGAGAACCGCTTGTGCCCGCCGACCCCAAACTCAAGGAAGGATACTTCATGTCGCCCTGCGTCCTCGGTGAGCACAAGCTAACAAGCTAATGCTACTTTCAGGTTGTGGCCTCGCTTGCTTTCATGTTTACTTTCACGCAGACAACTGCAGGGACGACATGACGTGCGTGAAAGAGGAAATCTTCGGGCCCGTCATGTCGGTGCTGCCCTTCGACACGGAGGAGGAGGTTCTGCAGCGCGCCAACAACACCACCTTCGGACTGGCCTCCGGAGTCTTCACCAGGTGACGGCGACTGCGACCGCGACGACGACCGCCGCCGCCGCTTGCAGCGGTCGTCGTGGTAACCGGCGAAAACCTCTCGTCTTTCAGAGACATCTCACGAGCTCACCGAGTGGCTGAAAAGCTGGAGGCGGGAACGTGCTACATCAACAACTACAACATCAGCCCCGTGGAGGTTCCCTTCGGAGGATACAAGATGTCAGGTGCGTTTAGTCACTTAACCCTTCAAAATAAAAGCAGGACAGAGTTTGACTTTGAAAAATAACAACTAAACGACAATTAAGTCGTTGCAAAAAAGAGTGATTGATGTTGTAGTTATCCAACTTGTTGAAACTGATTCCGTTTCTGGTTTGGTTACTGTTTTCCAAAGTAAAAGCAGATGTTTGTAAATGTCTTATTTTGCTTAAACACAAATCAGTGTCAGTTACTCCATTTTTAATACAGTTCTCCATTAATTTTGACACCTACAATTTTGTTTTATTGTTGCTTATAAACACTGCCACTATCAATGCTAGTAATCAGTTAGCATTCAATCTGTTTGCTAAACAAAGGTAATTCTTTTTTAATGTTTAGTTATAGAATAAATGAAGTGGGAATGTCAAAAAAAGAGCTTTGTAATTTTCTTCTTTAGAATTGTTGACTTGCTCCCAACTTCTTTTTTTTTTTGCGTCAGGCTTCGGGCGGGAGAACGGTCAGGTGACCATCGAGTACTACTCTCAGCTGAAGACGGTGGTGGTGGAGATGGGCGACGTGGAGAGTCTCTTCTGAATGTCAGCACAAGCCAGCCCAGCTTACGCAAGCTTCACTTGAATTTCCACACGCATTTCAGCTCAAACTTTCAAAATAAAACGTGTCCTCCATTTTCTGCTTTCCTTCCTCCAGCCAGACATTTGATATTCTGTAGCTTGAGCTGGACTCATTAAACGTGTCCCAATTCAAAACAAAAGCTTTTATATTGAAAAGGCTAAACCGGAAATGGCTTGTGTAACAGTCATTGAAGTTATGTGATTTGATTGTTAGCGAGGGGATTTACAATGCAGCCAAGTTAACCTTCATAAAACTGATAATGAAAAAGTAAACCGTGTTTTAGGGTTTGTATGTGTTCATACGGGCAAAATCGACTCAGATGAAAGACGATTTTTCACTGTCAAAATTCGCTTTTATATTGAAAGGCGTACACCGGAGCTGGTTGTATCCAACAGTAAATTTGGTGGCTTGATTGTTAGCTTGTCGCTTGACGATGCAGGTGAGAAGGCAAACTTTCGTCTGTTTTGGGTCACTTACGAATTTTTCAAGCGGTTTCTTAGCCACGTTGGGTTCGTGAGGTCGACTCGTGTGTGTCGTGGTTTATCTGCGCTGACTTTGCGACGATTCGGTGGCTGTTTTGCTTTTGGTGTGGTTAGCGTTAGCCGCTAAAGCTAAGGCTTCGATCAGAAAATTCGACTTGATAGTAAATTCAGTTTTGTCAATTGATGCTGAGTGGGAGGGACGCTTCTATTTGACGCTCTTCTCCAATTTGTCTTCCACAAAGTAGCACCTCAAAAAAGACAAATGTAATATTTTCCAATACAAGTCCAAGTACGACCATCAGGAAGGACCAACATTAAAACACGGTTTTGAGTGTTTATTGTATGCAATATTTTTGTAAGACCTCCTCTAACATGCACATCGTGAACATTAAATAGAAGAACATTGAATAATACTTAAATAAGGATAATGTGTATAAATGATTAAAATATATTACACATACAAATTAAATAAGAATTGTGCTGAAATTAAATTTTACAAACAAAAAGGTTTTAAAGACTAAAAATGCATTGTACAAAAAAGTTAAATGCAGTTAAAGGTGCAACAGTTAAATTAATGGACGACGATTTTTAGGATGTTCGTTACCACTTTTTTTCCCTAGACCGATATCAGTACGAGTACTCCACTCATTGATACCAATACCAATTATTGACACCACTAGTACTTTTGAGACATCAAATTGAATGAAAAAGTGAACCCAATGACGGATCATTTGAAAGGAGGTCCGTCCCAAGATTGCACTTTTCCTTCAAATTGCATCAATTGAATGGCAAATTTCTCTTCTTTTAATTTCAGGTTCATGATCATAAAAACGGCTGCCGTCATGAGTACGTGGTATCGGCCCGATATGAGTTAATAGCTGGTATCGGTACTCGCCCGCGGCAAACGATTTTCATCTCGTTGGACGGAAATTGCGCAAAAGCCAAAAGTTGTCGGCCTTTTTTGATTGTCTTGGTGTGTTTTTCTTCAAGAAGAACCTCGGAAAACAATTGGCAACATTTTTGCTCATTTTCCAACCAGGAAGTGAATCATCATCAATGTGGTCACTTTGACATAACGTCAACGAAGTCATGTTTGTTTTTAATATCCGCCGCCGCGTTGCATATTTTGAACAAACAAATCCAATATTTCAATCATGTGAAAAAAGTGTGACGTCATCATGATGGTTTTGTGGTTTGGTTGCAGCAGCGCGAAGAGAAGCAGCTGGAAGCGTCGCTGGAGTCGCTGATCACGCAAGTGGCGCACGTGAAGAACGCCCTCCACTCGTTCATCTTCAAGCTGGAGAACGAGTACGAGCGACTCACCTGGTGAGAAGGTGGCTTTTGCCTTTGCGCACGTCTCGCGTACACGGAGCCCTTAGCAGGCACCGATGCCCCGGCGCGTGGGCAAGGAGAGCCGCGCTTGATGTTGGGAAACCAACCCTGCCCCTCGCTGCTCGCCGTGTAATGCGTTCCAACCGCGATGCGTTAGCATTGAGCTAGCTTGCTTGCGTGTCAGGCCGTCGGTGCTGGACAACTTCGCGCTGCTGTCGGGTCAGCTGAACACGATCAACAAGCTGCTGAAGAACGACAAGACGCCGTCTTTCCGCAACCAGCTCATCATCCCGCTGCTGCTCTCGCAAGACCGCGACGACGACTTGGCGGTGAGGCTCCTCCCCCGGCGCCGGCGCCCGACGGCCCGTCGCATTTGCGATCCCGGGGCCTGCCAAGGCTTTTCTCAAGTCGCCGGCTTTTTCTTTGGCAGAAAGTGACGGAGCAGCGCGTGCCCGTCTTCAGCCACGAGATCGTCCCCGACTACCTGCGCACCAAACCCGACCCCGAAGTGGAGGAGCAGGAGAAGCAGCTCAGCGTGGAGGCGGCCCGCGTCGGACCCGAAGTCGCGCAGGTGGCCGGGCGCCGCTTCCTTCTTTTCTTTCTTCCGTCCTCCCTTCCGTCCTTTCTTTCTTCCTCCTTTTTTTATTTTTCTTTCTTTCTTTCTTTCTTCCTTCTTTTCTTTCTTCCGTCCTCCCTTCCTTCCTTTCTTTCTTCCTCCTTTTTTAAATGTTTTTCTTTCTTTCTTTGTTCCTTCTT
The DNA here is from genome assembly GCF_051991255.1 of Vanacampus margaritifer. NCBI lineage: Eukaryota > Metazoa > Chordata > Actinopteri > Syngnathiformes > Syngnathidae > Vanacampus > Vanacampus margaritifer. The sequence goes on from NC_135444.1 coordinate 24,411,305, forward strand.
TCCCTCCTTCCTTCCTTTCTTTCTTCCTACTTTTTTATTTTTATTTCTTCCGTCCTTCCTTCCTTTCTTTCTTTCTTTCTTCCTTCTTTTCTTTCTTTCTTCAACCTTTTTTTTCTTTTTCTTTCTTTCTTTCTTTCTTTCTTCCATCTTTCCCTCCTTCCTTCCTTTCTTTCTTTTTACTGTCCGTCCGTCCTTTCTTTCTTCCTACCTTCCTTGTTTTCTTCCTACCTTCCTTTCGTCCTTCTTTTCTTTCGTCCTTCCTTCTTTTCTCTTTTTCTTCCTTCCTTCTTTTCTTTTTCTTTCTTTCTTTCTTTCTCTCTTCCTTCTCTTTCTTCTTCTTCTTTTATTTTTTTTTTTTATCTATTTATTTAATTGCTCTTGCCGAGCAGTGTGTTAAGAATAGAATGCAAATAAGTGCGGCAAATAAATGTCATTTTTCAAAATCAAATCTTCTTTCTTTCTTTCCTTCCTTCTTTTCTTTTTCTTTCCTTCTTCCTTCCTTCCTTCTTTCCCTCCTTCCTTCCTTTCTTTCTTTCTTTCTATTTTGTCTGTCTGTCCTTTCTTTCTTCCTACCTCCCTTGTTTTTTTCCTTCCTTCTTTCCTTCCTTCCTTCTTTCCTTCCTGCCTTACTCCCACCATTCTCCTTCTCCCCACAGAAACAAATCCAGACTTTGAACAAGTTGTGTTCCAACCTGCTGGAGAAGCTCAGCAACCCGAGAGATGAGCGAGACGCAGAAAGTGCAGGTCAGTCGCATTGTCGGCGACCAATCGCTTTCCTAATAAAGCACTGCCCGACCTTCGTCCGGCATCCCCTCGGGCGGGTTGGCGCGTTTGGGAGGAGCCGACGATTGCAAGCAGGCAAAAGAGTGGATAGGAAGGAAGAAATGATGATGTGTGGAAGGCAAAGGATCGAAGGAAGGCAGAAAAGAAAGGAAAAGCGTTGGCGCGTGCGTTTTGTGACGCGTGCGTTTGTTTTGTTTTGCCAGCGCTGCGCCAGAACAAGTGCTGGTTCAACCCGGCCGACACCAGCGCGCTGGTGGGGGCGGTGGCCTTCGGCAAGGGCCTGTCCAAGTGCCGGCCCCCCGGCGGCTCGGCGGCGGTCCCGCCGGGCGCCATGATGCCCGGCGGACCCCCCACCTTACAGCAGGTCACCATCGGGGGCCCCGGCCAGCAGGGGCCGCTGGGAGGGGCCCCGCAGCAGCAAGGGCAGCCAGGTAGGGGCCGGCGTCGCCGCACTTCCTGTCAAACACAAACGAGGACGCTTTGAAATGTCACATGTTGTTTTCTTTCAGGCAAGATGCCGGGCATCAAGACCAACATCAAGTCGGCGTCGGCCTCCATGCATCCTTACAACAGATGAAGCCACGCCCACTTGCCTGCCGCCCACCTGTCCGTCACACGTGGCGACCGCTCGCCCGCCATTAAAAGAGGACAAAAAAACCATTGGTCTCGTTACGTCTTTGTGTTCGACAGTTGCTGTGATGTCATCCAGTTAACGTGTCACCTGACTCCGCCCACCAACGTCATGACGGAGATGGCGCCCTCTGCTGGCTGACGATGATGTCACGCCTGAAAAATAAACCCGTCTACAGGGGTTGGGTTTCAACAGTGTTCGCCAGGACAAAAAGTCAGGGTTTCAAACCAGACATTTTCTTATTAGGGTTTTAAACTTGAAGGTTGCAAATCTGTGTCTTAAATTAAACTGGGGATTTCAAACATCTGGAATAAGGTTTTGAAGTAAGGTTTATAATGAGGGTTTCCTATTGTCAACAAAGTTCAATTGTGACAAAACAAAACTCGAGACACGCACGCACGCACCCGTGCATGCTAATTAGCGGAACCCGCCAACTTTCAGCCACTAAATTAAACCCTCCACAAAAAGTCAAAGCAACTCTCGCGTGGTAGCGTCCGCACCGCATCAATGTCACGAGGGACGCGCTTGCCGAGGGTTCGAGAAAACAGGGTTTTTCCTCATGTTTAGGGTTTCAATTTAGCAGAGGTGGGCATTCCGGAAGGTCGGTCAATCACGCAAAGGATGCCCACTTCTGAGGGACACGCCCACTTCTGTCATGTCTGCCACGCAGTTGGAAATAACGACATCACGTTGATGTTATGAATAAACGTGCGGCAAATGATCACAGCCTCGTCAGAGCTACGATGTGATTAAAGTAGCGTGACGTCATCGAACGGCGCAGCTGAGGAATCATTTGCATTTTCTAGCTAAATAGCCAATCAGTGATCTCCATTTGACAAACTGCACTTCAATTGGCTTTGACTTCTTCTCAATTCGAAAGCCTGCCTTTTGTTTGGAACTTTACTTCATGAAACCATCAAAGTGTGTTATGCAGTACGCTGTATCTACAGATAGGTGGCAGTAACACCAGGCGCATCGAATTCCATGCGAGCCTGACAAAAAAACGGCCATTGCTGACGGGAGGTCCGTCAGTCCATCAATGACGGGCGGGCGTCAACAATCATTTAACAATCACTAATACTTTACGCACGACAGTGTGACCAAATGTTTTAATTTTTTGTTGAAAAAAAAAAGTGAAAAAACATGATTGAAAATTGAAGTAAACAAAGTGATTTTGAGCAGTCCATTCAAAGATTTTTTTTATTTAAAAGTAAATTCACAAACAAGTGTCATTGTATGAGAGTACAATAAAAAGTGAATTTCAGCAGTAAAAAAAGTTCTAATGTTATCAATATTATTTGAAAAATGATGAAAACAGAAAGTTATCATTTTAAAAAATGTAAAAACTAATTTTATGAAAATCCTTTGAACAATTAGGTGGGAAGAATTCAGTGAAGTGTGGTGAAAAAGATGTGATTTTACGGTAATCAAATTTAAAAATGTCTCATTTCTACTTCCAGTTGCGCGTCCCGGCGACTGGACGCTGCTGCCCCCTCCTGGCCGCTCGCAGGCATTGCCAGTTCGCTGGCGTTGAAAAGACCTGTGGCAGACAAAAGCCGTCATTGGAACAGAACGCTCACCGTCTGCAACTTGGAAGTGGACTCGCGGACCAACGTGGGCGCTTCCGGTCTCACCTGCCGATTCACAAGTGGCGGGAGAATTTGCCGGGCTGCCGAACGCTGCCGATACCGCGTCGACGGCGGTTCTGGCCGCAGAAACGTTGGCTTCTTCCTGGAACTTGCCGATGTTTTTCTTGTAGCGGATCCGTTTGTTGCCGAACCAGTTGGAGACCTAAATGCAAAAAGGTGCCATGTCACAAATTGACACAAACCTTTGATCAAAACGAAATTGGAAAAATGATTGGACAAATATCATTTATGTGACAAAAACAGAAACAAGATGGGAAAATAGTTGTACTTTTAGATGCAAAAAGTTAGTTGTCATTTGTCTGCGATGATGCTGAAAACTGCTCAAATTATTATTATTATTATTATAAAATTTTAGGGAATAAAAATGAAAAATGTGAGAATTTTTTTTTCAAATGAAGAGGAAAAATGTATGAAAGCTCAAATTTGGTGCGAAACAAAAAGTAAACAAGTAGTAAACGGGAAGTAAATATTTTAGATTAAAAAAAAAAGTGAATTTACAAAAAATAAAATGGCAAAATTATAAGAATACAAATATTTGAGGTTAAAAAAATCTACAAATAAGATACAGTTTAACCCAAAAAAATTATTGAAAATAATGAGAATGCATTTTTGTAATTTTAGACACTACAATTGGAAAAAAAAGTACAACAATTTCATTATTAAAATGTAAGAGAAAACTGGATCAAAAGACTTTATTTTATATTCTACAAATAACATGAAAAGGTCGAAATGTGAATTTGTGGCGATTCTCCAGCAGTCAAATTGCAAAAGTGTGCGACGCGTAGATCTTGTTGGCGAATACCTGCGAAACGCTGATGTGGCACTTTTTGGCCAGCTCCACCTTGGCGTCCTCGCCGGGGTAGGGGTTGCTCAGGTGCGAGTAGAAATACTCGTTGAGGATCTCGGTGGCCTGCTTATTGAATTTGCGCCGTTTGCATCTGTCCGCAAACAAACAAACAAACAAACAAACAAACAAACAAATAAGCAGACGTTTGCCACCGACGGCAAATCAACTCAAGTTGGAGGATGAAGAGAAGTCGGAAGTTGACAACAAAGTGCAAAAACAGGAAAACTGACGAGAAAAAAGTTGATGATGAGAATGGAAAGCATCATTTGAAGTATTGTGAACAAAGATGTATGCAAATGAGCTGGATGCAAATAAGGGACATGCAAAACTGGCAAAAGTTGTCATGTGACCAAGAAAATGATGATTCTGATCATCCGTGAAGATTTTTAAATAAAGATAAAAAAAAAAAAAGTCTCCACCCGTCCTGGCGCAACGTTGAGCGCAGGACGACGACGGCCTGGCAGGTTCTGCGCTTGAGCTGCGTGTGAATGGTTCGAAACTTGCGCTGGACGGCGCCCGCCATCACGTCCATCTCCTCGCACGGCACCGGACGCGTGCGTGCGAGGTTCAGCACGTGCGTCGTGAACTCGCTGCACGCCTGACCCGCCACACACACACACACACACGCACACACGCGCACACACGCGCACATCCGGAATAAGGTTTTGGCGCTCATCATCATCGTTTACGAACAAGCGGCGGTCACCTGCTGGTACTTGTGGAGTTCCACGCGGTAGATTCGCCGGATCTGCGTCAGTTTTTCTCGGTAGTCCGAGCCGTCGGGACCAGCCCCGCCCACCGCCGGGTCCCGGCCCATCTCCGGGCTGGCCACGCCCTCCGCCCTCCGCATGCGCTCCAGCCCGGTCATCGGAGCGTCCCGCGCGTCTTCATCATCCTCGTCGTCATCGAGGCTCGCCCGAAAGCTCAGCGCTGAGACGCACACGCGTACAACATCAAAAGGAAATCAATGCATTTCCACTTCCTGTGTGCGTCCCAATACTTTTGTACAAATCCGTGTCCGCACTGCGATCTTCTCTTCATTTCACTTCATTGATTTGATTTGTTGTGAATCAATTGGCATGCAGCGCAGGTGGCAGTGAGGCTCTGCCTCTCCTGCCTGCCGCGAGCGAGTTGTTGCGTCATCATCATCATCATCATCATCATCTTCATCATCATCGTGCTCACGAGGCTGCCATGTTGCGGGCGGGCGTACCTGTTTGCTCTTCGATGTCACAACGTACGTTGAGGAGCGCCGGCGGCTTCAAGCGCTGCCAGTTGAGTTTGCGCTTCCTGCAACACGCGATCACAAAGAGGTCACATTTTTTTCAAGATGTCCGATTGACAACATCGACAACAATCTCAAAAACGCATCTCATATTTATGATTTCATTTTATTGAATAGCATTCAACAAATGTTGTCCCTTGTTTGAAATTTGACTGGAAATCAACCTTGTTTTAAAAATAGGAATACTGTAGTGATCATTTGGAAGATGGATGAAATACAACGTAATAATCAATACATTTATATATTTTTCATCAACATTTGCAAATAAAAACGATGCTATTTTCTTTCATATTATTGACCTCACATTTGCAAATGTCAAGCTAATCATCTGCTAGTCGTTTTTCATCATCATTTGAATTCATTATTCAAATCCAATCGCGTGTTCCAGTTAAGTACTTTTAAACATTTTATTAAGGATTCAACATTAGCAGTCATTAGAAGTTTACAGTATTTTGTTTTTCACTTTTAACACACTTTTGTAGCATTTCAAAAGTCAACTTAAACCTTCTCAACACATTTGAATTGCGCATAAACATGAAATGCATTCAAATAAGCTTTGCACACCTTTGCTGAGGTGAGACACTTTCAAAAAATGGCAAAATCACTTTTTTTTGAATCCAAATTTGGATGATGTCACATGACTTGGTGTGCGTGCGCGTCACCTGGCCTGCGCGTGCTCGAGACTTTGCTGAGTGACGTCGATGACGTGTGGCAAGACGTCGGCGTTGCTGTCGTCCGTTTTCCCGCCATCGTCGCCGTCATTTCCGGCCGCGACGTGCGCGTGCACCGGCCGCGGATGATGTTCGTCCATCGCGCACGCGTGCACACGCGCACACACGCTCCCGGATGGCGGCTGCCTCTGAAGAACAAAAGGAAGACGAGCTGAATTATTTACCGCGTTCAGGCGCTCCCCGCGCTTTTGTAGTCCACGCCGCTGGCACGCTCCGCCCACGCAGCGTTACTCTCAATGGGGGAGGAGCCTTAGGAGCAGTGACGTCACAGGCCAACACCACCATGACCATTTGCAACACCTTGACATGTCGGATGCAAATGAGCGCCAAATATGCTAATGCGGCACATCATTAAACATGCTAATGAGCCTCAGTATGCAAATGATGCTGAGAGAACAAGCGGTCATTGACATATGCTAATGAGGCTCGGCCGTTTCAAAATGGCCGAGCGGAACTCATGGATGGCATAGTTGGGCTGTTTTTTTTTTTTTTTTTAACTCTTAACAGCAACAAAGCAACGTGTCATCATTGGATGTTGTCACTTTTTTCATGTTATTTTGTCACTTTCACAAAGTCTGGTTGTCCTCATTACACACACGCCGCATCATCTCGTGTGTATGTGCGTGTGCGTGTGTGTTGCGATTTAATTAAATGCCACCCAGTAATTGCAAAGTTTCAATTAACCAACTTTAATTGAAAGAGCAGATTTTAAATGTTCTATTATAAATTCAATTACTTCAACATTCATCAAAATGATTGCAATCATTTTGCTCATTAGCTTTTTTTCCCCATTCACTTGGCGCCACACGCACACGCGCACACGCGCACACACATGTGCACGCGCGCAGCTACAACACAAGACTTCAGCTAGTTTTTGAATTCAGCTGCGAGGTCAAGAATGAGCTAACTAATTAGCAGGCTAGCTATGCTAGCTAGCCCAAAAGTGGACAAAAATGTCACGGCTGGCGTCATCGCGTTTAGCTAACATGACAAAACGTTTGCAAAAATGTTTCATTCAGCAGAAATGCCCATGAAATCTTTTCACGCGTGAAGATGTCGACAGATGTTTTTGCGAGTTGGCTTTGCTGCGGCGACCAATCAGAGGACGGAACGATGCTGATGTCATGGCGAGCCAGCAAACAAACAGATGAGCCTGACGCGGCGACGAGGACGCTGAAATGGGATTGGACAGAAAAAAAGGGAAAAAAAACGGAACAAACGAGCAGATTGTTGAGAAGAAATGAAAAGCAGTTCATGGACGTTGGAATTTGGGACGTCGTTGCAGGTTTGACCTTGAGCGTTGGAAGCAAACGTGTCCAAGGTGAACAAGTGAAATGAAAAAGAAAGAAAGTGATTTCATGACCTGCGAGGGTTCCACTTGCGTCAACTTTGTTAATTGGCTCCCAAAGAAGACCAAGAAATTGTTGGCAAACGAGGTCATGCGCAAAATGAAGCGAAATCGTTCGCTGCTTCTTCACTTTCAATGAAGTGAGCACAAAGTCACAAGGAAAGCAGACAAATGAGCGCTTTGGCGCTACAGCTGCTCCCAGGATGCTTGTTGCTATGGCGACACTTTTCATTTCGACACCACACAAAAGAATTTCATTAGCAGTAGCATTTTTTTTTTTCCGTTTTTTGGACATCCAAGGATATGTCTGAATTTATGACTGAAATTTGGATCCGAGTGGCCGATGCATTAGAGGGCTGAGAAAATCATGTGTTCGTATCTTTGAAATGAAAATGCTGAAGCTTAACTGGAGCGACGCACGCACATTTGAGACGGTTCCATAAACGCCGTCCAAGTCAGCAAGCAATGTTGGAAGCAAAATGACGTGAACTCCACATTTCAGGTGTGAGGAGCTCAGGTGTGTCCAATCCAGATCCACAAAGTCAAGTTAGTCACGGGTGCACCCAACGCCAGGTCAACCCGTTACCACGTTTGACTTTCTGGACCTGGACCCATCTTTGTCTGTTCTGTACATTTGTTTGGTCATCTTAAATATTAAAGTAAGGGGAAAAAAAATAAAAATCATAATAATAATTTTAGAAGGATGCTCACGTCATTGACCGAAACAGCAAATATTTTTAATTGAAAAGAAAAATGGAAGCAGAATACTGCAGAAAACCCCCGGATGTATTAAAAAAGAAAAGAAAGAAGTAAATGTGGAGTAACAGCGCCATCTTGTGGTAGATGACGTCAGTCACAGACAACCGATGCCGATACAAAGAAATACTGTTTTTCAAATACTGCATAACAAAAAAGAAGTCCATCTTCTAGCTAAATCGGTGACGTCATTGTCCAGAGTCAGCCATGACGTCACAAGCGTACGCACGCATGCGTTGCCGCGAGGCCGAGCTAAAGCGCGCGGTGACGTCACCACGGCTCGTCGCCCTGGCCCACAGGCCGGCGTGCGCGTGACGTCACCGTCACGTTACCTTGGCAAGACGGCAGCAATATTTGGAATCTTCCGCTTATTCTTCTTTTCATTGAGTTTGATGGTGATTGCCGTGTGCGGCACGAATGTGGAATCAAAGTCCAGTTGACTTCCAAGTTGGCTAATTGAGAGCAAACTTGCACGTGCGGGACCTTGGCGTCGCACGTGGAATTTGGCAGCTGCTTGATGGGTGAGCGACGCGGACAAGCAGCTCAGCTCATTTGCATATTGACAGACACATAGAACAAGCATTTGCACATTTGCCACCAGCTCATTTATTGTCACATTAGCGAACATTTTCACTTATTTATTGGCAAATTCGTTCTGGATTCATCATGTCTCACATCCTGCACCAAAAAAAAAAAAAAAAGCCAAAAGGAATTTTTTTGTTGCTTTACATTTACCTTCTGTCCTCGTTTGTGTAGTTAGTCCATAGAAAGCCTTTCCTTCTCATTGTCAACAAAAAGTCGTACAAGGCAAGTCCAACTGGTCATGACGTCAGCAGCCCAATGATTTCTTCCTCGAATTGGTGCGAAGCCGCCGCCACGGCACACTTTGTCCACCAGATGTCGCTGTTTGAGCACAGATTGGGTTGTAAAACTTGCAAGCGAACACTTTGATTCATTCATGCTCTCCCGCCCCCAATAAAACGCGCCAGTCAGTGGTTGTCATGGCAACGCGAGACGAAACATTTCAAAGGCACGCGTGCGATTCGGCGTTTTTGTTTCGTCTCACGGTCACACACACGACGCAAGTTCACGTGACGCACACAAAGCCTATTGATCAATGAGGCGAGGAATTGATTGATGGATTTCGTGTGTGCGCGCAGACAAAGTTGAGCAGGCGCGCCCCCGCCCCCAATGAGGCGCGGTCATGTGTGGCCAATCGGAGGCGACGAGCACGAGTATAAAAACCCGCGGACCGGGCAGGAATGATTGACAGCTTCAGTTCACCTCCTCATCTTCTTCATCGTCGTCTGCTCCTCTTCCTCCTCTTCCTCCTCTTCCTCCTCTTCCTCCTCTTCCTCCTCGCGCAGATTGCAAGTTGTGAGCATGTCGTCGATCGCAGCCAGCACCAAACTCAACAAGACCGTCAGGCAGCAGTACCTGGACCTCCCCCAAGGAGACAAGGTCCAGGCCACCTACATCTGGATCGATGGCTCCGGAGAAGGTCTACGCTCAAAGACCCGCACCCTGGACTGGGAACTCAAAAGCGTCCAAGGTCAGTCGGCTTGCATTCATTTATGTGCGTTCATGATTTATAAACTTGTCATTACATTGTTAGATGCAGTCATCTAAACTTGTAATTGTTAATGTAATGAACAAATAGTTCCATTATAGTCCTAATTTTTTTTAAAATTGAAATCTTTATTTACAATGTGAACTGACAAATCAAAATCAACCTACCCCTAAAGTTAAATAAAGTTCAATCCTGAGTTATTATTATGTTATTACAAACATGTAATTACAGTCATGTTATAAGATGTAATTAAACTTAGTTTTATGAATTTGTGGTCATGTTAATTATAACTGACCGTATAATTACATTCAAATGTTGTGTGTACTTTGATTGTTTCAATTTCAAGTAGTAATATTTGTAAACGTGCTTCGATTCAAAGACTTCGAGGTTATTAAGGGTACAATATATATTTATATATCGATTTTATTTACATTTTTATTTACATCCTTGTCATTACATTGTTATAAATGTGTTATTACATATTTCGACATTGCATTGTCATAAAGATGAAATTATGTTATACAAAATGAATTAATTGACGTTACAATTGAAACATTTGAATTTGTAATGACATTGCTATTAATTTATAGCTACTTTAATGTCATAACATGAAAGCACAGGCTGGCAGTAAACTTCTAATTCCGTTTGTGTCTTCGGGAGCGCATTCATGTGATTAGCAGAACACTCGGATGTCATACGAACATGTTATTACAGTCATGTGATGCTGACCATGTCATGATGTTGCGTGTCAGATGTTCCTGAGTGGAACTTTGACGGGTCAAGCACATTCCAGTCCGAGGGCTCCAACAGCGACATGTTCCTGATCCCGGTCGCCATCTTCCGGGACCCCTTCAGGAAAGACCCCAACAAGCTGGTCCTGTGTGAGGTGCTTAACTACGACAAAGAACCCGCAGGTACGTTCACAGACCGGCCGCTAAGACCCCAGAGAAGTGCTGGTCCCATGACAAAGATTGAGTCCCGAGAAAAGATGCTGTCAAGTTTGTAGTCCACAGAGAAAGTTGGAGTTCCAACAGATGGTTGTAGTCTGAAGGGAAGACGTTCAAGTCCAGAGAAAAGGTTGGAGTCTAGAGAGAAAGTTCTAATTCCGAGGGATGGTGATAAAGAAGTCTAAAAGAAGGTCCTGGTCCAGGGAGAATGTCCAGAGGGAGAGTTCTAGCTGTGGATAAGGTTCTAGTCCCAAGAGAAGCTTCCAGTCCCGTGAGAAGACTCTGGTCTTGACAGAAGGCCTTGTCTCAAAGATGGGGTTTTTGGGGGGAGAGAAATCCTGGTACCAAGAGATGGTACTACTCCAAAAAGAAGGTTCTGCAGGTGTCCGGGAGAGGGTTCCAGTCCTGAGATACGGTACTAGTCCTGGGAGGTGTTAATCCTAAGAAAAAAAGGTTTGGGTCCTGAGAGTGGTCTTCCGCTATTTTCTTTGTTTTTATCTTCTTTAGAAAATCGCAGACCGGTCTTCCACAACGGAGAATTGACAACTGCACTACGGCAACTTTTTTTTCTTCTTCAAATCGATTGTTTATCCAGATACAAAGTGTCCAAGCGGATTCATGTGAAACTGCCGTCCGTGTTTTTGTCCAATGCAGGAGACCTTCTTTACTCTTCTTGCCAACTCTTTAGTATGATTTTCTCTGGCCGAATATTCTGTTGTTGGTCCGGATACAAGAAGGGAGAAAAATGCTTCTGTCTGCTCCGCCCCCCCAGACACCAATCTCCGAGACCGGTGTCGTCGCATCATGAGCCTGGTGGAGAAGGAGCGTCCCTGGTTCGGGATGGAGCAGGAGTACACGCTGCTGGGCACCGACCGGCACCCGTTCGGATGGCCCCGCAACGGCTTCCCGGGACCCCAAGGTGAGCAGCGCACCGGCCGCCGCCCGACTAGCAGTTTGCCGGCTGGTTGCTAACGAGCGGCCGCTGCTCGGCTGCCCCCGTCAGGTCCGTACTACTGCGGCGTCGGCGCCGACAAAGCGTACGGACGCGATGTGGTGGAGGCTCACTACCGAGGCTGTTTGTACGCCGGTGTGAAAATCTGCGGCTCCAATGCAGAGGTCATGCCAGCACAGGTGATGACTCGAACCGCTGACCAAACTGTATGAGTGTGAGTTGGGGGGGTGATGAGAGGGTTTGATGTAAGCGCCCAATGGGGACAGACCAGCCTGAAGGGACAAAGGCTTTTTGTAGGCTTAGAGACTTAGACTCCCCCAAGTGTGTCTGTCTGTTGAGGTTCCCCCCGATGGACGCGAATGTAGCATCCTTCTGCTTTCGGTCGGGGGGGTCCGACTTTTGTTTGTGTGTTGGCACCAGACAAAAAAGTACCCAAGCACCTCAATTCCACCAACACGCCAAGTGAGGAAGAAGATTGCAAAGCAGTTGCAATGACAATCAGGACTGAGAATCTGTCTGAAAGCAGGTCCAGAATGAGATCCCGCCCCGAATGGACCAGTTCCAAGCATTTGGGGGTCATGAGTGAGAGAAAATCAGCCAAGTGGTTGAAAAAGGGATGGATGCCAGAGTTGAAAGTCTGCCGTCTCGGTCTTCCTGGATCTTCCCCCACTGAGGCGTTCCGGGCACATCGCAGCAGGGAAATCCCAAGTACTGGACCAACGATGTCTCCAGGTTGACCAGGGAAGTCCCGGGATCCTCTCAGAAGAGCTGGAGGAAGTGGCTGGGGAGACACAAGTCTGGGCTTTCCCAGCTTCGCTGGCCCTGTGATGCCGCTCCAGATGAGCAAAAGCAGATGCATGGATACATTCGACATAGCCCGTTTCTATTTAAAAATAATAATAATAATAATAATACAAGTGCTGAATTGTTGCACAACTTGTGCAACGCCTGCAGGACACGCGGTGACGTTTGTGTTGTGCTGCTGCGTTTCCAGTGGGAGTTCCAGGTGGGGCCGTGCGAGGGCATCTCCATGGGCGACCATCTGTGGATGGCGCGCTACATTCTGCATCGAGTGTGCGAAGACTTTGGCTTGATTGCGTCCTTTGACCCCAAGCCCATACCAGGAAATTGGAACGGAGCCGGCTGCCACACCAACTTCAGCACCCAGGACATGAGGCAGGAAGGAGGACTCAAGTGAGTACTGCACGCAAGCACACGGTCTCGGGACCACAAGCTTTTGTCTCAGGACAAAAAGCACACAAACGGTTCGAAACTTCAACGAGATGATAAGATGGCTTCGGGTAAATATCACCTTCTCTTGGGATGAGACCATTAACTCCCTTGAGAGTAGAATCTTTGCTTGTGACCGAACCGAGTCTCCGGGGACTCGAACCTTCGTCTCACAATCTGATTTAAAACGACGTCTAGTTGTTGTTTTTTTGAAACGTTGTGCCCAGGGTGATCGAGGCGGCCATCGAGCGTCTGGCCAAGCGCCACCACTACCACATCCGCGCCTACGACCCCAAAGGCGGTCTGGACAACGCCCGGCGCCTGACGGGCCACCACGAGACCTCCAACATTGACCATTTCTCCGCCTGCGTGTCCAACCGCGGTGCGAGCATCCGCATCCCGCGGGCCGTCGGTGAGGAGCAAAAGGGCTACTTCGAGGACCGCCGGCCGTCCGCCAACTGCGATCCGTACGTGGTCACCGAGGCCCTGGTACGAACCTGCCTGTTGAAGGAGGAGGGGGAGGAGTCTGGAGAGTTCAACCAATAATGTGGCACCCTTGCTAGAAATGTGACCCACCAATGACAGTTGACGTTTTCTACCTTTTTTTTTTTTTTACTGCTTTCTGCTCTTTAATAAACTTGCCGCCTCCCCTTTGGCGCTTGCTTCGTAGGTCACATGACTGCTCTTCTAGATTAGCATTGCACAGCATGATAGAAACTTTTCTCTCGGGACCAGAACCTTCTCGAGGGCATTGGAACCTCCTCTCGGGACAGGGACAAGAATCTTGTCTGTGGACTACAACGGTGGACTTTTCCTCAAGACTAGAACCTCTGTCGAGACCAGAACTTTCCTTGTGACTAAAAGTCTACTTTTGGAACTGGAATCTTCAATCAGGACTAGAAGCTTCCCTCAGGACTAGAATGTCCTCCGGCATGCAACCTTCTCTCAGGACTAAAACCTCTTGGGACGCGGACCCGACACGAACCTGCCTGTTGGCGCAGGGGAAAGGAATTTGCAGCCAAAGATGTGACGCCCTCGTTGATCACGTGACCGACCTGCTGCAACTTTTCGTACCCTTGTACCGCCCACAGGGGAAACATTTGCCAGCTTCCGGTTCTTTCACTTGGTTGACTGCCATGGACGTCCGTGACCGTCAAGCGGAATGCAAGTGCTCTCTGCCGCAGACGTGGAAAAGCGCTCTCGTTGGGTTGGCGCGGACCGAGGTCCGACTCGGCTTGTGTGAATTTCAAGCTGGCGAGCAGCCGACGGCGGCACTGCAGCACTTTGGATCACAGATCGCGCAGCTTTCCAGTAGAATGTTAAGGGGGCGTCTTGGCTCGTTCTGCCCGTTAGGAGGGAGAGAAATGCGAACACTTTGGAAGTTGGACAAGATTAGCCGCCTCCCATTCGAGCGGAGGATTTAAAAGTAGGCGTCGTGGTCCGAAAATGAAGGGGGGGGGGGGGATGCCGTTCATGGGGTGAATGACGAACCTCAAGTTAGAAACGCTGAGTCAGCATAATGTTTCGTAGTTGCACATCTGTAAATAAATGTTGCCATTCAAAACTCTCTCAGGCTTGGGTCAAAATCGGTGTTTCTTTTCACAAAAACGTTTTGGTGGAAGCAACCGAGGTTCTAAAGAAAGAACACGACAGTCGACAATGGCAACAATTTTCAACCATCATCAAATATAATGCTACGTTACAAGACGGCGGGTGTTGACGGTTCAAATCAGAGGTCAGCTCTAAGAAACCACACACACATTTGGAGCGTTTCCAACAGAAAGAAAATTGACATTCATCGTGAGGATGACGACGACAGCGCTGAAAGTCAAACTTCATGATGCGCCAAAAGGAGCATTTCAGAGTTTCCCGACATTTATTGAATATTCCTGATTAGCATCCATCAATTAGCAGCGGCTCACTTGCACCGCCTGCTCGGCGTAAACAATACAAACGACATGTAGATTAGCAATAGCGCAACACAGCCAGATGACTCAACGGACTCAAAGAGCTTTTAGCTAAATACAGCCGTGTGCTAACGTAGCTCGTGGCTAACAACATGCTAATGTTCAGCGCGAGCTCCACGTGAGCGTCTATAACGAGCAACATGTGCTTTGGTGTCCAGTTAGCATCCAAATGCGCTAACGATTGAAGACAATCGGCGCGTTTGTGTGAGGCGGCGCGGGGGCGACCCGGGTCAGCTTGCTAAGCGGAATACACATGACTGCTCACGTCTTGGCGAAAATGGTGAACGTTTGATTTTGGACCTTCAATTTGAAATGGAACGAAAGGTTTTAGTGTAACATTATTTCAAACTTTTCCGTGTTTCAAGGTATAAAAAAAAAAACACAATTTTAAATTGCTAATACATTTAAAGGCTAGAAAACTTTTTTTCCTGATAAAGCTTGTGCAAAAATTGTGTTTTTGAACTACATATTTTTCATAGCAATTATAATTTTTCACAAATGTCTGCAATTTGCAATCAGCTGGAGTCCGTCCACTGTAATATTTTTTATTTAGTGACGCATCTTTGAAAAATGGCATCAGTAAAGAATATTTGAGGGTGGCGATCAGTCACGAGACGCTTTGTTCAGCGGATGAAGTGTGAGAGCGGCCGTGTGTGCGTGAGAGCGGCCATGTGTGCGTGAGAGCGGGCGTGTGTGCGTGAGAGCGGGCGTGTGTGCGTGAGAGCGGGCGTGTGTGCGTGAGAGCGGGCGTATGTGCGTGAGAGCGGGCATGTGCGCGTGAGAGCGGCCGTGTGTGCGTGAGAGCGGGCGTGTGTGCGTGAGAGCGGGCGTGTGTGCGTGAGAGCGGGCATGTGCGCGTGAGAGCGGGCGTGTGTGCGTGAGAGCGGGCGTGTGTGCGTGAGAGCGGGCGTGTGTGCGTGAGAGCGGGCATGTTTACGTGAGAGCCGGCATGTGTGAGCCTGAAACCAGACCATCGACTCTTTTGTTTTCAAACAAACACTAAACGTGTCTTGACATGTGGAAAGTGCAAGTCAGGTGAAAGAAGATGCTAAACATGCTACGTGCGCTAGCAACATGCGAGGCTGAGAAGATGTCGTCCAAGTGGGTCGAAAAGTTGTTGCATAAGAAAACATTCCACGCGCAAGCTCTGTTCTCAACTAGCAACTTTTGCTCCAATAAAAAGCAGCCACACGCTGGCACGACCGCAAGTCAGCCAAAATCTTATACAACGTTTGCAAGCCCCTCCTCTTTTTTCCAGGAAATCAAACAAGGACTTTTGTCGAGCCACGACACCAAATAATCATGTCATGAGATCTGGTGAGCTCGAACCCATGTGGCACCCGAGTACAAAAAAAATCCAATCAGAAAAATCGGAAGAAAATTGGAATCTGCGACAAATTGTTTGAATGCTGGCAAAATGTGTGAATGAAAATCGGACCTGAATTTTGCCAGATGTTGCGCTTTGCAGAAATGAGCCCGTCGTTGATGAGGTCGGCATTTTTCCGTTTCCTGTGAAGTTGGCGCGAGGAGAACAAACTGGCAGCGGCCAACGAGCTCAACGCATTCTCGACATCTTTCTGTCGTCTTGACGCTTTCCACGGCGGCTTCTTTGGCGTTTTCCCGCAAGCCAGTGATGAGCACTTGCACTGCCAAATGGGTCGCCTTCAAGATGGGAAGAACTTTGAAGATATTTTGGATCGCCAGGAATGCGTCCGCAGTTACAAAACACACAAACTTATGCAAGGTGTCACCGCAGGGTTGCGTAAGCTTGTTTTTCTTTGAGCTTGATTTAATTCATCTAATATGTAACTTGTTTTGTTGTGAAACGCGGCCTGGTGATTTTCCACAGCAACTTTTTCATGCCAGATCACAAGCAGACAGCGACACACGCTGGACGTTGGCAGTCATGACACAAAAAAGAAAAAGGAAAGGAAGAAAGTCCGTGTTTGTGGATGAAGAATGCCATGAAATGATTCAAGATGGCCGCCAATGTTCTACTTCTTCATCTGC
This sequence comes from Vanacampus margaritifer, assembly GCF_051991255.1. Classification (NCBI taxonomy): domain Eukaryota; kingdom Metazoa; phylum Chordata; class Actinopteri; order Syngnathiformes; family Syngnathidae; genus Vanacampus; species Vanacampus margaritifer. Next base: position 24,428,011 of record NC_135444.1, read on the forward strand.
TACAGCACGAGACAACAAAAGTCTTCGGCGTCACGTCGAGGCCGTTTGCAGCCGCCGGCACCAGAAGAAGACGCGGCACGAGTCGAGGTGTTAAAAAAGGAAAAGAGAATTTATTGCTGGAAGAAGTTTGTGGAATGAACAAATAGACACACAAAGCATCTTCTTCGTCTGACATCGTCAACACGAACAACATGTCGGCTGCCGGTCGGTCGGCCATCTTTGGTGACGCCGATCAGTAATGCTGACACGTCAATATTTTAGCTTAGAAGAAAAAGAAGGAGACAAAAAAAAAAAGTCTGAACATCCAAAACGGAAAAGTTTTCAAGGAGACGCGGCAGGAAATCAAAGTCTGTGAGTCTGTCTTCCTCGCACTGTCCGTCCGTCCGTCCGTCCTTGCGGGCGTGTCCATTTCCCGATCACATGTCGTCGTCTTCATCTTCGTCCTGAGAGGAACCGGACTGCTGGGCGGCGCTGGCTGCCGCCATCTGGGCCTGCTGCGCCGCCTGCTGCATCTGCAGCCACTCCTGCTGGGCCAGCTCGGCCTGCTGCTGCCGCGCCTGCACGCACGCACGCACGCACGCACACGCACGCACGCACAACCGTGGCGTCAATCCCATCATGCATTGCAAAACACAACGAAACAAAAAAAAGCTTCCAGGTATGCATTCAAAAGTTGGGGGTCAAATGAAGTTCAACAAACTCATTTCCTGAAATGTTAAGATGATAATAATAATAATAATAATAATAATAATAATAATAATAATAATAATAATGCATGACATTTCTAAAGCACATTTTTGGCCACTCAAAGGCGCTTGACGGCGGCTCATCATTTGTCGGGGCTGCGTTGCGGTGGACGGCAAAAGCCCACAACGTCCTCGTCAAATGCAACAAAACCAAAAGCTGTTCTCGTGCATTATTGGGATGCATACAAAAATTGTCTTCTGCGCCGCTTGATGTGTTTGTCACAAAAAGCTCAATTTCTGTCCTTTTGCATAAAAGAATGTCCAACATGTGATTAGGAAGGTCAGAAAAAAGGAAAAGAAAATCCACATTTTGTTCCTGGTGGGAAAAGAAGAAGAAGAAAGCGTTGACGCAACACAAACTTCTGCAGGTCTCGAAAGAGCCGGCAAAAGGCGGGAAAACCGCTGCGGGCAAGACCAGGAAAACGGACGGCAGCCAGCGAGTTAACGCAAGAAAAGGATCGGAAATGATCTCGCGCTCTCGCTCGCCCGCTTTTTGTTTTAAAGAATCCCCAAAAGTTGTCGTCTGAACCGACCGACCGACCGACCGACCGACCGACCGTCCGTCCGTCCGTCCGTCCGTCCGTCCGTCCGTCCGTCCCCTTCATCCTGCCCAGCGGGCGCTTGCCGTCATGTAGGGATGCTCCGATACGTGGATCGGGCATCGGCCCAAATGTTGGCAAAAAATGGATCCGATATCTGTCAAAATGGCGGCCATCCACGGCGGCTTCGCTCTTGGGCACGTTCACGTCTCCAAGGACGAGCGAAACATAATTTCACTTTTGCTACGTTGGCGCAGCCGATGTCTGTCAAATTTGCACGGGGCGAACATCGGAAGCCATTTTGGCAGGAAGGCGGGCCCCGCGTCGCCAGCTCGCCCAGCGGACCTCGGCAGCAGCGAGCGTGAAAGGACGGCCGCGTGGGAAGCGGCAACAGAGTTTGCGAGGCGGGCCACGCGACATCAGATCACGAATGACGCCTGTTGTGACGCCATTTTGTACATCAAGGCGGCATTCGGTGATGATCTATTTTCTTAATCTACGAAGAGCAACAAGAAAAGCACGTCGCCTTCAACTACTTGTTTACGTGCCGACACGACGGCGTGTAAACGGAAGCTAACGTGGCCGCACGCTTGAAACATGAACACGGCTTGAAGGTAAGACAATAAAAGCGGACGTCGCTTCATGATTACGTTCATTCAACGTGTATCGAAAGCATTGAATGGAAATCATACACAACATTTCATGTTCACAAATATTTCAAAGACATGAAAGAGCGTCTAAAAGCGTTTGAGGTTTTTAGTGTGAAATTTTTTGAATATTATTGTGCAAAGACAATTTGGTATGGATGGGATCGGTATCGGCGTCGAATCGGTAACGAAAAAAGTGGAATCGGAGCATTCCTCCTGTCACGCGCCACACAAACGTTCAAAACGCGAGCGGGTTTGTGTTTTCGGACGTGATCTAGATCCGCATGTCGGAAAATAGGCTCTGATCCAGTGAGACATAATGACGCCACGCAATTTGCTTATTGAAATGAAAAAAAACTACGATTTTCAGAATTTTCTATTTTCTTCAAAGAGTAAAAGTAAGAAACGGAGCCTCCGTCACTTCCTGCAAGTATCTGGAGTTGTTGCGGTCTAGAGCACGTTTGTCATGATTTGGACGTAAAAAAGGTCGGCAGGCTGAAGGTTGGGAAGGGCGCGAGAGCTAAGATGAGCCCTTGGGACAATCTTTTGCCGGTCATTCCTTACCTTGGCGAAGAGCTCCTGCTGCTGCCGGAGCAGCTCCTCCTCGGGGATGCCCAAGTTCTCCAGGCGGGAGCTGGCCTTCCTCCTCTTCAAGGCCACCGTCTTGCACTCCTGCAGCACGTCCTTCACCTCCGTGATGTACGAGGCGAAGCCCAGGCTCTCCAAAGCTGCGGGGGGCACCACCCACAACGTCAACACGCCACCAACACTCGAACCGGCCGCCACGCTCACATCGGACATGACACTTTTATCTTGTGCAATAATCGGAAGGTTTATTGCAAAATCTCTTTCTCCCTGTTTATTTGGTATCGTTGAGTGATGATGCAACCTACAGTATTTTGAAAGGGAGAATGACACGTGTACACGGGGGAGGGGGGGGGGAGGGGGGGAGGGGGCGTGACGACACGACGGCCCGGGGTTCCTCTCACCGTTGATGACGTGCTCGGGCGAGATGGTCTTCTTGTCGGACTTGTTGCAGATCTCGTTGGCCTCGGACGAGATGAGGTGGATGAACTCCGTGCAGCAATTGACCACCAGCTCGCGCGCGTCGTTGGCCACGCGCACGTTGGGCAGCGTCTCTTTGATCATCTTGTTGATGGCGGCGCGCGGGATGGTCAAGTCGTCGTCGTTGCCGGAGGACGAAGCCATCGTTCGAAAAAAATGAATACAAATAACAACACTAATAAAAGTGAGGGATCCTCCTTTGTGTTTTGCGCAGCGCGCGCAATCCAGCGAATAGAAGACGTCCGTCCGTCCGTCCGTCCGCCCGGCGGCTAACTGAGGCTATGCTAACACCGCAACAGAAAGCGAAACGTCTCCGCACAACATCGGGCCAAAATGGCAAGTTCAAATATTACGAAGGAAGCTCGACGTGACAAAGGGTGCAAATGGTTCAGCGGCGGAGTGGAAAGCAGGCGGTTTAGTAGCCGAACGAATCCAACGGAACAGCTCAGCCGCCGCCGCCTCCGCCCGTGAGCATGGCTAAAGCTAAGCTAAACGAGGCTAAGCTAAGGCGAACAACGGCTCGCTCATACGGAACTCACAATTGATCCAACGTCGCCGGGAAACTGATTAAAGGGCGTCGCTAATGAGACGGATAAGAAACGAATCCACGAAATGCGTCAACGTCAAATAAACGTCAGATTCCGCCGTTGACTACTTTCAAAATGTACTACAACATTAGCCAACATTTGTGCGGATGTGACGTCACTGGGAAACCGGATGTCGTCTTTCTCGCGTAAACACACGGCTAAATGAAATAACTCTGGGAGCTTCCTGAATTCTTTTTTATTTACCCCCGTTTTTATTTTATCTTTTTATTATTATGTGAGTCATGTAAATTGGATTGACTGGTATTCGTATTCTTCTCTGCTCAATAAATGTTATTTAAAAAACAGCTACATTTTCTGGTTGCTTAATTGTGATACATTGTTTTATGTTCACAATTGTGGATTTGCAAAGTGAGAACCTGCATGATTTTGAAAAAGATGTATATTTGTTTCAATATCTGATTCTAAAAATAAGAAAGCAGTTAAAACCCTTCAATTGTGTTCCCATTTTGATGTTTTCAATGTGCCTTAGATTTTATTTAAGACGTTTATTTAAGGCATTTTTTCCTGCCATTATGTTATTATTTCTCTGCTGTGCTATTGTTTATCGCCACCCAGTGGTCATTAGGGAACGTGCACCTTTTACGGCCTACGCACGTTTTGATTGGGGGGGGGGGTACACATTGAGGTCACTCAATTGAAACGTTTGTGCAAAGTACTTAAAGGATCTTTTTGCAGTCACTTTTTTTGCTCACGACTGCCACCTCTGGCCCAAAGCGTAACTGCAGCATGCGTGTCAGGCTCGTTGATGGTGCGCGTGCGAGTACGTGCACAATCTTAAAGCGACAGCCACAGTTGACAAACGAAGACATGACTTCAAATGAGGTAAGAAAAACTCGGCCCCTCCCCAAAGAATCTGTGGCGTGTGACGGTCCGCACACGCGACTATAAAGGGAAGTTCGAAGCTGACAGGTGCGGTCCGAGTCAAACGGTCGGGGCTCTTCGTACTCATCTGAGCATTGGTGGCGCATGACAACGATGGCAACCTTTTTCAACGGCATCTTTAACGTGAAGGCCATCTTTTTGGAGATATCGTTTGTCCGTCACATAAATAGACACGTGGATCGCAGATTAGTGTAAATACATAATCGCACGTAATCCGCGTTTAGTCGACATGACGAGGACAAATGCTGACACGCACAAAACATTTTGTCCTCAGGAAGTTCTTGCAATGTTGGACTTTTACATGATTAAGCTTGACTCATTTGATTCATGGTTCTTTTTTAATTTCAATGTAACATTTCAAATATTTTGAATTGAAGCCATTTACGTGAAAATATGTTTTTACAGCATTTCACATGCATTATTTCTACGTGTTGCGTCTCTTTTTCCCATCTTGACTTTTCCGGGATTGTATTATTGATCATTTTAGTCATGATTGGAGAAATCTTCACATGTTGACGCCACATGATTCCACATTTAATATGTGATGTGACGTGTGCAGGTACGGGAGCTGTTGCTAATATTTTGAAGCTGGTAAAATGTCCCATGACTGCCTGTGGGCGTGGCTAAAGACAAGCACAGGTTTTGACGAGGGGACTTCATGGGCTCCTCCGGCAACAAAATGGAGGACGCGTCAGTTGCTTTTGTCCAGCGCGAAGCTGCGTCTGCTGCGCCAACGCAGCAGCTTGAGGAAGTTGAGGCTGGCGTTGAAGATCTTGTCGTGCTCAAAGACCATCTTGTAGAAGGTGTCGATGGGCAGGTCGCCGCTGGGGTCGGCGTACTTGAGCGTGGTCATGGGCGTGTACAGCGTGTTGGTCTGGTGGCGGAACGGCGGGTTGTCCGACGTCATGATCCTCAGCGTGTGCTGAGGGGACACCAAAGACACGTCGGCTCCAGGAGCGGCTCCAGGAGTGGCCCCGCCCCCCCAAGGCGGGGCTTGCGGAGCGGCTCCTGCAAGTTGTCACTCACCTCAGCCACATCCTCCGCCGTCTGTCCCAGCGTCTCGAAAATCTGCTTGTAGTTCTTCAGGTAGATGTTGGTGAACATGTCGGCCGTCACGGCGTCGGCGTTGCTCAGATCCGTTTTCAGACCTTCGTCGTACACTTTGCGCTCAAACTCCGTGATGACCGGGCCGGGCTCGATCAGGCTGATGCTGAAGTCAAATGTGTGGACAAAAGTATTGGGCCGCGTGCAGGAAAACGTGCAACGCTGGCATTGATGCAAATCATGTCAAAGACATCCAGGAAGTGGGAAGGAAATGTGCAAAAGTTTTGGGAAATCCCAAAGTCTTCCCTCCTAATTGCAACAAAGCAACTGAAGAATTATTAAGGCCTTCGCTTTATCCAAGCTCCGATTGTTTGATTCGGAGCCGAAGGCAGGAAGTGCGATCAATAGCCGCGTGTGATGGGTGGAGGTGTGGCTTACTTGAGATTGAACCTGAGCGCTTGCACTGCCAAACTCTCGCAGAATCCTTCCACGGCGAACTTGGACGCGGCGTAGACGTCGTTGAAGAGGATCCCTGTGGACACACGAGGAGTTTTGCTTAAAAGGGTCTCCTGGCGCCGGCGCCGGCGGCGGCGGGTGGGCGGGACCTTGGATGCCCATGACGCTGCTGATGACCACGATGTGACCTTTCTTGCGTCGCTTCATGTCGGGAAGGATCTCCTTGAGCAGCCGGACCAGGCCGAAGAAGTTGGTGTCCATCACCGTCTTCATCTCGTCCAGCGATTGGCACTCGATGGGGCCGATCAGGCCCATGCCGGCGTTGCTGACTGACACGGGAAGTCAAGCTCGGACGCGTCACAAGTCAAACGACAGGTCAACAATCCAAATCGGTCTTATGGAGACGCACGGGACGCGCGGGTTTGATTTGCGCCCGCTTGGTCGTATCTGTGATGTGGAATGCGTGCAGGCCTGGCCTGTTAAGTCTCTAATTTTCAGCGGGAGGCGGCACTGGGATGCGGTTAGCTAATGAGGTTCGCGCCAGCGCAGGTGTGTCGTTACGTTACTGAAGACACTTTGTAGTAAACGTTTTGTTTTCTTTTGTCAACTTAGACGGAATTGTGAAGCGACCAACACGAGCCGGGAGGAAACAGTCAAAGGTGGAGAACGTCCAAAGTTTGCCATCATTTCAGAGTGGAAAAATAATGACTGCAAAATGTCGCCATGAAAGTACAATCAAAAAATAACAACAGCCAAGCGACGAAGTTGTAAACGGGTTCAACGTTCAAGCGGCTGCGTCGCAAATCAAGGCAAAATCTTTTCTTTTTTGTTTGCATATTGAAGCCATTATAACTTATTTCAATGTTTGTTCGGCAAAATGCTGTGATTGTTTCTTTTTGGGGCCGAAGCGCTGCTGCTTTTTCATGGTTATTTCCTGCATTTGACCACAAGACAATTTAGAAGGACCAGCCCAGGAATCCATTCCGAATATGGAAAACAAACGGAAGCGTCATCAATAAACGGCAGAACGACATTTGAGGCAAGAAGAGTTGGCAGAACCAAGTCCAAATGCCAGGGATGATTTAGTGTTTTGTTTTTTTGGTGCTCGTCCAGCCCTGATGTTTCCCCAAACAGTCTGTTGGGTTCATGCGGTAGCACATGAACCCAACACACTTTTGTGTATGTCGGCAACTTTTCCCACTCAAGGCCACGCAATCACAAAAATCTAATTCATTTCTTCAATTAAAAGCATAATTATGTTCTCCCACTTTTTAAAATTAAATGAACACTCATGTGAAAAATGGGTTTATTTGTTCAACATTTAAGATTCAACTGTTGTACTTTTTGTGAAGTTACACAAAAAATAGCTCGATATCTTCCACATTTTTTACAAATGAAAATGTAGCATGGAAATATTTGCGAATTTTTAATTCAGACGTTTTATATTCTAAAATGAATAATTGGAACCTGTTCCAAAGGTTGAACTGTGTTTGTGAGGTTGCAGCGCCCTCTGTTGGTCAGTTAATCGGCACCGTTTCAATTCTAGTTAGGCATGTTTTTGGCCACCTATGCTTGCTGTTAAGTCCCGCGCTAATCGACAGACAGACGAAGTTGGTCGCTACATGTTCACGTTTTGCTACAAATTCTCATTTCCAAATGCGCGCGCGCGTGCATTTGCGGAAACCACACACATAAAACCCCTCGCCACAATTAAACAACAGAAAGAGAGAAGCTGGTCGGATCGTTGCTCTTTTTTAAATGTATTTTTATTTTTATAAATACTAAGAATTCCGTGTGCAGTGTTGCAGGTGCGACTCACCGAGGACGTCCACCCTGCGCTGGGGCAGGCTGTCCACGCACGCTCTGATGGACGTCTCGTCACACACGTCCAGCTGCTTGATCTCCAGCGTTCGGCCCAGCGCGCGACCCGCCGCCTCCACCAGCGCCTCGCCTTTGCTCACGTTCCTCATGGTGGCGTACACTCACGCGCCAACGCACGCACGCACACACACACACACGTCCAATATCGTGCCATTATAACGCTTAAGTTTTTCTCAAATACTCACTTTTCCATATCAGGGCATATTCAATGATCACTAAGCATCAGTTGCCGGATACTTTTCAAGACGCATTCAGGCAACTGCTTTTAAACAGCTCAACTTTTCGAATAGCGAACAAACAACCAGAGAATAAAAGAATCGCGACTGCTCAATTGTTGTCTTTACCCATGAATCTCTTCTTGTCGTCGTTGGCGATGCGCGCCGCGAGCGCCAGGCCGATGCCGGACGAGCATCCCGTGATCAAGACCACCTTTTGAGACATCTCGCTGACGGCCAACAAGCAGGGAAGAGTCCGCCGGGAGGTCCGAGTCAGCGAGTCAGCGAGCCAGCGAGTCAGTTTACAGCGAGAAGGTCCGAGCGGAGCGACAAGCTTTCTTAATTCCCGCCACTTAATCCCCACAAAGTGCCAGTCAGCACTGACGCGCACGCGCGCCACAAACACGCACACGCAAACAGCAGGACTTTGTTGGGATGTTTATTGAAAAGAATCAAATGTTTCCCGTCTAAATTTGCTTGCAAGCTGGCAAAAAGCAAATAAAGAAAGATTCCACGCAAAATAAAGTCATGTGACAAGTCATGTGACTGCAAAGGCAGGAAGTCAACATTGTTCACAACATCTGCTCCCAAAATGCCACCCAAGTTTTGAGACAAATATCAAATATGCTGATCTCTTGACCAAAAACTTTTTTTCTTCAGGTCAATATTTGGCAAAAGGAAGCTCTGATTAATTGGTCAATGAATGAAAGATACATGAAATGATTCAAATAAGTTCTTTTTTTCGCTCTCTTAATGTGCACAACAGCAAAGACTTAAACTACAGGAACCAGCACCAAGATGACTCCGCCCACTGGACTAGGAGTGACGAAACTGCCGGCAAAGCGACACAAGCCGGCAAATCTGTGGCCTAACGCGCGCCGATGACGGCAAGGGGGTCTTTCTCCCACAAGGCGGGGTCCCAGGCCATGAACCATCCGGTGAAGGAGGGCGGCTCCTCGCCCTGTGGGATGACGGTGATGGCAGTCCCGTGGCGGCCGGATGGGTCCGACTTCAAGTAATCCTCAGCTGAAAGGTCCAGCAAATAATCGCATCCAATCCAATCAAATCATGAGAGCTGCTGCTGCTGTTGTTGTTGTTGTGTGTGGAAACGGGTCCCGATGGGCTTACCGATGCGCTCCGCTCCCTTTTTCTCAGTCTCGTTGGCGTCCTTCCCCACCCAAATAAACAGCTGCAACCAACAAATGTGGAGACAAGCAACATCAATACCATTTTTGCTCGTGTCAAATGTTTGATGGAAAACAAAAGTGGGCAAAACACAAACAGGAAGCCAAGACGGTTTACCTGGTAGTGAGTGTCCAGAATCATGACATCGTCCGTCTCCAGGTCCAGCTGGTCCAAATCTCCGGGGACCTCCTCCACCTACGCACAAACACGCACACACTAAAAAGTACGCAATCAAAGCCCAAAAGACGAGACGAGACGAGACGGGACGAGACGGGACGAGACGGGACGAGACGGGACGGGAGAAGCTTCTGGAAGATGGGCCGGGCCCGCCTGGATCATGTGATCCTGAACAGGAAAAAATGCCTTTGAAAATGTGGACTATTTGAAAAGCACGGCTGATCAGCCAGATGTTGCATCCATCAGCCAGATGTTCCACGGGGCCTCTTTGGCCACTTGAGCGAGGCCTGCCCTCGTTTCCATCGGACCTCCATCTTGCTTACCTCGGCCGTCCTTGAGTCACACATTGTCACATGTCGCACGGGGGCGTGGCTAAGAAAGTATAAGAGCAAGCGACCCTATTGGACCGATGAGCTCTCCTTTCCCATCTGGCAGGAAAAGGCTCCAAAGTTGCGCACGTTTGACTTTTGCCGAGCCCGCCGTGTCGTGTCACTTGACGGATTCAACTGCCAAGAGCGCCAAGAGCGCCGTCGATAAGGAAGGCGAAAGTCGCACGATGGAATCAAGTGTGCCAAATCGGACACGGACGGACGAGTCGCATCCGTCGTTAACCTTATGTTGGTCCTCCATCACCTTGAAAACGGCTTGACCTTTTCATGTGAACTTATCGTGTCGGAAGATGCACGTCGGAACAAAATATTGGACTTTTGTTCCAGGTGTGTCCGCTTCCATGCTTTAGAAAAGTTCAGCTCTCACACACACACCACACACACACAAAGCGGCGCTTGACATTCAAGAAGAGGAGATTTGTGCTCACGTGGATGCGTCCGCTGGCGTTGGAGCACGCGAAGAGTCTGGGTTGCCAGACTTTGGCTTTCTGCAGCACCAGCGAGGTTTGGTAGTCCTTGCGGCCGCCCAGAACCTTCCAGAAGCTCTCTGGGGACGTCGGCCAGCACACACACAGCAGGTGGTTATTGACATTGAAACGCGGGTGGCGTATGAGAGCATTTCATTGTGCTCGTGAACAATGTGTGAGAGCTCGTCCTGAATTAAAGGTGCCTCATTTTTCTCCATAATGTCCGTGAGAGAAGAGGATGGTTGTGTTCAAGTGTTTATGCGTTGTTATTCATTTATGTGTGAGAGTGTTTCACTTCTCTCTCTGTGTTTTATTTGTAGGCAAAAGCCTTTCAGTGGTGTATGATTAAAAAAAAAAAAAAAACTGTTGCGAGAGTTTCTGTAGTGTTTGAAAAAAAAAAATCAGTTGTTTGTGTGAGAGTGATTTAGCAGTGAATGTGAGCAAAAAAAAAGTGTATGTGTTGTATGTGCTGTGGAAGTACGTATGAAAAACGTTACCATTACACAATTACGGTGGTATGTGATTAAAAAAACGAAAATAAAAAAATAAAAAATGTGTATGAGAGTGCGTGTAAGTAGGTAAGTGTGAGAGAGCATTTTGGTGGTATATGTGAGTGGAACCCAAACATTTGTAGTGGTTTAAAAGTGACGTGTGTGCGAACAAACGGGTTTGCAAGCATGAGAAGGTTTCGGTAATGCGAATGAGAGCGTTTGGTTTCACGTGTGAGAGGTCATCCCGAACGTCCCCCGTGAGGACCTCTCACGCTGAATGTTTGCGTTTTGCTGACCGGGCTCTTTGGTCTCGGCCACCTCGGTGGGAGTGCCGCCGCCCAGGATGCCGATCAGGTGTTTGGCGGCCGCCAGCTCCTCCGGCGTGGTCCCGCGACCTTTCCACACGAACGTCCCCTTGGGCCACTTCAGCACAAAGGCGTCGTTGGAGTTGAGAGAGGACGCGTCCGGCGCCACCTGCGAGTCACACGGAGCAAAGACAGCCACAGATCAAGACTGAGAAAGTCTTCCGGCTGAGAGAGCAAGTCAGTGGCGGTCAATTGCGCCACTTTGAGGTCAGGAGGTCACGACAAGACCAATAAATTGGGGCTTCCCACCACCGATGGCAATATATGACTGGCTAGCCGCTAGCACGTACGCGCCCGTGCAAGCCGTTGAAGCCACAGGGCGGCCATCTTGCTCCTCCCATCTCGCCAGCAGACTACTGTATAAACGATACGGAATGCGCACAGATGAGACATATGCAGCTCGTAGGCGGTTAGTATCGGGCCGCCCCGGGGGGCAAGGTGGGGGGGTTGTGACGAGGTGGTCCCTATTTTTTAACAAGTCCAAAAAAATACAAAATGAACAAGTGGACGGAATGTGCTGCTTTGAAGACATTCATTTCTTCGACCCCAATATTAAATTTGGCACAAGCATCTTTTGTTGAATTACACTTCTAATGATTTCATTAAAACGATACACACGTTTCCTCCTGTGAACACCATTAAGCATATCATTTATATATTTAAGGCAAGTTGTCAAATGTCCTCTTGTTTATGTTAAACAAATTGAAGTCATCATAAATCATGCTGTTTTTGACTAAGTACTGTCTCAAATGTTCTCCAATTTCTATACTGTAAATGTATAGGATGGTATGGCGAGAAACGTTTGGGAGGAGGAGCAATATGGCGGCCTCGCCGCTTCAAAAACCTTGGCCTATGGGCCTATTCAGACGAGTGGTCCCGCCCACCTCGACGGCACGCGTGGCCATGGTGGAGCTCTGTCGGATGTGGAAGAGGCGTGTGGCGCCGGGCTTGCTGTCGCCGCCCTTGCGGGACGTCCCGCCCAGGTGCACCACCAGGGGCTTGCCGCCAAACAGGCTCAGCAGGTGAGGAGGTTCTTGGCCCTGAGTCACGCGCACCTGCACGCCCACAGCAACAACAACAACCGCTGTTAGCACGCAGCTAGCTTAGCATAACACTGTCCTTGCTAGCTCATGTCAACAACGTAGCCTATTAGCTTCGATTAAATGCAATGTTCCCGACGGAAGAAGCCTTACTTGCGTAGCCTTGCCTCCCATGGAGTCGTCCAGGTTGATGGCCAAGATGGCGGAGGCTCCCAGCTCGTCTCTGGTACACCTGATTCCTTGCCTGAAGGGGGCAAAGTTCAAGCAAGGTCAAAGTTGGAGCCTCCATGCTAACATGCTAACGTGCTAAGTGACCATATGTAGATGATGTGCTTGTCTCTGCCGCCGCTGTTGTACGAGTAGAGCAGCAGGTAGCAGTCGCCGCCGAAGAACTGGCCGTGGGCGGACGCGTCCACCAGAACGCGGCCGCCGCCCTCCACGCGCCACACCTGAAGGACAGGAAGTAGCGGTTGGCGACAGGAAGTCAGCGAGGAAGGGAACAGGAAGTACCTGCACTTTCCCCGAGCCGTCGTCCACCATCCCGTGCTGCGCGGCCATCAGGTTGTTGCCATGGAGACTGGAGGCGTCAAAGGGGATGGGCTTGACCACGGCGATGCTGCCCACCGTGTAGGCCTGACTCGGACCCGTGCTCTCGTCCTTGTCCAGCCAGTTCTCAAAGAAGTCCTTGAAGAGGGTGGTCTCGCTCCCTTGCGGCAGGATCTGGACCTGTCGCAAGTCGCAAATCACAACCGGGAGATGATGAGCTTGCGCTTCTGCGGGCAAAAGTTGCACGGCCGACTCCTTACCTGACACTTGTCCGAGTAGTTCTTTTCTTTGATGAACTTGCCGGTGCTGGTCGGCGCCGCTTTGCGCTCTTTCATGTTGGACTCACGACCTGCGCACAAGTCGCTAACATGAGCTCCTGTGCTAGCTTGTTAGCAGTCAGCTAATAAAAGTCACAGCAACGACATAGTCAATATGTTACCTCGCTAACTAATACCTTGTCAACCAATCCATTTGTAAACTAGCACACGAGCCAGATAACTCCGCAAACTAACTCACAAACTAGCAAAGTCACTAATAATAACACGCAAGTCAAGAAATAACTTGCAAATGGGCAAAGTCTCTGACAAAGTCACAAAAGAACAAATTTTTAATTTTAGATTTGCAAACTAAATGGCAAAGTCGCAACCGAACAAAGTTGCAATTAAACTAACTCACAAACAATGAATTGGAGAACTAACCAAAAACTAAACGTGTCAACTAAGGAAGTAACTCAAAAAGTATCAATCTAAGAAAGTAGCGCAGGAACTGCTGAATTTGCAAGCAACTCATTTGCAAGCAAACTCATTCATGGACCAACAAAATGATGAATGAAAAAAACTCATGAACTAACTGACAAACCGGCAGCCAATCAAAGTGTTCCTTTCATTCCAACAAAAGAAGCGCGTGAAAACATGAAGTTGCTTGAGATGGGCCAATGGACATTTAGAGGACGTCTTTCAGATTTGGAGTGGTCCAAAGACAGAAATGTCCTTTTTATTTGGAAAGACTTACAAGAAGCAAATGTCCGCAGTTTGCTCGGCGGAAGGACATGAAAAAGCTACGTGAGCCGTCGCGCTTTCTGTGTAGCCAAACATGATCACCTGAGCGCTAGGCTAGCGATCTAGCTAGCTACCTTTCCAGAAGAAGATCTTGTGGTCTTGGCCGTTGTCCAGGATGTAGCACTCTTTGCTGGAGAGCATGTCCTGCTTGAAGGGGTTCTTGGAGGCCACCATCGTCACCGACATGGCGCCGGAAGCGTCCGACACCTGCGCGGGCGGCCAAACGTTAGCCGGCGTCTGTTGCCGTAGCGTCCTTTAGCACGTTGGCCGCGCCGCCTTGCGCGTACCTTGTGGAGGGATGCTGGACTTCGGCTGCTTTGCGTCACAGGCACGTCTGGACTTCCTGCAGGCAGATCGGGCTTGGGGCCCAAGACCTGACACCATCCAACACAAGTCAACAGGGGAGCCCGGAGGACAGGACAGAATAGGACAGGACAGAATAGTGTACAACACGTTCGGGTAGATTTGTAAAGCCTAGACAACAACAGAGTCGGACGCTCGACTAAGATCAAATGAGCTGCTTTCCCACCAACAAGTACCGCATCTTGGAAACTTGGACTTGTCTTTTCACAGCGTCTTAAGAGTTCTTGGTCATTTGTTGTAATGAGTTTGATGTGGTTTCACCTTGATGACCTCCTCGGGTTCGTCTCCCTCGTCGACGAGGCACAACTCGGCGCGTCCTCGCCGCTCGTTGTCTCGGATGTCCAAGGCCAGCTGCGTGGCCTTCAGACGCTCGTAGCGGTTGCCATCGCTGCCCGTCCAGGCGTAGATGTTCTGTCCGTCCAACAGCAAAGCCGCCCGTCAGAAAGAAAGCGGCGAGACGGACGCGCTGGCGTCCTCTCACCTTGCCCAGGTCGATGATGAAGGAGTCGCCCTTGTTGAAGCTGCCCCACTTCAGATCCACCTCGGTGGCACGCACCTGCCGGTGACCTTTCACGTGCAGCAGACGCTGGACATCGGTGTCGTTGGTCACCACCTGACGGAAGCCGGAGGCCACGCCCCCTTTCTGAAACGTCAAGCGCGCCGAGACACGACGGACGTCAACACAACAAGCGACAAGCCCGGCGACAGGTGACGTGCGCGTGCGCGTGCGGGGGCGGGGTTGGGGCCACTCGCCTTGTATGTGAGTCCGTGTTTGAAGTATCCGTTGAAGCTGAGCGACTCCTCGCCCTGATGCTCCGTGAACTGCTTGGCGGCGCCGCCCAGCGAGTCGTCCAGCTGCATCATCAAAATGCTCGCCGCTGCTTTCTCGTCCAGCGACGTCTGCGAGCCTGCCCAGACCGACGGACGCATGTTGACATGGACGGACGGACGGACTGACGGATGGACGGACGGACGGACGGACGGACGGCGCCTGTTCACTTGTCAACCGATGGCCCGGATCCAAAAATGTGTCGCGGAGTCGTTTTGCGTGCAAGTTGAAATTTCAGGGGTCTCCGCCGGTGTTTCTGACACCATAATAATAATAATAATAAAAAGTTTTCAAGAAAATCGAACAAAAATATGTATATATAAAAAATAAAAAAATAAACTGACGCGACCGGCTATAGCGCATGTAAAGTGAGTTTGCCGTCGCTCACTTGTGGATGGTGAGGTTCGAGGAGACCCGCTAACACGACTGAGACCAAAAGAGCAAACGCCCGCCCACGTAGATTTCACATCTGTGGGAAACACTGACGTGTACGTCATGACATCATCGGTTGCTTGAAAGGCGACAAGCGGGCGTCCAATGTCCTCATTTCAACGCTTACTTTTCTTCATTAACGGCATTTGAGAGCCCTAAACGATTCCTTGATGAGAAAATGAGTTGTTGATTAATTGGATGGTGGACGAGTTGTCCATTTTGCACAGCAAATAATTCACAAGCCAAACAACTTGTGAATTTTGAAATACGAGCACATTTTTTTGCCATGTCATTTGTGTTACAGCCACAAGATGGCGGTAACAAACTTGGCAACGAGCAGCAATTATTAGTGCCCAAAAAAAAACCTCTCGGGTGTGTTTGCTTCAAGCTGCTGTTGCCAAACTGCTGAAGTGTGAAAGTTGGCGCGCGTGCGCGTGGCACGTACCGATCCAGGTGTGCACGTTGTAAGACGGCGACGGGCTCGTGTGCAGGACGATGTAGGAGTCTCCAATGTAGAAGTTTCCGTGCAGATCTTTGGGGACCTCCGCCAAGTCCATCTTCTCCACGCGCCAAATCTGAAGACCGGCACGCTTGCCGGCAGACTCAAAAGCTTTGTGGGTCGGCATCGTCACTTCAGACAAACACAAAAAACAAATGGAACAAATACTCGACACTCAAATTGTTTACTCGGCAAGGCCGTTTTACTTTGATTGCACATCACACACACACATATATATATATATATTCAGTAAATATTCTCTGGATTATTATTATTATCTTAAAGTGCAATCTGTCGGGTCTTTGATAAATGTAGGAAAATACTTATACAAACAGTAAACTTCAAGAAAAAAGTCAGATACAAAGAATTTTCTTATGATTTTATGGGAAAAAGAGACATTGAAATAATGGATTCATGCTTTTATGAATCGAAATCCAGCTCGAAAAGGAAAATCGATTCGATATTGATTATTCGATTATTTGAAACCCAGCCCTTTTACGTGCGAGTACCGATACCTTGAAATAAGGTCGGGTGTCGTCCCGATACCGATACCTGGCATCAGTACTCGCTCATCCTGAGCTCGTCAACCATGAAGGTTCGTCTCGGGTTGAAAATCCGCTTGAGACCCGATGGGACGTCTGCTCATGGATTGCATCATCAAGATGACCTTACACGGCCATGTTTGCTTTTGTGAAGAAGCAGAGCTTTTTGCGTGGTCGCAGGTTCGGCGCCGGTGCAAATTGTGATCTGCCACTAAAAGTGCCCAGAAATGCTCTTGGATGACTCATTGAACGTTTTCAGGTGGCCACGAAGAGCATTTTTGGGTCATGTTGATCTGAGCGTGCCCAACAGCGACGATGCGTGCGTGCGTGCGTGCGTGCGTGCGGTTACCAGAGCAGGTTGGTGATCTTTGGTCACATGACACAACAGGGCGGAGCTGGCGCCCAACCCATCTGACTCATTGCTTAACTATTTCTTATAAAATGTTTATCATTGTTTCTTACATATGTGCCGATTCTCATTGATTTCTTCTTTTTCAAAGATCAACAATGCTTCCAAATGTCATCGGAATAATAATAATGATGATGATGATGATGATGATGATGAGGAGGAATATTCCTCCAGATGTGTTAGCGTGCAGACGTTACCTGCTGCTGTTGCTGCTGACGAGTAAAGACGACGTGAAAGTTTAAAGTTTTCCCTTCTTCCTGACTTCTTCCCGTCTGCTTCACTTCCTCGAAGAGCGGCAATTTTATACGGGGCGGACGACCGCCAGGGTGTCGAGGGCGAGGCCGGGCCTCCGCCACGCCCGCCCTCCGCACGGGCGCCGCGCCAAGTGGAGGACAAAAGAAAGAGAGAGAAAAAAAGGCAGCTAAACAAAAGCAAAGGAAAGCAAGTCCCGCCACGCCATTGGTTCGTTCGCCCTCAGGAAAAATCAACAGGGCGCGAGCTGGCGACCTGGAAAAAAAAAAAAAACGGAAGCTCCTCCCCCTTCTTGACAAGCTCGAACTGCTTGCATTCTTAGCATGATCAGTTCAGACGAGCATTTGAAGAATCGCATGCATTTAAAACACACAAAATGAAAAACGGGGACAAATTTGCTGAAAATCTTCGTTATTGCTTTGGCCGGTGCCAAATGCGCTCTTGCTTGACACGAGTCAACCTTTTTAGCCGGGTTGCGATCGGCCCATTGGAAACGGCAAAAAAAAAAAGATCAGCTTGCATCGTGTCTGAGAATAGGAGTGCAAAAAAAAAAGGAATATTACAGTTCAATTCCTTTTAAATTGGTTTAGTGTATGACAACTGTGTGATTGACATACCGGAAACAATTGTCTTAAAATGGCACCCCGGGACGGCACCTGTGTAAAAGTGCGGCAAAACAATGAGGCACAATCTCTTGTGCGATTAAAAGCCATAGAAATGAACTTGAAAATTTGCTGGGACTCAAAAGGACGCCGACTCAGGTTAGCTTAGTAGCACAGTTAGCATGCTTGAACTATTTACGGTAAATAGTGGGGGTGCACTGTATACAGTTCCATTTAGCCTAGCCTAGCCTAGCCTAGCAAAGGCAGTGTCATCTCGTCTGGCAGACTTCATTTTTTCCCATTTCAATGACATCAAGCCATCTGATTCGTGGAGTTTTGCATAATCTGGTCTAGTCCATCATTAGTTGAACCCAGTGGTGGGCAAACTGGGCCCTCAAGGGCCGGCGTCCTGCAGTTTTGGGATGATTCCAATCACCAGGATGCTTACCAAGCTTATGCTGATGAGCTGATCACATGAATCAGCTGTGTTGGAGAAGGGAAACATCCCAAAGTTGCAGGACTCCGGCCCTCCAGGACCCAGTCTAGTGCTGCTAGCTTATTGTTAGCTTGCAAGCGAATGGAAAAAACGCCCAAATTCACACACCAATAGGCAAACGTAGCCCGTCAAGTTGTTTTGCTGGTTACGCAACTCTGGCGTTTACGCGTGCGCACGCGCGTATGTGCGTGCGCCGCCGTGCAGAAGAAGAATGCGAGTGGTGTCGCTTCACGTTAGCGTGACGAGCGCTGAGTTAGCACATTTTGCCGGATTGTCAAGTGTGAACACAACACACATAATCCTCCCGTAGACACCAAGAATGGCGCGCATGAGTGCAGACAAAAGTCTTGTCCCAACTTGAGTTTGGACCAGATCAAACCCGTTTGTGCGAAGGGCGTGCCGCCCCGGCTCATTCCGAGGAGCCTTTGAGCTTGGCTGGATCGGCGCCAGTCAAACAAAAGGAAAGGAAACAAAGACGGAGCACTGAAAGCTAATCTGCGCTAACCGAGCTCAGTCGGACGTTCATAAAAAGTTGCCGTTGATTTCAGTGATGCGATTGGTCGCCGGAGTCCAGTCGCGTCCAACGGTGACAATCGGGGAGTCCAGTCCATTCCATTCTTGTTTTACGTAATCCACTTCAGTCTGGATAAAGAAAAAACTGGTTCACTGTGACACGGGCCCACTACGTGTGGAGGACACCTTGCGATTCTTCGTCACTTCAAAATATCAGAAATGCGATGAAATGAACATTGAGCCGACTTGTTTTTCTTTTACATTTCAAATTCCAAATGTGTATTTACTGAAACGGATCAATCCTCTTTCAGTTTCTTTCCTGCCGCCAAACCAAAAGCAGGCGCAATGTCAGAAAGAGGATGAGGAGCGAGACGGAGAAAGAAGAGGAAGAGGAAGAGGAAGAGGAAGAGGAAGAGGAAGAGGAAGAGGAAGAGGAGCGGGCTTGATGCGGAACGCAACCTGAAGAGACAAACCAGGAAAGCCAGACCAGCAGCAGGTGGCCTACGGACTTTCCAGCCAATGGATGCCCACAACGCTCGTCAAATGGGAAGGAATGAGGAAGGCCAAACGAAAAATGAAGATCCAGAAGACGTTGAGCTGGTTGTGAAGGCGCGTGACGGCGACAGCTGCGTTCCGCAAGACAACAAGTTCTCTTCAATCGGTGTCAAGTGACGGCGTCTCCTTTCACGACGGCCGACGCCCAACTGTCTTCTTTCACGGGATCAAGTCCGCAACAAGCGACCACTCCTCGCTCATCCATCCATCATCAAGCGCTCTCACGCCGCCGGCCCGAGGTCGCGGGGGCCCGAGGTCGCGGGGGCCCGAGGTCGCGGGGGCCCGAGGTCGCGGGGGCCCGATTCACCGTCAGACCTCCATTTTGTTGACGAAATGCGAAAAAAAATGGCGGACTAGGCAACGGCAGACGAGGGTTTTCGTCCGTCGGTGTCATCGGTATCGTCATTCACCGGATCAAGACGAACGGACGGACGGACGGACGGACGGACGCCTGATTTCTTATTTCTTTGT